>NC_143040.1:25988750-26357500 GCF_057628025.1 Oncorhynchus mykiss
TTCTTAATAATGCAACCGCTGTGTCAGATTTTTAAACGTTACGGAAAAAGCCTAACATTGCAATAATCTGAGACGGCGCTCAGACGTAACCGCCATGTTGGAGTCAACAGAAATACGAAATTACAACATAAATATTCCCTTACCTTTGATGATCTTTCATCAGAATGTAGTGCAAGGAGTCCTAGTTCCTAGTTTTGTTCCATAATGTCCAATACTAGTGTCCAATTAGCTGCATTTGCTTTCACGTTCAGCTCAGGTGCCCAAAAACTGACTGCTGGTCCAAGATAAGTCGCACGAAAACTTCCAAAAGATATATTCCAGGTCGAATAAACTGGTCAAACTAAGTAGAGAATCAATCTTCAGGATGTTATTATCATATATATCCAATAACGTTCCAACCGGATCATACGTTTTCATCTGGAGCCGAATGGAACAGCCGTGACACCCACAGAGAAATGCACCACAGGAAAATGGCATTCTGTCGGGACACTGACTATTTTCCCTCCCATTAGGTCAAAGTTCACAGCAAATGCTCCATTACACTTTCTACTGAATGAGGACATCTAGTGGAAGGCATAGGAAGTGCTTCCAGATCCATTTCTTGTTGGGAAAGGAGGGGGCGATGACGACAAAGTTGCCCCAACTTTCAGAATTTCACTTCTTGTTTGGAAGATTGCCTGCCCTATGAGTTCTGTTATACTCACAGACATAATCCAAACAGTTTTAGAAACTTCAGAGTGTTTTCTATCCAATAGTAATAATAATAATAATAATAATATGCATATATTAGCAATCTAGGACAGAGTTTGATGCAGTTCACTATGGGCACGCAATTCATCCAAAGTGAAAATACTGCCCCTATCCCCAACAAGGTAATGTATGGTATTGGCCACCGTGCTGCAGCTCAGTTTCAGGGTCTTGGCAATCTTCTTATGGCCCAGGCCATCTTTATGTAGAGCAACAATTTTTTTTTCAGCTCCTCAGAGAGTTCTTTGCCATGAGGTGCCATGTTGAACTTCCAGTGACCAGTCAGTATGAGAGCAATGGCACCAAATTTAACACACCTGCTCCCCATTCACACCTGAGACCTTGTAACACTAACGAGTCACATGACACCGGGGAGGGAAAATGGTTAATTGGGCCCAATTTGGACATTTTCACTTAGGGGTGTACTCACTTTTGTTGAGTTATTTTGAGGGGACAGCAAATTTACACTGTTATACAAGCTGTACACTCACTACTTTACATTGTAGCAAAGTGTTGTTCTTCAGTGTTGTCACATGAAAAGATATACTCAAATATTTACAAAAATGTGAGTGGTGTACTCACTTTTGTGATATACTGTATATACAGTGCCAGGCAAAAATTTGGACACCTACTCATTCAAGGGTTTTTCTTAGTTTTTACTATTTTCCACATTGTAAAATAATAATGAAGACATCAAAACTATGAAATAACACAAATGGAATCATGAGGTAACCAAAAAAGTGTGAAACAAATCAAAATATATTTTATACAGATACAGAGACAGAGGGGCGCTGTTTTGCTCGCTCAGATGCTTTCTCCGATGAGAAACATTCAGCCTCTTATGAATTTAAGGAAAATTATGAAACACTGAAAGAAAAATAAATTATTTATATGTGTTTTTTTCTTTGTACATTTTTTGGGGGAAGCCTGGCTTCCCTTGTTATACCCGAATACACGACACTGAATATGATCCATTTTTGCTAGCGATCTTCAGGAACAACCACACGAACGAACGAGACAGAGGAAATGGAATTATGCTAAACGTAAGGAAACTAACACTAAAGTGACAGTTTAAATGTATGTGGGTATAAGTGACGGTGGCTATCGATAGTGGCTAATATTCAGACCCAGCTTGGCATGGGTCTCCAAATTTCACCTCTGCAAATTATGAAGCCATAGCTCTACAATTGAAATTTTGAATAAAGACACAGCTATATATACTTTACTGTGGAAAAGAGGCCGAAGTACCTGTCAAAGAATTTAAAGTGTGGTGGAGGTGTGTCTACATATACGCCGTATTTTCACCTTGATTTAATTCACCCACACAATTCAAACATCTTTACACGTGATGAAATTATGAATAAGGTCGAGCAACCTATAGGTTCCGAGTGGAACAACATCTACTATCTTTTTTTCAATAGAAATAATTTTTAAAATCCATGCACTGTAGTTTACAAATCGATAAGAGCTAGGTACATGAGTAAGCCATTTGGATTAGGGGATTGTAAATATATATATTTTTATATATACGATACCGTTCAAAAGTTTGGGAACACTTTTTGAAAGAAAAGCACATATTTTGTCCATTAAAATAACATAAAATTGATCCGAAATACAGTGTCGACATTGTTAATGTTGTAAATGACTATTGTGGCTGGAAACGGCAGATTGTTTATGGATTATCTACATAGGCGTACAGAGGCCCAGTATCAGCAACAGGGGAGCTTATGGCTGATTTGCTTAAATATGGTTTCTACTGACTCCTTGTGGATTTGTGTAACTGGATAAGAACCACATTCTCAATCAATAATAATGAATGTCGACATGAGTTTGGACTTTTGAACCATACAAACATTATTACATTTATATTCAGTAAATTCACAATGTTTGTTCTTTTATAATTAGCACTTAACTCTAAGCATAAGCAAGTGCAAGCAAATGAGCTGCGATGAGGTAGACCTATTCGTTCAACAATTTCGAAATGGACAGCGACAGAAATTCAAATAGATGTTAGTTCCGATAAATTCAGCAAGATGTTGAGGCCTTAACTTTACTCTTTAAGTCACCACAGAGAGAGAGAAAGAAAGTCCCAGACTCAGCGGTTAGCATATCATTCAATGTATTTTATTAGGCCTTTGTGGTTGTCACGTTCGTCGTATGAATCAGACCAAGGCGCAGCATGGTATGCGTACGTTCTTTATTAATATAAGAATGAACACTGAACAAAACAACAAACCGCTATACAAAAGAGTGCTGACAGGCAACGACACATAGACAAGAACCCACAAACACAAAAGGGAAAATGGCTACCTAAATATGATCCCCAATCAGAGACAACGATAAACAGCTGCCTCTGATTGGGAACCATATCAGGCCACCATAAACATACAAATTACCTAGACTTACAAAACTCGAGACATACAAAAACCCTAGACAATACAAAAACTAGCGTACCCACCCTAGTCACACCCTGACCTAACCAAAATATAAAGAAAACAGAGATATCTCAGGTCAGGGCGTGACAGTGGTCTAAAAAGGAAGAACAATACAATCACGAGGATCCACTTTTAGAGACAGTATACAGACGCACTGAGAGCGCATTGCACAAACAAAACAACCCTCGCAAAATAAACTGGAATTACATGGGTCTATTACTGAACTTTTTGGAATGGGAGTATTTGAATGGGAAGAGACTGTCACTGGCAAACATGGTTACGAGGAGGGGATACTACAATATAATGTTGTTGGGTCTGTAACGTACCACCCTCCTCATGGAGAAAAGCACCCTAGCTAATTATAACACACAAAGTAAGAAAAACAATTAAATTCCTCATTCTAAAACTGCCTAAAATTATTAATAAGATACTTATGAGATAGACCTATACAGTATAAGCAATATAACAATGCAGATGTGAAGGTTTTTATCCTTTTAAAGGTGGAAAAGTTTCTGTGTGACTCGACGGTTGTCATCAGAGTGGTGATGATGATTTTGAGAAGAGAGACCGTCTCAGACAAGGCCTCCTGCAGGTTGTTCTCATAGAGTTACTTCCACAAAGAAAGTGCTGTCTTTCCAGTGTCCAGCTCATGATGCTGGTAGAGAGTGGACAGCTCTGTTTACAGGCTTCTCCTGGTTGCCCACAGGCCATAGCTTGGTGACACGCTGGAGTTCTGAGGTTGGAAAGGAATGTACATACTGGAGGGAAAATGAGCTGTCCACCAACTTAAGTTTCAGTGCACATTTTTTTGAATTTTCACCTTGAAGTTGTTGACTGCTCCGCCGATTCCTGCTGAATCAGTGGTTCTTTTCTGCATTATGTTGTACAAAACATCCACCTCTGGCATGACCAATGAAAAGAACTTGAGCAGTTGCAGAAATGCTTCCTTCCAAACCACCCATTGTTGAATTTGCGACTTCCGACTTGTTGTATAATATTTATGTCCAATGGCTGATGAGCACCGAGACATTTTATCTCTAATTTCTCTTCATATGACAAGGATTGAAAAGGATTTGCCAGTAGATTGTCAACTTGATTCATGATGATGACTGCTAATGTAACAGTATAAATTTAGACCGTCCCCTCGCCCATACCCGGGCGCGAACCAGGGACCTTCTGCACACATCAACAACTGACACCCACGAAGCATCGTTACCCATCACTCCACAAAAGCCGCGGCCCTTGCAGAGCAAGGGGAACTACTACTTCAAGGTCTCAGAGCAAGTGACGTCACCGATTGAAACGCTATTTAGCGCACACTGCTAACTAAGCTAGCCGTTTCACATCCGTTACACTCACCCCCCTTTTGACCTTCCTCCTTTTTCCGCAGCAACCAGTGATCCGGGTCAACAGCATCAATGTAACAGTATAAATTTAGACCGTCCCCTCGCCCATACCCGGGCGCGAACCAGGGACCATCTGCACACATCAACAACTGACACCCCCGAAGCATCGTTACCCATCGCTCCACAAAAGCCGCAGCCCTTGCAGAGCAAGGGGAACTACTACTTCAAGGTCTCAGAGCAAGTGACGTCACCGATTGAAACGCTGTTTAGCGCACACTGCTAACTAAGCTAGCCGTTTCACATCCGTTACACTAACTTGCTAGCTAAGATTTTGAAGTATGATGTTGAGTCCAATCAGTTCAATCAAAGCTATTATAGATATAACGTGATTTGATATCACTCTATCTGTGGCCAATGACCTTGAGCCTTCTTGGATGGGCACTTCTAATGTAACTCTACGGCAGAACTCATGGGGCTAAAATTTTAGAGCTCTACCCATATGACTTGGTGGTGACGTAGTGTCCCCATGAGTGACAGAACACTGAGCCAATCACGGCGCAACACTCCATATTTTCTGCTGGCTTGCCCCACCACCACAGAAAGCACTAAGCTAGGCTGGAACACCTGCATTTTGGAGCTGCCTTGCTTGAAAATGCAAAACAGTAGCCATGTTCGTATGCACCTTTTATTAACTCAATGATTTTTTTCATGACTCAATGAGTTATTTTTTTTACATTGTTTGCAAACTGATATGTGACACGTATTAATGCCAAAATAACAGCCCCCCAGGTGTGGATCCCTTGCTCGCACTACATAAATTTAATTCAACCCCTGAAAACACTCCCACTTGCTGGCCAACAGATTTTCTCTGGGATTTTACATTCAATACTGTTTCCACTGCATCTATCTAAAGCCATGCCTATACATTTGGAGTACCTTTTAATTCGAATTTTCTCAACAGACTCATTAGAACATATGGAGAGAACGGTTCAGAATATTAGGGCTCAAAGAAAGAAAGCCATGTAAATACATGCATGCTTGTCTCATTTTCAGCACCAATTGGTAGATTTAAAAGATACTCTGATCAGTGTATTATTTAGGGTTAGGAAAGTATTAATGAATAATACATTTAAAAAACAGGATTGGAGAGCCTTTACGCACTAAATGTATTGGTGAATCAAAAATACAGTGGTTGGATTCCTCCTGAAAGTAGCCATATTCAATTGTTCAGGTGAGAAAAGTGTACAATGGGGTTGAACAGAAGTCCTATAAATCTACCCTAATAATCCTCACTATTCATGGACTGTGATGACAACGGTCCAGTTCAGTCGTTCTGAACTGTGCACCAGGCTCCAGGTTTAAACTGCTATGTATGGACTGTGCTCCATGGTGATTAAAATAGGCTACATGACCCAAATTATTAAACATCTTAGAATATGTTATATGATCCGTAGCCGTGTGTTGGTAAAATCACTGGGGAAGCCAAGCCCCCTCAAAAAAGCCATATTACCAAATGTTTCTGGACACCTGCTTGTCAAACATCTCATTCCAAAATCATGGGCATTAATATGGCGTTGGTCCCCCCCTTTGCTGCTATAACAGCCTCCACTCTTCTGGGAAGACTTTCAACCAGTGGTGTAAAGTACTTAAGTAAAAATACTTGAAAGTACTACCTAAGTAGTTTTTTAGAGTATCTGTATTTTACTTTACTATTTATATGTTTGATTACTTTTACTTTTACTTCACTACATTCCTGAAGAAAATATTGTAATTTTTACTCCATACATTTTCCCTGGCAACCAAAAGTACTCAAATACATTTTGAATGCTCAGAAGGACAGGAAAATTGTCAAATTCATGCACTTTCAAGAGAAAACGTTGTCATCCCTACTGCGTCTGGCCTGGCGGACTCACTAAACACAAATACATATTTTGTTAATAACGTGTTGGAGTGTGACCAGGTGTCAGAGCAGCCCACATATCCCTGCATCTGTACAGAGCCCATCTGTAAATAGCTCATCCAACGACCTCATCCCCATACTGTTATTTTTAATTTTTATTTTGCTCCTTTGCACCCCAGTATCTCTACTTGAACATTCATCTTCTGCACATCTATCACTCCAGTGTTTAATTGCTATATTGTAATTATTTCGCCACTATGGCCTGTTTATTGCCTTTCCTCCCTTATCCTACGTCATTTGCGCACACTGTATATAGACTTTTTCTATTCTATTATTGACTGTATGTTTGTTTATTCCATGCGTAACTCTGTGTTGTTGTTTGTGTCGCACTGCTTTGCTTTATTTTGGCTGGGTCGCAGATGTTAAATGAGAACTTGTTCTCTACTAGCCTACCTGGTTAATAAATAAATAAATAAATAAAATGGTGTCATCTGCTTTGCTTAAAATAAGACATTTCAAATTATTTATACTTTTACTTTTGATACTTAAGTATATTTCAGCAATTACATTTACTTTTGATACTTAAGTATATTTAAAACCAAATACACTTAGACTTTTACTCAAGTAGCATTTTACTGGCTGACTTTCACTTTTACTTGAGTAACTTTCTATTAAGGTATCAATACTTTTACTCAAGTATGACATTTGGGTAGTTTTCCCACCACTGGGGGAGTCAGTCGTACAGTACGTACAAATTATTTCCAAAAAGGCATTTTTTTCCCATATGAAGAAAAGGGAGGAGCCTGGTCTTTCATTAGTCCTTCCTCTTTTGCCTTTGATTTTTTTCAACTGGCCAATCACCACCATTTCACAAAGGAGGCGGGACCATTTCCAAGGATTCGTCCGCAGTGACCTCCGCACCATCCTTCCTCCCCTTTAATTTGCATTGGCCGACTGGAAATCTATCCTGCGAGTCGCATCACGACGAGTTTCGCATTGCTCCGGGCGGCCTCATCTTCTCCTATTCCTCCGGCTGTTTTATTTTATTTGTATATCTAAATTAGAAAATGGCGTTGCTAACACCTCTCCTCGCATTCCTCTACCACTTGCCGCAGGTGTACAAGTGGCTGCTAAAGCCATACTATGTCGCGTCTCTGTTCATGTCAATCGGGTTTCTCATGATCCGCAAGACGCCAGGCATCTGCGAACATCTTTCGACACAACGAGAGGATGGCAATCCCTGCGATTTTGACTGGGTCAGTATTGGATGGTGTAACAAATTGGGATTGAAAAATATAGAGATACGTTAGCTTGACAACGAGCTAGCTAACGTAGCCATCCTATGCTAAATGTGATGACAGAGTGGGGTGTTCCGTTAGCTAGCTGACGCTAGCTACATGAATGGCCATTGCAATTCGATGGGAGTTGGCCTGGGTTCGACATTGAAAAGTGATATAGACTGTAACCCGAACCGAGATCGGAAAGTAGCAGGCAGGTGATGAGACAGAACCGCGCAAAGGGTGAATATACTGGGGAGTTAGCAGGTGCGAACCCCCTCTGAAACTAGGCTACCAGGGCCTTGATTTTTTTTCTCGGGCAGAAAGTGCCACTGCCACCATGAGTGCATGCACCAAAACCACCTTAAAAACAACAGGATGACACCGGCAATGCTGGAGTTAGTGGCAGGCCTTGTTTAGCCTCCTAGCTAGTACTGGAGCCGCAGGTAGCCTAGTGGTTACAGCGTTGGGCCAGTTACCGGAAGGTTGCTGGATCGAATCCCCGAGCTGACAAGGTGGATGCATTCAGACTAGGTATCCACCTTTTTATAAACTGTATGTTTACTCTGTTATCATGTTCCACAGAGAGAAGTGGAGATTCTTATGTTCCTCAGTGCCATCGTCATGATGAAAAACAGAAGAGCTAGTAAGTATCAGCCCTGAACCAGGTTAATCATTAGCAGAGTTGTACCCACCTGTGTTTAACCATTAGAAAACTGCCCCCCCCCCCAGTTGGTTGTCACTAGCCACATAGGGTTTTAGAGTTTATTAGTCACATGCACAGGGTCACAGATGTGAAAAGTATGACTAGTGGTGGCTATTCAGCAGCCTGATGGTCTGGCGGTAGATGCTATTGATCGTCAGTTTTTGCCATGATGGAAGTGGGGAGAACAGTGTGTCTTGGGTGGCTGAGGTCATAAACCCTGCCTATTTCTACAATTTATCTTCTTAAAATCTGATTTTAACCTTAACCACGCTGCCCACCTTATGCCTATCCCTAAACTTAAATGAAGAACAAGAAAAGCACATTTTTGTTTTGATTTAATGTTTATGATATAGACCATTTTGAAGCTGTTGTATCTATTGGAAACGCCCTCAGTTGGAGCTAGGGGTCTCCTTCAGCAGGTAGACATTTTTTGTTTTACATGACATGGTTACCATTTCAGTAAAACAAGAAGTACCCACACACATTGCTAGCGAAGTTTCACCTTTGTATCCGCAAGGCTAACATTTCAGACAGTTCAACTTTGTCTGAACAACTCGTTTAGTGTAGAGCCAACGTTTTTTTGGTTTGTTCTGGGTTACTGCTGTATATTGATGTTATTGTTGTAGGTATTCAACCAATCTGCTATGGCAAATGTCTTGTCCACACAGCCCTATTTAAATGAGTAGTTTAGTGTTGTAAACGGACTGTTTTAATAGGTCGTTCATAGGAAGAAATGTCTGTCGACCTTGTGGTGTTTACGCTGCGTTAGCCCTGTTGGCACTCCCTTGGTCTTTCATCTGCCTGTCTCTCCCTCCTTCCTAAAGTGAATCCCTCACTTGTTAGGCCTCAACTACAAACTGTCCCTCTGTCTCAGACTCCAAATAGTTTCTACACTATTCACTTTCTTTTCATATCACTCCTTTATCACTCTATGGTTTTACAAAACTGTTTGTTCTAGTCTTCTATTCCCATCTGTTCTCTCTCAATGTTATTGCTCTTTGTCAATGTTATCATCTTTGTTTCCTCTTCCCCACGTGCATTATTGTCCTCAACCTTCAAATTGTCCTTATTCTAGGCAATAGAATTGTTGTTTTACTCGATTTAACCCCAACTCTCCATCTCTCGTTGTCTCAGTAACGGTGGAACAGCATGTGGGGAACATCATTCTGTTCAGTAAGGTGGCCAACGTTATCCTCTTCTTCAGACTGGACATCCGCATGGGCCTGCTCTACCTCACCCTCTGCATCGGTCAGTACACACACTTGCACTACACAAGGTGTGCATACAAACACACTTTGTTTATACATACACACACATACAGTTGAAGTGGGAAGTTTACATACACTTAGGTTTGAGTCATTAAAACTAGTTTTTCTACCACTCCACAGATTTCCTGTTAACAAACTATAGTTTTGGCAAGTCGGTTAGGACATCTACTTTGTGCATGACACAAGTAATTTTTCCAACAATTGTTTACAGATTATTTAACTTATAATTCACTGTATCACAATTCCAGTATATCAGAAGTTTACATACACTAAGTTGACTGTACCTTTTAAACAGCTTGGACATTTCTAGAGAATGATGTCATGGTTTTAGAAGCTTCTGATAGGCTAATTGACATCATCTGAGTCAATTGGAGGTGTTCCTGTGGATGTATTTCAAGGCCTACCTTCAAACTCAGTGCCTCTTTGCTTGACATCATAGGAAAATCAGCCAAGACCTCAGAAAACAATTGTTGACCTCCGAAGTTCTGGTTCATCCTGAGGAGCAATTTCCAAACACATGAAGGTACCATGTTCATCTGTACAAACAATAGAACGTGAGTATAAACACCATGGGACCATGCAGCTGTCATACTGCTCAGGAAGGAGACACGTTAGTTTCCTAGAGATTAAAGTATAAATCAATCCCAGAACAACAGCAAAGGACCTTCTGAAGATGCTGGAGGAAACGGGCACAAAAGTATCTATATCCACAGTAAAACGAGTCCTATATCAACATAACCTGAAAGGCCGCTCAGCAAGGAAGCCACTGCTCCAAAACCGCCATAAAAAAAACAGACTACGGTTTGCAACTGCAATGGGGACAAAGATCGTACTTTTTGAAGAAATGTCCTCTGGTCTGATGAAACAAAAACTGTTTGGCCATAATGACCGTTATGTTTGGAGGAAAAAGGGGGAGGCTTGCAAGCCAAAGAATACCATCCCAACTGAAGCACAGGGGTGGCAGCATCATGTTGTGGGGGTGCTGCAGGAGGGACTGGTGCACTAAACAAAATAGATGGCTACATGAGGAATGGAAATGATGTGGATATATTGAAGCAACATCTCAAGACATCAGTCAGGAAGTTAAAGCTTGGTCGCACAATGGGTCTTCCAAATGGACAATGACCCCAAGCATACTTCCAAAGTTGTGGCAAAATGGCTTAAGGACAACAAAGTCAAGGTATTGGAGCGGCCATCACAAAGTCCTGACCTCAATCCTATAGAACATTTGTGGGCAGAATTGAAAAGAAAGCAGGCCTACAAACCTGACTCCGTTACACCAGCTCTGTCAGGAGGAATGGGACAAAATTCACCCAACTTATTGTGGGAAGCTTGTGGGAGGCTACCCAAAACGTTTGACCCAAGTTAATGAAACAATTTAAAGGCAATGCTACCAAATACTAATGGAGTGTATGTGAACTTCTGACCCACTGGGAATGTGATGAAAGAAATAAAAGCTGAAATAATTCATTCTCTCTACTATTATTCTGACATTTCACATTCTTAAAATAAAGTGGTGATCCTAACTGACCTAAGACAGGGAATTTTTACAAGGATTAATTGTCAGGGATTGTGAAATTTGAGTTTAAATGAATTTGGCTATGTATGTAAACTTCCGACTTCAACTGTACATACATGGATACGGACACACACACACACACGCTCCTCTACCGTTGTGGTAATTAATTCAACCGGTAAATGCCTGGTTAGATGACATGACCTATAACCTGATGACCCCTCATTCGGCCCTCTTATTGGCTCGTTACTCTTCCTTCTGCTCACTGACTGGCTGATTTATTTGTTCCAGTGTTCCTGATGACCTGTAAGCCTCCTCTCTACATGGGCCCAGAGTACATCAAGTACTTCAGTGACAAGACCATAGACGTGAGTACCATAGAGTACCTCTTAAGGCTCTACTGTGTAACACCATATTACCATTGCCATAGTAATGGTGTGTGTTAGAGAGAATAACACCGATGGGTGTATCACAAATCATACTTTTACATGATCGCAGAAGATGACACCAGTTAGATTGTTATTGACATTTCAGTTGAAAGTGTGTTTTTATCATGTAATTTCAAAATTGACATTTTCTATCGATTGAAATGTAACGTTTAGTGAAATCGATGGCTGACCTTGTGCCCCCGGGGTTTGCAGGACGAGTTGGAGAGGGACAATAGAGTGACGTGGATCGTCGAGTTCTTCGCGAACTGGTCCCCAGAGTGTCAGTCCTTTGCCGCCGTCTACGCAGACCTCTCCCTCAAGTAAGACGACGACTAATCTTCACTCTACACGACAAAAGCCGCCATTTTAATGCATTGCGTCATAAATCCTTGGCTTTAATCTACTATCCTCTCCTGAATTGTGTCACAACAGACCATCTCATATGGCCCTATTAGGCCAGACAAAATTGATTCACTTTTTAATGGACCCCCCCCCCCCCCCTCAGAAAAGTGAGGCGAGCGAGCAGAATAAAATAATGAAATGACATTAATGGTTATAAACAATAACAGTACTTTACCACCGTGTCCTAGGTACTTTGTGCAGGCTTCAGGAGTTAGATTATTCCATGGGAAAAGCTACACTATGTTATTTTTTTTTTAAATAATGCAGATGTTACAATGTTATAACCATGAGAAATGAAACGCGATGGGAGGTATTGCTTGTGACAGTTTCATTATTTCTGATTAAGAAAAAAGAAAGTGCAATCCAATCTCGTAATTGAATGTGATGTATAGGGTAATAGAGTGGACTATTTAAAAAAAAGACATGTTTTTTTTTTTAATACATCTAATTCAAGAACGATTGACATGAAATAATTGTAATCAAATGAAAATGTTGATAATGAGTTCATTACCTGAATGTATCTCTATAGCCTATAGGCTCTAACAATATATCCATACTAATATGATTAGGCCTTGTAGAAAGAGGGTCTGCCAAATGAACGTAGCATTGGAAACAAATGCATAAATCCAGCCATAGACTATAGCCTATCATCATCAAAATGGAAAAAAAAATAAAAAATTATAACATGCCCAATTAGATGCATCAATTTATGTCGATCAAGCTTGGTCAAATTTGAGCCCAGTAACTTCGCTCACCGCATCCTCCTTCGACTGTCTCGTCTGGCGGCCACGAAAACCCCCGACACGATGTGTGTGCGTGCCACTGGCGAGATACTTTGCTCGGCGTCCTAGCTGTTCCTCGGTGGCGCGTCATCGCTTCAAACGCATTCTGTCTCGGTTGGCCTACTACTACTGGTGGTACCCGGGTAAAATGCAAGTTATGAATTGCACATCAACATACAGCCGACTCACTTTGATTTCATCAATAATTTTGACTGACATTTGGTTGTTCAAAATACTAGCAGCTTTCACTGCGTCTTTTCTGAGGAAAGCCCTGATCTCTGGCCAGTCAATTAGTTCAATGACATTGTTGTTTCGTCTATTAAATCGCTACTAAATAGATGTGAAAATGGTGCTTTAACCATGAATTGAACCGACTGTTTGTTTATAATGAGGGACGTCCCACGTTTTAAACTGGACACATGAATAGGATGAATTGGCGCTGGCTTCAGCCATGACGGAACGAGGGAGAAATTAAACATCTGCACGTCGCCTGCAGGTGTGAGCGTGTGTGTCTCACTGTCCAACACGAGGCTCGAACATGATCTATCTGAGCGCCTGTTCCGAGGCTGGTTGGTCTCTTGCGCATCAACTTGGGAGAGCAGACCGTGCATTACGAACGAAGCGCCCACATGTCGGTGGTAATACTATTGCTGTGTTTGTTGGGAAATGGATGGGTTTTCTCTCATGGTTACAGGTATAACTGCGCTGGGCTCAAGTTTGGGAAGGTGGACATCGGGCGGTATGGAGACGTGTCTAAGAAGTAGGTCCCTTTTCTCATTCGCCCTCTCTGCAGGTAGATTATATATTTTTTTAGTGAAGTAGCGTTCTGATTGGACGGCTATGATTTGAAACACCGTTTTAATAGCTTCCCTTCCCTCCATCCCTCTTCTCCAGGTACAAGGTGAGTACCTCTCCCCTCTCCAAGCAGCTGCCCTCGCTGGTGCTGTTCCAGGGGGGCAAGGAGGTGATGAGACGCCCCCAGGTGGACAAGAAGTGTAGGGCCGTGTCCTGGAGCTTCACTGAGGTGAGACGAGTGGCTTCAGAGCAGAACACACACACTCACACGCACCAGGGTTTCCGTTAGCTGATAATGGCAGTGTTTTAGCCAATGAAAAAAAAAAAAGAAAAGGTAAATTAATAGAAAAGCAGATTAATAAAATTGGCACCAGCCTCTCCCCCTGGGAGAGGGAAGAATCCCATTGCGAAATAATGCTTTTTAGCCTATTCATTGATGGAAATGCCAGTAGACTGGTCATACTTATCGGTCTATAAGTTAATTTGCATAACTTTGTGTACAGTATATTCATTGTGTATTTTATCACACGCGTATAAATCTGTCGGCCACGGCGAGAGCTGCTGCCACAGCATCTCAGACAGCAAATGCATAAATGGGCAATGGAAGGTCGTGCTTTTAAGTGCGTCGCACACCACTTTGCAATAAGCTGGAGGCAGTATGCATTTTTTGAAAACGTATGCTTAATCGAAACCTGAACACTTTAATGCATAGTGAGGCATGTCTTGACCTTGCTTCAAAGTAGCCTAGTCAAAGTCCGACCATATCTGTGGAGGCAATTATTTTATATCAGCATTCTTTCATTGACCAGTAGCCAAAGGCAAAATCCTGGCCGTGTTAGCAACCCAGAGCTAGTTGTTGGATATTAGATCCCCCTCTATCTAAATTTTTCCATCTCCGTCACATGAAACAGCTCGCGTGTGCAGTGCCCTTTTGACAACGGTGTTTCCCCCTCTAATTGCATTGTGGAACATTTTGTGCTAAACGTTCTGATCAGTTGCGTCGGACTCATTGCTTAAACTTAGCCTAAGCTTACTGGTTGTATGAATTTGGGATCTTACCGTCCCACAACTGTCCCAGAGTCTGTTTTGGAATAGGTTCATTCTTTCTCGACAAGCTGATTTTTAATAGAATAGGTCAACTCTTCTGCTATGCGTGACAGTCGATTTGACGTGGGGTCGTGATTCTGCTGTTCGTTACCCGTCTCGCTGTTGTTCTAACATCCTCAGTGCCCATCAGAATTTGGGTAAGAAGGACCTCACCTCGTGGCGTCCTCAACTTGCATGTTCTGTTAATATGAACGACCATATTCAAAATGTGATTTCTGTCTTTTTCTGAGCGCCGCGTGTGGACGGTTAAGCACCCAATGGATATACGTCCCGTCAATTTCTCAAATGTCCTGTAAATGGAAAAAATGCTGCCGGTCTAAATGTCCGGAAACTCTGACATGCACACGCTCTCTATCTCACTCTCAACAGGAGAACATCATCCGGGAGTTCAACCTGAACGAGCTCTACCAGAAGTCCAAGAAACTCAACAAGTCCAAGGGAGACCGGGGCGACAAGATCAACGAATCCCAGTTCCCGCCCGTGCCCGAAGAGGAGGAGCCCGAGGTCGACGCCCAGGAGGAGGAGACCGAGACCAAGAAGGACAAATAGAATTGTCGGGGGTAGCGGCCTCTGAAGAACGGCGTGGCGTCTCATTGGGACTAGGTGGCGTTATGCTGATGACGGAGGGGGTGTGCTGTTCGATCGAGGGAACAAACATGATTGTTATGAGTCCTTTTTATTGTTTTGCTATATACTGTATGCAACAAGATTTGAGTTGCAAAATAATTGTATTATGATGATTAACTCCATATTAACTCATTTAAATCTACACTGTACGGTTCGATTTTTACGTCTCTCCATCGCACCTATGACAGTTATGTTGATCTTTCCACCAGTTCCCTGGAGGACCTCTATGCTCATCATTGGGTGCGTCCCAAATGGCATTCTATTATCTAATACAGTGCAATACTACAAAGTAGTGCACTAATATAGGGAGAAGGGTGTACTTTATGACTTAAACAATTTGAGTGCATTTGATTTGACGCTTAATCTTGGCACACTACAACGATGCACTCCGTTCATAGTGTTTCACTCGATTTAGAACTTGTCCCATTTGGGATATGAGAGTGGATTTACACTCTGTCCAGTCCATGCTTTGTGTGGCCAAAGTTACCTTGGCTTTTGGGGGAAATGGCAACCGATTCCCTTTTGTAGTGCACTAGTCAAAAGTAGTGATATGGTGCCATTGAGCCGGCAATGTTTCATATTGGACCAACATTTGAGCATTGGCTCAAATGTCTCCTTCATTAGCCAATTGCTGTCAAAGGCTCTTTGCTGCATGTCTACTCTATTGGCTAAGCATTTCACGCCATCTACCTACCTCCAACTGGGTCCATAATGATAAGGTAGGGGGTGTGTGTATATATGAACCACGGCCTCTGTCCCAAAATGCTGTCTTTGAGAGGGAATTTAGAAAAAAATATTAGCAAGTGTTTTTGTTTATTTTCCTTCCATAATAGTGATTTGTGAGTTCTTTTGTCACCTAATCATAGTTTTCAGTTCAAGATGATGCTGATTGGAAAGATGAGGATGGAGAGCGTTTGGCTATTAATGCTAATTCCATGTGAGAACTAGACCAGTGTTTTTTTGTTGTCCTGGCAATAGCTAGAATTACATTTTTACTTTCAAAAGCTCCCATTTCAGGGCTGGCTTTACCCAGTTGTCATTTTGTGAATTGTTGACTAAACACATTTTTACACCAGTGCAGAGAGAATTGTGTAAATTGAGGTGAAGTAGCAGAACATTTGACCCGTTTGACATTCCCTTGGTTACTGTAGAATCCTGCTGTCTCAACGTGTCGATTGATTCTGTGTGTGTGAATCTGCCTCCTGCTTGATATGAAACCCCTAGGGGCGTCTGACTTTTTTTTTTATGCAATAAAAGTGTACATTATTAAATTCAGTCTAATTTACATTTTAAATCGCGCAACAGTAATATAATCACATAAGCGTCTTTATCATGAACGTTATGGTGCCACAATATTCACAACCTGCATTTTGGCGCCACCTTCTGATACATTGTGGTAGTGACGGCATTTAAAGAGTTACGGAAGGAGGTGAGACATGAAGCTGAGCTCCATCAGTGGCGGTTTCCTCTCTACTTACAGGCACCACTGACTGACGTAAACACCACAATCAATCTCTGTCCCCTCTATATCTTGTGTGGAAGAAATGTTGTGAGGTGCATGAAAATCTACTGTAACTGAGTCATCTTAACTGACCGATTTAAGTAACCTTACATTATCTTTTCATAGCCGGTGTGGAAACCTTCGGTTCTACTCACATGTGTAGCAAGTAGCCTGTGTTCTGCATTACCAGACATAAGAAACTTCAACTACAAGCAGAACAAAGCACACTGCCTTTGGTTTTAAATACTTTATTACCAATGCTCAAACACACACTCACAGACGCACACGCCCACACACACAGCTATATAGTACATATCTTTTTATTTATTTTTATTTCAAAACACCCAAGTCCCGGGCTCGTACTTGTCTAAACATCTGCAAGGGCATTGGCTGTTCCTGATGGCAGTCAAACGTCTTTGCCTTATTGGGCGACGTGCTCTTTTAGTCCTAGCCCATTTAGTTTCATTCTACTCTCCTGACTGGTCAAACAAACTGTCGGTTTATAGCAATGCCCTGTAAATTGTCCTAAAAATCTTGCAAAGGAAAGTAAAAAATAAATATAAAAAGGATGTTACTGACTTTTTTTTCAGCTGTCCATCTCATTGGTTTAACCGTTAACGAATAAAAGAGTAGGCTGAAATGAATCTCTTGCTCTCTACGGATTGGTCACGGCAAAGCATGTGATCCTCGCTAGTTTCCAGATAGGTCAGCTAGTGGCAACCGGAGACGTCATTATCTGGACCAATAAAACGAAACATTGGTTGTGTGTGTTATGGCTCCCTATTCCTTATAGGTCCTGGTCAAAAGTGGTGCACTATATAGTGAATAGGGTGCCATTTCAGACAAATTATTACAAAGCTCAGAAGTAAACAACCAGAAGGTACAACGATAACTTGTCTCTGAAATATGCCCCACGAGAAGTCGAGTGGTTTACTGTGTATCAAAGGACTTTAAAATGCTACATGGCCTTTTATCATATACATTGGTTCCCATTAGCTGAACCATATAACAATTGTCCAGCTACTCTCTTTGGCGGGAAGACTCAAAACCCAGCCTCTGATTGGCTGGTGCAGCCATCAATACAACTGAGCCGCGCTCTAGCGCTAAAATCGGAACTAGGAAACTGACATTTTCGACTTGCTAACTAACTGGTTAAACGCGGCACTTGTTAGCCAGTTAGAAATGTCCAAGTTCCGACTAGAACATGAACACGGCAACAGTTTTCCCCTGTTTTGGTTACAATTCTGAAATTAACTCAAACCAGAAAAACCCCTTTCAGGCCATTCAAAAAAATATTGATCTTATCAACAGCTATATATATATAGAGAGAGAGAAATTCATATAAAATAACATTTTGAAATTAAATATGTAAAATAAAAAAAATAAAAAACACTTATCTTCTTGATTTTCAAGGCCATTGCTCTAAAGTTTGTTTAGAAAAGGCCGCTCCATCTTTAAAGTACAGACCCAGCGATATATATATTTTTTAACCATTCCATTGGTCCTTAAGTGAAATCTCCACCCACCCGGGGCACTGAGCCGGGCAAAACGAACTCTACCAATGACCCTGCCGTCTACTACAGTTTAGCATCTCCATTTCTGATTGGTCGAGAGAGAATGGCAGCGAGATCACTAGCCAATCACATTGGTCAATAGTGGCCGGAGCGTGCCACTGTAACCTTTAAATGCCACTGATTGGAGGAAATCACCATAAATTCCAAACCATATAATTCTGTACAGAGAATGAATCATTACACATTTATGAATGAATGAAAGTACATTTCTTTTCTTTAAAAAAAAGGACTTTACACAGGCAGCCCAATTAAGATTTATTTTGCTCAATCAGATCCTTTTACATCAGCTCTTTTTCAGAGCTGATCTGATTGGTAAAAAAAAAAAAGATCAGAATCCAGCTGCCTGTGTAAACGCAGCCATATTGATCTTCCTTGTTTTATCCAATAAAAGGCAAACCCAGTCATAACTGTCACTCAATCATTCCCACAGAGTTCAACCCGTCCAGAAATTGGTGGATTGTCAAAGAGTCCCGCCTCTTAAGGGGTATAATTGGATCTCTTGGCCCATACGCCCACCATGTCATAATGGTGCATTGTGTTCTTGAATGTGACTGGTTAAACAACTTCCTCCCGATTAGTTCTGTAGTTCCTTGACTGGAGGTCTCTGAATGAGAGAGGAAGTCCGGAGTCCATCGCATTTGGAAGAAGAGCAACTTTTAAAACGTCTGTTCATTAAAAGCTTTCCTCTCTCCTGAAGGGCCCGAGAGGCAGAAATATCATCAGTCCATCTCTGACCCCTCCTTCACCTCCAACGCCTGACACCATTAGTCGGAGTGGCCGCCCGTCAAACTCAGACTGAAATCTCATAAGTGGTCCCGCCGACGCCCGTCACCTTCTTCACCCCGCCCCCCAGCTTGTGGGCGGGGCTCTGGGTGTTTCCAGGGCTGGGATAGGCCTGTCCGGGGCGAGTGGACATGCTGATTGGGTGAGAGGGGGAGGAAGGGGTGGAGCCTGAGGAGGAAAGGGAGGACCTGGGCTGCCCGTTCGTCCGGCTGAGCAACTTCATCTGAATCTCATCCCTGGATAGAGAGAACGAGAGATGGGAGGGAAAGAAGGATTAGTTAAGACGTTGGAGAGAAAGAGCACACACTCGTAGTGTGTGTACTAAATGGCACCCTATCCCCTATATAGTGTACTACTTTTCACCAGGGCCCCCCAAAAATGCCTCTATTCACTATAGGGAATAGTGTGCCATTGTGGAAGCATTCATAATCAATCGATAGGATATGTCCACATCATGCAGGGGTGACCAAGGGCTGGTACATTACAGGTGTCGTCCACTGTAATCCTATAGTCAAACAGAGGGACTTCATGCTGGACAACGGTAACACACACACACACACACACACGGAGGAGGATGAAACACATCCACAACTACATCGATAACACAACCGCGATCAATGAAAGACAAAATGCACTTTGAGACGAAAGAAAACATGGACTGCCTGCATCCCTCGGTTCCCTAAATGCTGCGCCTTTGGACCAGAAACTGGTCAACGGTAGTACACCATATAGGGAATAGCAAGTCATTACATAACATGTCATGTATTGTGACACAGCAACATGTTTCGTGGCAGAGACCTGGACAGTCTTTACACCCGTCACATAACAAAGGGAACCAGGACAGGTGATGGGGAGAGGCAAGGGACAGACAACGACTAAATGGAACAACTGCAGTAGCTGGAAACAGACCGTTTCCGAGACAAAACGGGCGCGTACCAAATGGCAACATATTCCCTATAGAGTGCACTACTTCTCACCAGAGCCGCGGTCAAAAATAGTGCACTCCATAGGGAATAGGGTGCCATTTAGAACTGAAAAAGAAAGAAAAGAAACAGAAGCAGTGAAGAGAAGACGCACCGACTCTACAGACGAGTGGAAAACAGACGAGGGGGGGGGGAAGAGGTAAAGGAACTCACAGGAGCCTGGGAGGAGGAGGAAGAAGAGGAGGAAGAGAAGGAGGAGAAGGAGGCAGCGGGCTGCAGTCAGTCAGTGAAGAGCAGAGCCGTTACTCACTTAGGTGCCTGGATCCCGCCCCCCCCTCCCCCTCCCCCTCCGGCCGACGCCTTGCGCACCATCCGGTACTGCATCTCCGCCGCCGCCGCCGAAGAGTACGACAGAGACTTCCCCAGCGGCGGGGGGTGGGGGGAGCGCGGGGGGTGTGTGGAGGGGGCCAGGGGGGTGTCCGTGGACCGGGTGCGATACGGGTAGTGGTGGGGGGCGGCCGAGTCGGACAGGAGCGGGGGCCGGGAGAAGCGGGGGGGTCTGGAGCTATGGCTGCTGTGGTGGTGGTGGTGGTGGTGGTGTGGGTGGGGGGGTTGGGGGGCCGCGGAGGAGGGAGGGGGCTGAGAGTGGTGGGAGTGGGAGTGCGATTCCTGGAGGAGTCGCTCCCTCTCAGGGGGAGGCGGGGGGGAGGAGGAGGAGGAGGCGCGGAGATAGTGAGCGCGGTGTGGGGAGGAAAGGAGGGCTACGGAAGAGGCGGAGGGCTGGTGGAGCTCTGCGTCTCTCTGCTGGCTGAGTTGGGCCGACAGGTAGGGGGAGGAGTAGCCCAGGACGGGGGGCGGGGCGGGGGTACGGTGGCGCCCAGGCGACATGTCGGGTGCGGCTGACTCAAAGTCGGGGCTCTCGGAGGGCGTGAGCAGGCTGTCATACGATAGGCTGCCGTTGCGCGGAGGAGGCGTCTGATTGGCCAGGCTCTTGTAGCTCGTGGAGGTCGTAGCCTCGGAGATGTGGGCCGCATTGTGGGCGGAGCCAGAACGCACGCTGGAAGAACGGGAAGCCCCTCCCCCTCCACTGGAAGATAGAACCGTTGGGTCTGAAAAGGAGGGGTAGGAACGTCCCCCTAGGGAGTAACCGGGGATACCGCCACCCCCTGACCCTGGTGCCCCCCCTACTGACCCCCCTCCTCCGGGTCTGTCTCCACCTCCTCCCAATCCTCCTCCCCCTCTCTCCCCTGGGGCCTCTCTCCCATCCAGGCTGGGTTCAGAGCGGAAGCCAGGCTGCTGGCTGGACTGGAGCAGAGAAGACGACTCCTTTAGACTGTCCCCTCGACTCATCTGGTGGGGAGAGAGAGAGAGGGAGGGGAAGAGAGACGGAGAGAGAGAGAGGCCCAGAGAGAGAGACAGACAGAGAGAGAGAGACACAGAGAGAGACACAGAGAGAGACAGAGAGAGACACAGAGAGAGAGACAGAGAGCGAGAGAGAGAGAGAGACAGAGAGAGAGACACACAGAGAGAGAGACAGAGAGAGAGAGACAGAGAGAGAGAGAGGGAGAGAGAGATGGAGAGAGAGGGAGAGAGGGAGAGAGAGAGAGAGGCCCAGAGAGAGAGAGAGAGACACAGAAAGAGAGACACAGAGAGAGAGAGAGAGACACAGAGACACAGAGAGAGACACAGGGAGAGACACAGAGAGAGACACAGCGAGAGAGACAGAGAGCGAGAGAGAGAGAGACACACAGCGAGAGAGACAGAGAGAGAGAGACAGAGAGAGAGAGAGAGAGAGAGAGAGAGATGGAGAGAGAGGGAGAGAGGGAGAGAGAGAGAGAGAGAGTGAGGTGGAGGGAGAGATGAAGAGAAAGAAGAGCCAGAGAGGAAGAGGGAGGGGGAAAAAAGAGGGAGAGAAGATAAGTCGTGTTAACTCTTTCCTTGTCATTGAATCCCACACTGGAAAGTGGAATGAGAATTGGATGTCCAAATGTACAGACAGCACTAGGCCACTACCAATAAAACCACAGTGGGGAAAAACCAGGTCGAACGAGGGAACAACTCTTTCAGACCAGATGCATGGGCTTCACTATTCACTACACACAAGGGGTCTGCAAGGGGGAAGAATATAGGGGCCTAGAGCTTTTAGAATGCCCACGTGGCTTCTGTTACAGTATGTTGTCTTTACAACACACAGGACAGAAAATTAAACACACACACACACACACACACACACACAGTATATGTAGCCAGGTGGCTGTGGGATGGGGGGGCGACATGTGTGCCCAGTGAAACAACAAGCTTGTGTCTCAAATGGCACCCTAGTCCACATTTAGTGCACTACTTTTGATCAGGGCTCTGAGGGGGGGGGGCACCTGATAAAGAGCTCCTGACACATGGGGGCTGTTTCCCAAATGGCACCCTACCCCCTACCTAGTGCACTATTTATGACCAGAGCCATACCAGGGGACCTGGTCAAAAAGTAGTGCACTTTATAAGGCAGGGATGGTATTCGCAATTGCAGGTGGGTATGCGCACCTATACAACCCCCAAAACATTATAGTAGCCCCCCTTGGCAGCAGCTAAGCTTGCGCAATTCTACCACAGGTGGTTGGTGGCATCCTTAATTCGGGAGGACGGGCTCATGTTAATGGCAGGAGCGGGAAATCAGTGGAACAGTATCAAATACATCAAACACATGGTTTGCCATTCCATTGGCTCCGTTCCAGACAGCATTATGAGCCGTCCTCCCCTCAGCAGCCTCCACTGAATTCTACACATTTTGCAATGGGGCAGAGAGTAGTTTTTTTGCAATTGAATAACTCATTTCATACAATTCTACTCATTTTGCCATGAGGCGTAGAGGAATGTTTGCACTTTTTAATATGATATCGAATTCGACCATGATAACAAGTTTAGATAGCTGGCTGCTATACAAACTTAGCAATCTGAATTTTTTTTTGGACTGACTATCAGTAACTGACACAACAAGAGAAAAACTGCTGATGCACGACCAAATTACGATACAGCACCTTGTGTATTCTACTATTCTAACTCTCAACAGTAAGTTGAGACCCAGACTGAGTCCCATCTCAAAAAAAAAAAAAAAAAATTGTTTTGCTGGTCCCTTCAAAAGGCCTGCTGAGGCCAGTTGCCCATCCCTGTTATAGGGTGTCATTTGGGATGGTTGTTGTTGTACTGAGCCTAAAGGAGGCTTGTGAGGCTCTGCCTGTTCGACTGTGCACCTTGATGCCCTCTTGTGGAGAAAACGTCAAACAGCAACTGGGCCATTGACAGTCCACTGTGTGATACGGCCGGTTGTGACACAGCCCGGGATCGAACCAGGGTCTGTAGCGACGCCTCCAGCACTGAGATGCAGTGCCTTAAACCACTGCGCCACCCGGGATTCCAGAATTGATGTAAGTGAATTATGGTCAGATTGTGTGACGTATAGGAAACACACCATACATGGGAAATAGGACAAATACAATGTGTTACAATGTGTTAATTAACTACCACAGTGTCTCCTGACCCCTCCTGTCTCAGCCTCCAGTATTTATGCTGCAGTAGTTTATGTGTCGGGGGGCTAGGGTCAGTCTGTTATATCTGGAGTACTTCTCCTGTCTTATCTGGTGTCCTGTGTCAATTTAAGTATGCTCTCTCTAATTCTCTCTTTCTTTCTCTCTCTCGGAGGACCTGAGCCCTAGGACCATGCCTCAGGACTACCTGGCATGATGACTCCTTGCTGTCCCCAGTCCACCTGGCCGTGCTGTTGCTCCAGTTTCAACTGTTCTGCCTGTGGCTATGGAATCCTGACCTGTTCACCGAACGTGCTACCTGTCCCAGACCTGCTGTTTTCAACTCTCTAGAGACAGCAGGAGTGGTAGAGATACTCTTAATGATCGGCTATGAAAAGCCAACTAACATTTACTCCTGAGGTGCTGACATGTTGCACCCTCGACAACCACTGTGATTATTATTATTTGACCATGCTGGTCATTTATGAACATTTTAACATCTTGGCCATGTTCTGTTATAATCTCCACCCGGCACAGCCAGAAGAGGACTGGCCACCCCTCATAGCCTGGTTCCTCTCTAGGTTTCTTCCTAGGTTCTGGCCTTTCTAGGGAGTTTTTCCTAGACACTGTGCTTCTCCACCTGCATTGCTTGCTGTTTGGGGGTTTTAGGCTGGGTTTCTGTACACCACTTTGATATATCAGCTGACGTAAGAAGGGATTTATAAATCAATTTGATTTGATACCACAAAATCTTTCTACAAGGAGAAATTGCTCGGGGAGAATCTCTTCTGCAACGGCGTGGGGAGAGGTACAGGCTAAAAGATGACACACAAGGTTGGGTAACAAGACATAAGAAAAGACATTCAAAATAAATACAAAATAAATAAAATAAAAAATACTCCTGCATTCACTTACTGATACTGTTCAACTGAAAGCCACTGAGTAACCAATCAAAAGGCGGGAAAAGAAGCCACAAGTAAAAACAGAGACGCATGAACAAATCAGAACAAATCAAAACGATTAAAGACAGACAGGTACGCAGCCAATGAGAACCCTGATATGTGAAATATTAAGCAGAGTCAGAGAGAACAGTGTGTGTGTGTGTGTGTGTTACCGGAGTAGAGAGAACAGTGTGTGTGTGTTACCGGAGTAGTTTGACATGGATCATACCTCACACAGCACGCACATACTCTTTCAGACACATACAAACACTCTCACACGTAATCACACAGAGACACACACACACTCTCATACGTAATCACACAGAGACACACACACTCTCACACGTAATCACACAGAGACACACACACACTCTCACACGTAATCACACAGAGAAACACACACACACTCTCACATGTAATAAGAGACACACACACACACTCTCACACAGAGACACACACACACACTCACATGTAATCACACAGAGACACACACACACGCACACGTAATCACACAGAGACACTCACACACACACTCTCACACAGAGACACACACTCTCACACGTAATCACACAGAGACACACACACACTCTCACACGTAATCACACACACACACGTAATCACACAGAGACACACACACACTCACACGTAATCAAACAGAGACACACACACTCTCACACGTAATCACACAGACACACACTCTCACGCGTAATCACACAGAGACACACACACACTCTCACACGTAATCACACAGAGACACACACACACACACACACGTAATCACACAGAAACACACACACACTCTCACACGTAATCACACAGCGACACACACACTCTCACACGTAATCACACAGACACAAACACACGTAATCACAGACGCACACACACTCTCACACATAATCACACAGAGACACACACACACACACACACACTCTCTCACACGTAATCACACAGAGACACACAAGCTAGCTGGTTGGCATTAAGACAGTGGGTGTTTTGTTACCTGGTTGGCGTAGGCATGAGTGAGGGCAGTGTGGTTCTTTCCCGGGCTGCTATAGGTCGGCCTGTACTTATACATGGTGGGTGTGGGCGGGGCTTTGCTCAGAAGACTACTCTCTGTGGAGAGAGGGAGAGGAAAAGAGCGAGAGCCTTAAATAAATTCACTCGGGGTACGTCATTGTTATCGTACGTAAACTTAGCTGGCAAAAATGAAATGTAAGTTGACTGATAGCACACTGTCATTCACAGCAACAGCCTGGGCCGTGTTCATTAGGCACCAAACGGAAGATGACAAACGGAAACAGAGAGGGACTACCTGAACTTGTCCCAACCGAAAACGCTTGTTTACCTTCTCCGTTGTGAAACGTTTCCCTACACTGAGTAGTAATGAACACAACTCTGGTGAACTGAGCGTGTGTTTCAATGCGAGTGTGTGTTTGTGTACGTACCCTCTGTGTGTTGTTCCTGGTGGCCTCTGGACAGGCCGGGGTACCTGAGCTCTGGTTTGGGGGGAGGAGGAGGCTCCGCATCACACGACTGACTCTCCATCATCTCCAGACTGCTTTTAGACTGAGTGAGATAGAGGGAGAGAGAGAGAGGGTGGGAGACGGAGAGAGGGTGGGAGACAGAGAGAGAGAGGGTGAGAGAGTGGGAGAGAGGGAGAGAGAGAGGGTGGGAGAGAGAGAGAGAGGGTGGGAGAGAGAGAGGGCAGGAGAGAGAGAGAGAGGGTGGGAGAGAGAGAGAGAGGGTGGGAGAGAGAGAGAGAGGGTGGGCGAGAGAGAAAGGGTGGGCGAGAGAGAGAGAGGGTGGAAGAGAGAGAGAGAGAGAGAGAGGGGGGGAGAGAGATGGAGAGAGAGATGGGGAGGGTGGGAGAGAGGGAGACGGAGAGAGAGAGAGAGAGAGAGGGTGGGAGAGAGAGAGAGGGTGGGAGAGAGAGAGAGAGGGTGGGAGAGAGGGAGAGAGAGGAAGGATGGGAGAGAGATGGAGAGAGAGGAAGGGTGGGAGAGAGATGGAGAGAGGGTGGGAGAGAGAGAGAGAGAGAGGGTGGGAGCGAGAGAGACGGAGAGAGAGAGAGGGTGGGAGAGAGGGAGAGAGAGAGAGAGAGAGAGAGAGAGGGTGGGTGGGAGAGAGAGGGGGAGGGTGGGAGAGAGAGACGGAGAGAGAGGGAGGGTGGGAGAGAGAGCGAGAGAGGGTGGGAGAGAGAGACGGAGAGAGAGCGACGGAGAGAGAGGGTGAGAGAGACGGAGAGAGAGAGAGGGTGGGAGAGAGAGAGGGAGAGAGAGAGGGTGGGAGAGAGGGAGAGAGAGAGAGCGAGAGAGAGAGGGTGGGAGAGAGAGAGAGAGGGTGGGAGAGAGAGAGAGGGAGAGAGAGAGTGGGAGAGAGAGAGAGTGGGGAGAGAGAGAGAGAGAGAGAGAGGGTGGGAGAGAGAGAGAGGGGGTGGGAGAGAGAGAGAGGGGGTGGGAGAGAGAGAGAGGGTGGGAGAGAGACGGAGAGAGAGAGGGTGAGAGAGAGACGGAGAGAGAGAGAGGGTGGGAGAGAGAGAGGGAGAGAGGGTGGGAGAGAGGGAGAGAGAGACGGAGAGAGAGAGGGTGGGAGAGAGGGGGTGGGAGAGAGAGAGAGGGGGTGGGAGAGAGAGAGAGGGTGGGAGAGAGAGAGAGGGTGGGAGAGAGACGGAGAGAGAGAGGGTGAGAGAGAGACGGAGAGAGAGAGAGGGTGGGAGAGAGAGAGGGAGAGAGGGTGGGAGAGAGGGAGAGAGAGACGGAGAGAGAGAGGGTGGGAGAGAGGGAGAGAGAGAGAGCGAGAGAGAGAGGGTGGGAGAGAGAGAGAGAGGGTGGGAGAGAGAGAGAGAGGGTGGGAGAGAGAGAGAGAGAGAGAGGGTGGGAGAGAGAGAGATAGGGGAGAGAGAGAGAGCGAGAGAGAGAGAGAGAGTGGGAGAGAGAGAGTGGGAGAGAGAGAGAGAGTGGGAGAGAGAGAGAGAGGGTGGGAGAGAGAGAGAGAGGGTGGGAGAGAGAGAGAGAGGGTGGGAGAGAGAGAGAGATAGAGAGAGGGTGGGAGAGAGAGAGAGGGTGGGAGAGAGAGAGGGGGTGGGTGGGAGAGAGGGGTGGGTGGGAGAGAGAGAGGGTGGGAGAGAGAGAGAGAGGGTGGAGAGAGAGAGAGAGAGAGGGTGGGAGAGAGAGAGAGAGATAGGGGAGAGAGAGCGAGAGAGAGAGGGTGGGAGAGAGAGAGACGGAGAGAGAGAGGGTGGGAGAGAGGGAGAGACGGAGAGAGAGAGCGAGAGAGAGAGAGCGAGAGGGTGGAGAGAGAGAGAGGGTGGGAGAGAGAGAGAGGTGGGAGAGAGAGAGAGAGAGGGTGGGAGAGAGAGAAAGAGAGATAGGGGAGAGAGCGAGAGAGAGATAGGGGAGAGAGAGAGAGCGAGCGAGAGAGGGTGGGAGAGAGAGAGAGGGTGGGAGAGAGAGAGAGAGAGAGAGTGGGAGAGAGAGAGAGAGAGAGAGTGGGGGAGAGAGAGAGAGGGTGGGAGAGAGAGAGAGATGGAGAGAGAGGGTGGGAGAGAGAGAGAGGGTGGGAGAGAGAGAGAGGATGGGAGAGGGAGAGAGAGGGTGGGAGAGAGAGAGGGTGGGAGAGGGAGAGAGAGGGTGGGAGAGAGAGAGAGGGTGGGAGAGAGGGTGGGAGAGAGGGTGGGAGAGACGGAGAGAGAGAGAGGGTGGGAGAGAGAGGGAGGGTGGGAGAGAGAGACGGAGAGAGAGGGAGGGTGGGAGAGAGAAGGAGAGAGAGGGAGGGTGGGAGAGAGAAGGAGAGAGAGGGAGGGTGGGAGAGAGAAGGAGAGAGAGGGAGGGTGGGAGAGAGACGGAGAGAGAGGGAGGGTGGGAGAGAGAGACGGAGAGAGGGTGGGAGAGAGGGAGAGAGAGAGACGGAGAGAGAGAGACGGAGAGAGAGGGAGGGTGGGAGAGAGAGAGATGAGGAGAGAGAGGGGGAGGGTGGGAGAGAAAGACGAGAGAGAGGGAGGGTGGGAGAGAGACGGAGAGAGAGGGAGGGTGGGAGAGAGAGACGGAGAGAGAGAGAGAGAGAGAGGGAGAGAGAGGGAGGGTGAGAGAGAGACGGAGAGAGAGAGGGTGAGAGAGAGGGAGAGAGGGTGGGAGAGAGGGAGAGAGAGAGAGAGAGAGGTTGGGAGAGAGGGAGAGAGAGAGGGTGGGAGAGACGGAGAGAGGGTGGGAGAGAGAGAGAGAGAGAGAGACGGAGAGAGAGAGACGGAGAGAGAGGGAGGGTGGGAGAGAGAGAGATGGAGAGAGAGACAGAGAGAGAGGGAGGGTGGGAGAGAGAGACGAGAGAGAGGGAGGGTGGGAGAGAGACGAGAGAGAGGGAGGGTGGGAGAGAGACGGAGAGAGAGAGACGGAGAGAGAGGGAGGGTGGGAGAGAGAGAGATGAGGAGAGAGAGGGGGAGGGTGGGAGAGAGAGAGAGGGAGAGAGAGGGAGGGTGGGAGAGAGACGGAGAGAGAGGGAGGGTGGGAGAGAGAGACGAGAGAGAGAGAGAGAGAGAGGGAGAGAGAGGGAGGGTGAGAGAGAGACGGAGAGAGAGAGGGTGAGAGAGAGGGAGAGAGAGAGAGAGGGTGGGAGAGAGGGAGAGAGAGAGAGAGGGTGGGAGAGGGAGAGAGAGGTTGGGAGAGAGGGAGAGAGAGAGGGTGGGAGAGAGAGAGAGGGTGGGAGAGAGAGAGGGGGTGGGTGGGAGAGAGAGGGTGGGTGGGAGAGAGAGAGGGTGGGAGAGAGAGAGAGAGGGTGGGAGAGAGAGAGAGAGAGAGGGTGGGAGAGAGAGAGAGAGATAGGGGAGAGAGAGCGAGAGAGAGAGGGTGGGAGAGAGAGAGACGGAGAGAGAGAGGGTGGGAGAGAGGGAGAGACGGAGAGAGAGAGCGAGAGAGAGAGGGTGGGTGAGAGAGCGAGAGGGTGGGAGAGAGAGAGAGGGTGGGAGAGAGAGAGAGGGTGGGAGAGAGAGAGAGGGTGGGAGAGAGAGAGAGAGAGGGTGGGAGAAAGAAAAAGAGAGATAGGGGAGAGAGAGAGAGCGAGAGAGAGATAGGGGAGAGAGAGAGCGGGAGAGAGAGAGAGGGTGGAGAGAGAGAGAGAGAGTGGGAGAGAGAGAGAGAGAGTGGGGAGAGAGAGAGAGTGGGAGAGAGAGAGAGGGTGGGAGAGAGAGAGAGATGGAGAGAGAGGGTGGGAGAGAGAGAGAGGGGTGGGGAGAGAGAGAGAGGGTGGGAGAGAGAGAGAGGGTGGGAGAGGGAGAGAGAGGGTGGGAGAGAGAGAGGGTGGGAGAGGGAGAGAGAGGGTGGGAGAGGGAGAGAGAGGGTGGGGAGACGGAGAGAGAGAGAGGGTGGGAGAGAGAGGGAGAGAGAGAGGGTGGGTGAGAGAGGGAGGGTGGGAGAGAGACGAGAGAGAGGGAGGGTGGGAGAGAGAGACGGAGAGAGAGGGAGGGTGGGAGAGAGACGGAGAGAGAGGGAGGGTGGGAGAGAGAGAGAGAGACGGAGAGAGAGAGAGGGTGGGAGAGAGAGAGACGGAGAGAGAGAGGGGGAGGGTGGGAGAGAGAGACGGAGAGAGAGGGAGGGTGGGAGAGAGAGACGGAGAGAGAGGGAGGGTGGGAGAGAGAAGGAGAGAGAGGGAGGGTGGGAGAGAAAAGGAGAGAGAGGGAGGGTGGGAGAGAGACGGAGAGAGAGGGAGGGTGGGAGAGAGAGACGGAGAGAGGGTGGGAGAGAGGGAGAGAGAGAGACGGAGAGAGAGAGAGACGGAGAGAGAGGGAGGGTGGGAGAGAGAGAGATGAGGAGAGAGAGGGGGAGGGTGGGAGAGAGAGACGAGAGAGAGGGAGGGTGGGAGAGAGACGAGAGAGAGGGAGGGTGGGAGAGAGAGAGAGAGAGAGGAGAGAGAGGGAGGGTGAGAGAGAGACGGAGAGAGAGAGGGTGAGAGAGAGGGAGAGAGAGAGAGGGTGGGAGAGAGGGAGAGAGAGAGAGAGGGTGGGAGAGGGAGAGACAGAGGTTGGGAGAGAGGGAGAGAGAGAGGGTGGGAGAGAGAGAGAGGGTGGGAGAGAGAGAGAGAGAGGGTGGGAGAGAGAGAGAGAGAGAGGGTGGGAGAGAGAGAAAGAGAGGGTGGGAGAGAGAGAAAGAGAGATAGGGGAGAGCGAGAGAGCGAGAGAGAGAGGGTGGGAGAGAGAGAGAGGGTGGGAGAGAGAGAGAGAGAGTGGGAGAGAGAGAGAGAGAGTGGGAGAGAGAGAGTGGGAGAGAGAGGAGAGGGTGGGAGAGAGAGAGAGATGGAGAGAGAGGGTGGGAGAGAGAGAGAGGGTGGGAGAGAGAGAGAGGGTGGGAGAGGGAGAGAGGGTGGGAGAGGGAGAGAGAGGGTGGGAGAGAGAGAGAGGATGGGAGAGAGGTGGGAGAGACGGAGAGAGAGAGAGAGGGTGGGAGAGAGAGGGAGAGAGAGAGGGTGGGAGAGAGAGGGAGGGTGGGAGAGAGAGAGACGGAGAGAGAGAGGGGGAGGGTGGAGAGAGAGACGAGAGAGAGGGAGGGTAGGGGAGAGAGAGACGGGGAGAGAGAGGGAGGGTGGAGAGAGACGGAGAGAGAGGGAGGGTGGGAGAGAGAGAGAGAGAGACGGAGGGTGGGAGAGAGAGAGAGAGACGGAGAGAGAGAGGAGGTGGAGAGAGAGAGACGGAGAGAGAGAGGGGGAGGGGTGGGGAGAGAGAGACGGAGAGAGAGGGAGGGTGGGAGAGAGAGACGGAGAGAGAGGGAGGGTGGGGAGAGAGAAGGAGAGAGAGGGAGGGTGGGAGAGAGAAGGAGAGAGAGGGAGGGTGGAGAGAGACGGAGAGAGAGGGAGGGTGGGAGAGAGAGATGAGGAGAGAGAGGGGAGGTGGGAGAGAGAGACGAGAGAGAGGGGAGGGTGGGAGAGAGAGACGGAGAGAGAGGGAGAGGGTGGGAGAGAGAGACGGAGAGAGAGAGAGAGAGAGAGAGGGAAAGATAGGGAGGGTGAGAGAGAGAGACGGAGAGAGAGAGGGAGAGAGAGAGGGAGAGAGAGAGAGAGAGGGTGGGAGAGAGGGAGAGAGAGAGGGTGGGAGAGGGAGAGAGAGAGGTTGGGAGAGAGGGAGAGAGAGGGTGGGAGAGACGGAGAGAGGGTGGGAGAGAGAGAGAGAGAGAGACGGAGAGAGAGAGACGGAGAGAGAGGGAGGGTGGGAGAGAGAGACGAGAGAGAGGGAGGGTGGGGGAGAGAGACGAGAGAGAGGGAGGGTGGGGAGAGAGACGGAGAGAGAGGAGGTGGGAAAGAGAGAGACGGAGAGAGAGAGAGAGAGGAGAGAGGGAGGGTGAGAGAGAGACGGGAGAGAGAGAGGGTGTAGAGAGAGGGGGTGGGAGAGAGGGAGAGAGAGAGAGGGTGGAGAGAGGGGGAGAGAGAGAGGGTGGGAGAGGGAGAGAGAGGTGGGAGAGAGAGAGGAAGAGAGAGAGGGTGGGAGAGAGGGAGAGAGAGAGGGTGGGAGAGAGACGGAGAGAGAGGGTGGGGAGAGAGGGAGAGAGAGAGACGGAGAGAGAGGGTGGGAGAGAGGGAGAGACAGAGAGAGAGAGAGAGAGGTGGGAGAGGAGAGACGGAGAGAGAGAGAGACGGAGAGAGGATGGGAGAGAGGGAGAGAGAGAGACGCAAAGAGAGAGAGAGAGAGAGAGAGAGGGTGGAGAGGGAGAGAGAGACGGAGAGAGAGAGGGTGGGAGAGAGAGAGACGGAGAGAGAGAGAGGGTGGGAAGAGAGAGACGGAGAGAGAGAGAGGGTGGAGAGAGAGACGGAGAGAGAGCGAACGGAGAGAGAGAGAGAGAGAGAGAGGTGGGAGAGAGAGACGGAGAGAGAGACAAGAGAGAGAGAGGGAGAGAGGGAGAGAGAGAGACGGAGAGAGGGAGAGAGAGAGACGGAGAGAGAGAGAGAGGGTGGGAGAGAGGGAGAGAGAGAGACGGAGAGAGAGAGGGTGGAGAGAGGGAGAGAGAGACGGAGAGAGAGAGAGGGTGGGAGAGAGAGACGGAGAGAGAGCGACGGAGAGAGAGAGAGGGTGGGAGAGAGAGAGAGAGACAGAGAGAGAGAGAGAGGGAGAGAGAGACGAGAGAGAGAGAGGGTGGAGAGAGGGAGAGAGAGACGGAGAGAGAGAGAGGGTGGAAGAAGACGGAGAGAGAGAGAGGGTGGGAGAGACGGAGAGAGAGAGAGAGAGGTGGGGAGAGACGGAGTGAGAGAGAGACAGAGAGAGGGTGGGGGAGAGAGGGAGACGGAGAGAGAGACGGAGAGAGAGAGAGGGTGGGAGAGAGAGACGGAGAGAGAACGACGGAGAGAGAGAGAAGGTGGGAGAGAGAGAGAGAGACGGAGAGAGAGAGAGGGTGGAGAGAGAGAGACGGAGAGAGAGGAGAGGGTGGGAGAGAGAGGAGAGAGAGACGGAGAGAGAGAGAGGGTGGGAGAGACGGAGAGAGAGAGAGGGTGGGAGAGACGGAGAGAGAGGGTGGGAGAGAAGGAGAGAGAGAGAGAGGGTGGGAGAGAAGGAGAGAGAGAGAGGGTGGGTGGGAGAGACAGAGAGAGAGTGACATTTAATAGAATAAATGTCAAAGTCTATAGAGACCAGTGCCGTGGCAACTGGAGAGCATTAACCATTGACAATACTGAGAGCAAGGATGAGCAATGTGTGTGTGTGTGTGTGTGTGTGTGTGCGCGTATGGGTCTTTGTGCGTCATACCCGGTGGAGGTCTCCATGAGAACCGCTGTCGAGGACCTTAGCGGCCAGCCTGGGTCTCTGTGAGCTGTGGCCGGAGGAACGGAGGCTGGACAACCACACCGCTAGGCTTCTTCTTCCTCCCCAGGTAACTGATGAAGACCACATCGGATCGTATTATTAAAAGGAAGAGGAGGAGAGTGAAGAGGGTCCCCGATGGAGAGGGACAGGAGGGAGAAAGGGCAGTAAAAGAGAAGGAACGGACGAGGGAGAGCAAAGAAGCACCTGAGGATGAAGAAGACCCATAGAGATAGACAGAGGCCTCATCTTTGTATCTGTGCCAATATGGCGCCTGTGACAGCATCTCCATTTAAAAGTAGTCACTTTTCTTATTTAGTATATGGAAGAAAAAAAAAAACAGAAAGATAATATCTGTGATTTTTCGCCACCTGCAATGTCAGAGTCCTGAACCAAACTCGTATCATTCAGTTATGGTGGCCATGAGACGGCAGTGTTCTAGCTTAAACCCATTTCCAAACAAAGGCAGACAACTTGAAAAAGACAATGCTCTGGTCATTGGCTGATTGCTCCCGACCCAGAGGAATCCCACCCAGTTGACTACTGTAAAAAGTCGGAGTCCAACCTAAATGTCCACCTAGAGTCCTCTATCCAGCTCTATGAGGAACCCAGTCTCGGGCGTCAATCAAACCCCTAATAGCATATAGGGATGACTGCAGCTCAAACACACTGTTTGAACGGATAGTAGTACAACCAGATGTACACTATTAGCATACTGTAAATCCATAGACAACGATGAGCACAAGAGGGAGAGAGACCTGGGGGCTTGGGAGCTGCAGAGCACGTGAGAAACGTTCTTCCAACAGCCATTAGTGAAAGGGTTCATCCCTCCCCTAAACTTCCCCGTCACCTGGGGAGGAAAGAGAGAGAGAGAGAGAGAGAGAGAGAGAGAGAGAGAGAGAGAGAGAGAGAGAGAGAGAGAGAGAGAGACAGGAGGGAGAAAGAGAGAAAGGAGAGAAAGAGACAGGGTGAGAGGGAAGAGATAGGAGGGAGAGAAGAGAAAGAGAAACAGGAGGGAGAGAGAGAGAGAGAGAGAGAGAGAGGGAAAGAGAAAGGAGAGAGAAAGAGACAGGGGGAGAGAGGGAGAGAACAGGAGGGAGAGAGAAAGAGACAGGAGGGAGAGAGAGAGAGAGAGAGAGAGAGGGAAGAGACAGGAGGGAGAGAGAAAGAGACAGGAGGGAGAGAGACAGGAAGAGAAAAGGAGATAGAGAGAAAGAGACAGGAGGGAGAGAGAGACAGGAGAGAAAAGGAGATAGAGAGAGAGAGAAACAGGGAGGGAGAGAGACAGGGAGAAGAAAGGAGATAGAGAGAGAGAGAAAGAGACAGGAGGGAGAGAGAGACAGGGAGAGAAATGAGATAGAGAGAAAGAGACAGGAGGAGTAAGAAGACAGGAGAGAAAGGGAGATAAGAGAGAAAGATGACAGAATATTTAAAAAAGGGTTATCTATTTTCCTCAATAATATCATCCATTCATCAACACTCAGATATTAAAAGGTATTACATAGCCTTTTAGTTAAAAATACAATGGGGAGAGAGGGAGGGAGGGGTGAGGGAGAGGAGGAGAGAAAGGATCATTCTCTCTCCTCTTTATGAGATGATGATCCGTACATCTGCATTCAGGAAGGGATGAAGGGAGCACAGGATGGAGGGGAGGGGTAGTGGAGGGGGCATGTTATTCGGAGGATTATCGTGGCGCCGTTGTAGAGATGAAATGTTTTGGGCCTTTAGCAGAAAATCCGTCACACAAACGCATACTACGGGTTCAGTTCTCAGACAGCAACAAAAGAGGTGCGCGCAGGACAATCCCTGCCAGATAACAAGGTGTGACTGTTGGACGGGCTGGTCCGAGGGAGTGTTGGATCTGACGCAAACAAGGGGTCCTACGCATCTTCAAAGGAGAAGGGGCACGAGAGTCAATGGCCCGTTGTGTCCTGTGTGCATGGCCAGAATAACGTTGTTTTGGTTTTGATCTCGGTCTTTGTTTTCCAGGGGATGAGCATATCTCTCATGATTTCTGTGACTACAGTGGAATCTTTGCAATTGCAGGGTCAATTCTAGTCCAGGGGGCTGCCAGATTTGGGTCCAGCCTCTTGGCAACTAAGACACTTTGAAAAAGGGACAGTTATACCTGGGTGTGTGAGTTATACTGTTCATTAAGGATTTGTACCCGGTGTGTGTGTGTGTGTGTGTTATACTTGTTCGTTGAGGTCTTCCTCGGTGTGTGTGTGTTGTACTGTTTGTTGTGGTTTGTCCCTGGGTGTGTGTGTGTGTGTGTGTTGTACCTGTTCGTTGGTGGTTCTCCCCGGTGTGTGTGTGTGTTGTACCTGTTCGTTGGGCCGCCCGGTGTGTGTGTGTGTGTGTTGTACCTGTTCGTTGGTGTTTCTCCCCCGGTGTGTGTGTGTGTTGTACCTGTTTGTTGTGGTTCTCCCCGGTGTGTGTGTGTGTGTGTGCTGTACCTGTTCGTTGGGTTCCCCCCCTGGTGTGTGTGTGTGTGTGTGCTGTACCTGTTCGTTGGTGGTTTTCCCCGGTGTGTGTGTGGTTGTACCTGTTCGTTGGTGGTGTCCTCCCGGTGTGTGTGTGTGTCTGACCTGTTCGTTGGCCCTCGGTGTGTGTGTGTGTTGTACCTGTTTGTTGGCTCTCCCCCGGTGTGTGTGTGTGTGTTGTACCTGTTCGTTGGGCTCTCTGTGTGTGTGTGTGCTGTACGGTTCGTTGGGTTTTCTCTGTGTGTGTGTGTGTGTGTTACCTGTTCGTTGCTCCCCGGTGTGTGGTGGGCGTGTGTACCTGTTCGTTGGTGGTCTTCCCCTGGTGTGTGTGTGCTGTACCTGTTCGTTGGTGGTTTTCCCTGGTGTGTGTGCGCCTACCTGTTTGTCTGTCTTCTCTGTGTGTGTGTGCTGTACCTGTTTGTTTGGTGGTTCTCCCCCGGTGTGTGTGTGTGCTGTACCTGTTCGTCTGTGGTTCTCGGTGTGTGTGTGTGCTGTACCTGTTCGTTGGTGGTTCTCCCCCGGGCCACCAGTACCATGTGGGGAGCCAGTGAGACCAGCCACCGGGATGAGACAGAAGAGACCAGCCACACACATCACTGCCATACTGAGAGACCAGGGGTTAGGAGGTAACAGAGACGCCAAATAACACACTCACCGTGCGCTGTTGGATGGTACCTATTCCTTACATAGTGCATGACGTTTTGACCAGCACTCATTCGGGACACAGGCATAGACTCCCGAAGAAAAAAGTGTTGAACTAAATACTTGTGAGACGCACGCCGCCCGACAGACGGAAACCCAGGAATCTACCGCCCCAAAAAACACACACATGAACCAAACTACACACCCAACCGCACACACTCTCACAACAAAACACACACACACTAACCCTCACCCCCGACGCCCAGACTCGTGGCTTGTCGGACATCCCAACACCTATGTACAGGATACGTGACGGCAGAGTGGACCGTGTCCAGCTGCTGTGTGTGGTAGAGGACGTAGAGCAGGCCGAAGCCAAACACCCCCATGATGTGGACCGTCAGGGACAGCAGGAACAGGAAGAAGTGGCGGTAGTCTCCGGCCGATACAGTTGTTCACCCACGTGCAGTGGTGGTCGAGTCCTGGAGGAGGGGAGAGAGGGATGGGGGACAGGAGCAAAAAGGGCGAGTTAGAGCCATTTGAGAAAATGGAAAGGGACAATGTGAGATTTGGTTGTTATATGTGAAACACTCACAGTAGAAGTCTACTTCTACTGTTTGTGCCCAGTACGCCGTGCTCAGCTTTTACTTGGAGAGGATGAGAGCTTTGCGCCAGAGCGGCCCAACTTTGTTCGGGGCGCCCCCCTCCCCCTGCAAGGGTGGTCGCCTCTCTGGTCTCATAGGATAGTGGAGGCTATTATATTGACCTTAGATAACAGTGGGTTGAATCCCTGGGGCGGGGGCCTGAGGGTCCATTCCACCACAGGTTTGTTCAAAGGCATCTCTAAGAGCTGGGCTTCCTGCAGAGAACTACCTTCCTGTAGGTTTTCACACCACTTGTAACTAACCTGATTTAGCCTCTCAACCAGGTACTTATTCAAATCAGGTGTGCTAGATTAGGGTTGCAGTGAAAAGCTACAGGACGATAGCTCTCCCGGGAACAGTGTTGGAGAGCCCTGCTTTAGAGGATACGTGATGTTCCACCCGTCCAGCTGCATGTTGATGTGAGATGGTGTGTGTGTGTGTGTGTGTGTGCGTACCTCCACACAGTTGTCACACACAGAGCAGTGTGAGCAGCGGGGGCGGTCTGTAGAAGCGGCAGGTGGAACACCATTCATCCTGACCTGGATGCCCCGGATCTCCACCGTCTTATAGAGCGGAGCGCGGAAATCATCCTCCTTGTCCTCATCCTCATCCGCTGGAGAACATAATACTGTTAATAAACTAGCTTGTACACACACCCTTACTTAGATCAGCATGAACAGACACCCTTACTTAGATCAGCATGAACAGACACCCTTACTTAGATCAGCACTAACACACCCCCTTACTTAGATCAGCATGAACACAGCACCCTTACTTAGATCAGCATGAACACACACCCTTACTCACTCCAGCATGAACACACACCCTTACTTAGATCAGCATGAACACACACCCTTACTTAGATCAGCATGAACACACCCCCTTACTTAGATCATACATGAACACACACCCTTACTTAGATCAGCACGACACACACCCTTACTTAGATCAGCATGAACACACACCCTTACTTAGATCAGCATGAACACACCCCCTTACTTAGATCAGCACTAACAGACACCCCTTACTAGATTCAGCACTAACACACCCCCTTACTTAGATCAGCATGAACACATCCCCTTACTTAGATCAGCATGAACAGACACCCTTACTTAGATTATACATCAACACCCCACCTCATGATATTTAGCATGAACACCCCCCCCCCCCCACCTTACTAGATCAGCATACGCACCCCCCCACCTTACTAGATCAGCAGGAACCCCCCCCCATCTTACTAGATCAGCATGAACACCCCCCCTTACTAGGTCAGCATGAACACCCCCCCCTTACTAGATCAGCATGACATCCCACCCCCCCCTTACTAGAACAGCACGATAACACCCCCCCCCCTCTACGAGATAAGCATAAACACCTTCCCTTACTAGATCAGCATAAACACCCCCCCTTACTAGATCAGCATAAACACCCCCCCTTACTAGATCAGTATAAACACCCCCTCTACTAGATCAGCATGAACACCCCCCCTTATGAGAACAGCCACCTCCTCATACTAAGTATAAGCAGTTCCCCAGTTATCATAACACCTCCTCAACCATATTGTATAGCACCTCCACAAGAATCACAACCCCGCCCACCACACGCACTCCCCACGCACACACACACACTCCCACTCACACGCACACACTCCCCACACACACACACACACCTCCCCACGTATACGCACACACACACGCACTCACTCACACATATATATACACACACACCCCCACCACACACGCACACACCACCCCACACACACACACCCCCCACACATTCACACACACTCCCTCACTCACACACACACACATCACGCACACGCACACACACCCCCACCCATATTCATACCAACATCTCCTTCAACTAGATTCAGGATCATTATATGGCGGTTATCCACGATACGCACATCTCCCCACTGAATCAGGCACTACATCTCCCTTCATCAGACACGATCAACACCCCCCACCAGCATATCGGCACCACACCCCCCCCCCACTCACACGCACACCTCCCTTTACTATATCAGGCACACCTCCCCCACTCCATCCACACACCCCCCCCCCACCATATCAGTCCATACACCTCCCCTCAACAGAATCACTACCTGCCACAGATCAAACACACACCTCCTCAACTGAGTTCAGGCACACCAGATTCCTCTTTACTCACACACCACCACCCCCAGCAACGTCACATGCCCACCACCCACACTCCCTCACACACCACCCCTCACGTGTCCACCACCTTCCCATTAGTATAAATCATGTATATTAACTTATACGTATGTTACACCACCCCCAGTATTGAACAGGCACACACGTGCACACACGCACATCTCTGTCTATAGACGGGCACATCTCTATAAATACGTACACACACACATCTCACACACACACATCCCACACCTCCATGTATTCACCACCCCCACGAGACTGACACTACACCTCCCCTGATCAAACACGGACACACCATCTTCCTCATCAATTGAGGCAGGACACCACCACCTCATGAAATCAGGTCACCCTCCCCCACCAGATCAGGACACCACCACCCCCACCCACTCTACCATCCACACCACCCCCCTTACTAGATCAGCACGAACACCACCCCCCTTACTAGATCAGCATGAACACCCCCCCTTACTAGATCAGCATAAACACCCCCCCTTACTAGATCAGCATAAACACCCCCCCCTTACTAATATCTACTTTAGTACACCCCCCCTTACTAGATCAGCATGAACACCCCCTCACTAGATCAGCATGCACACCCCCTCTACTAGATCAGCATGACATCCCACCAGATATCAGCACGAATATCTTCCCCCTTACTAGATCAGCACAAACATCCCCCCTTTACTAGATCAGCACGACACTCCCCCTTATGAGATCAGCATCAATATTCCCCCTTATGAGTATTAGCACGAACACCCCCCCTCTAGACTAGATCAGATTAACACCCCCCCCTTACTAGATCAGCATGAGATCCCTCCCCCCTTACTAAATATCAGCACGAACATCCCCTCTTACTAGATCAAGTGGCTCCTATATATACCCTTACTCAATATTATCATGAACAACCCCCCCCCCCCCCCAGTAGAAACAGTAATATAGGGAGTTTGCAGGGAGCATGAGATGTTGTTTTTATCTGTGCAACACACACACCTCTGGGCATGCCCGGGTCATGAAGGTGGCCATGCAGAAGTTGGCCAGGACAAACAGGAAGGTGACACCGTTGTAGATCGGCATCAGAACCAACTGTCCGACAACCATGGACACCTGAAAGAGAGAGGGAGGGAGAAAGAGAGGGAATTAAGTTAGATCAATTGTCTTTATTTATAACAAGAAGCACAGTGTTTTTGACAGGGAGGGCAGTGGCACTACAGGAGCAAAAACTGTCAACAGTATATGTTTAGGAAGAGCTTGTCTCATTGCCATGGGAACGGGGTGACCCACATATGGGGACCACATGTTGCATAGACAACGGCTCAACACCCTGAAACACAGGGAGAGAGACAGAGAGAGATAGTTCATGCTAGATTTAGCCAAGACTGCGCATTTGTCTTAGTGAATAAAGCACTTTCTGATTGAACCGAGTTGAGCAAATTCAGAGGAAGACGGATTGAAAGAAAGAATATGAGAGAGAGAGAGAGAGAGAGAGAGAGAGAGAGAGAGAGAGAATGACAGCTCTTTATTAAGGGTGACAGATGTGGCTCATTTTCCCTCTATTCCAGCATGGTGGTGGTTGTTGTTGTAATCTGGAGCAGAGATATGACCTGACAGGCCGCTCCATACACACTGACAGGAGACGACCTACACCTGCCTACGAGCTCCACACACACCCTGACGTTGATCTGTCCTGTCTATCCTACTCTGCACTACTACTGTCACACACTCAACTGTGTGTGAAGTACTAAAAGAAAGAGAGAGTGCTGAGGAGCATGTTGAGTAGAGAGAGAGCTGAGGAGCATGTTGAGTAGGGAGAGAGCTGAGGAAGCATGTTGAGTAGGGAGAGAGCTGAGGAGGGATGTCGATAGAGAGCGAGAGAGCTGAGGAGCAAGTTGAGTAGGGAGTAGCTGAGGAGCATGTTGAGTAGAGAGAGAGCTGAGGAGCATGTTGAGTAGAGAGAGAAAAAGAGAGAGAATTGAGGAGCATGTTGAGTAGAGAGAGCTGAGGAGCATGTTGAGTAGGGAGAGAGCTGAGGAGCATGTTGAGTAGAGAGAGAGCTGAGGAGCATGTTGAGTAGGGAGAGAGGGCTGAGGAGCATGTTGAATAGGGAGAGAGCTGAGGAGCATGTTGGGTAGAGAGAGAGAAAGAGAGCTGAGGAGCATGTTGAGTAGGGAGAGAGTTGAAGAGCATGTTGAGTAGAGAGAGAAAAAGCTGAGGAGCATGTTGAGTAGAGAGAGAGCTGAGGAGCATGTTGAGTAGAGAGAGAGCTGAGGAGCATGTTGAGTAGAGAGAGAGAAAGAGAGAGAGCTGAGGAGCATGTTGAGTAGGGAAAGAGCTGAAGAGCATGTTGAGTAGAGAGAGAGAAAGCTGAGGAGCATGTTGAGTAGAGAGAGAGCTGAGGAGCATGTTGAGTAGGGAGAGAGAGAGAGAGCTGAGGAGCATGTTGAATAGAGAGAGAGAGAAAGAGAGAGCTGAGGAACATTTTGAGTAGAGAGAGCTGAGGAGCATGTTGAGTAGGGAGAGAGCTGAGGAGCATGTTGAGAAGAGAGAGCTGAGGAGCATGTTGAGTAGAGAGAGAAAAAGAGAGAGCTGAGGAGCATGTTGAGTAGAGAGAGCTGAGGAACATGTTGAGTAGAGAGGGCTGAGGAACATGTTGAGTAGGGAGAGAGCTGAGGAGCATGTTGAGTAGGGAGAGAGCTGAGGAGCATGTTGAGTAGGGAGAGAGCTGAGGAGCATGTTGAGTAGGGAGAGAGCTGAGGAGCATGTTGAGTAGAGAGAGAGCTGAGGAGCATGTTGAGTAGAGAGAGAGAAAGAGAGAGAGCTGAGGAGCATGTTGAGTAGGGAAAGAGCTGAAGAGCATGTTGAGTAGAGAGAGAGAAAGCTGAGGAGCATGTTGAGTAGAGAGAGAGAGAGAGAGCTGAGGAGCATGTTGAATAGAGAGAGAGAAAGAGAGAGCTGAGGAACATTTTGAGTAGAGAGAGCTGAGGAGCATGTTGAGTAGGGAGAGAGCTGAGGAGCATGTTGAGTAGAGAGAGCTGAGGAGCATGTTGAGTAGAGAGAGAAAAAGAGAGAGCTGAGGAGCATGTTGAGTAGAGAGAGCTGAGGAACATGTTGAGTAGAGAGGGCTGAGGAACATGTTGAGTAGGGAGAGAGCTGAGGAGCATGTTGAGTAGGGAGAGAGCTGAGGAGCATGTTGAGTAGGGAGAGAGCTGAGGAGCATATTGAGTAGGGAGAGAGCTGAGGAGCATATTGAGTAGGGAGAGGGCTGAGGTGCATGTTGGGTAGAGAGAGAGAGAGAGAGCTGAGGAGCATGTTGAGTAGAGAGAGAGAAAGAGAGAGTTGAGGAGCATGTTGAGTTGAGAGAGCTGAGGAGCATGTTGAGTAGGGAGAGAGCTGAGGAGCATGTTGAGTAGAGAGAGAGCTGTGGAGCATGTTGAGTAGAGAGCTGAGGAGCATGTTGAGTAGAGAGAGAGCTGAGGAGCATGTTGAGTAGAGAGAGAGAGAGAGCTGAGGAGCATGTTGAGTAGAGAGAGCGAGAGCTGAGGAGCATGTTGAGTAGAGAGAGAGAGAGCTGAGGAGAATGTTGAGTAGAGAGAGAGCTGAGGAGCATGTTGAGTAGAGAGAGGGAGCTGAGGAGCATGTTGAGTAGAGAGAGAGAGAGCTGAGGAGCATGTTGAATAGAGAGAGAGCTGAGGAGCATGTTGAGTAGAGAGAGGAGTGTGTGTGAGTGTCAGGAGTATGTGTGTCTTTACGTCTGACGTTGCTCTGCTCTGTCCCATTGCCAGGGGTTAACTGACTGTGCACTACTCCATAACTGTCACATTACAGGCAGGCGGTTGGTAGGGGACTGCTGTGTCCGAATTGATGTGCATGTGAGTGTGTCTTTCTTGAAAGGCAGAGAACTCCACCAAGTGAGGGTGTGTGTGTGGTGATAAGTGTTTATGTAAAGGTGTTTGAGGAGACGGTCTTGTGTGTGTGTGTGACTTGTGTAGGACGTGTTCACGCCATGCGTTTGAGCATCTGTGTATGACGTGTGTATATGACGTGTGTGCGTGTGTCCTGGAGGGGGGGGGGGGGGGCGGTATGGGTGTACTCACGTGAAGCAGAAGAAGAGTGTGGTGGATCCCACCAGGAAGGCCGTCGCCGCCGACACGGGCACGTAGCGGGACGGGCGAAGTGGCCGGGATGGGGAGGCGGGTATGGGGGGGCGAGGGGAGGCCACCTGCACCCCCACTCTTACTGCTGCCCGGCATCACACAGGGGGAGAGGGGAGGGGGGCTATAATGCCTTTGATTACTCAGGGAGGGGGGGGGGGGGGAACGGTGGAATTACCCCACCCAGGGAGGGTGGGGATGAGGGGGTAGGGAGGATTTGTTCGGGGTGTGTGGATGGAGGGATTATAGATAAAGAGGGAGGGAGAGATTAAGAGAAAGAGCACAGAGAGAGAGAGAGAGAGAGAGAGGGAGAGAGGGAGAGACAGAGGGATTGAAGTGGTTAGAGAGGGAGGTAGAGGAGTCCCCTTCTCAATCGGACCATGACGAGAGAGGGGGAGTGAAAAGAAAGAAGGGGTAGATTGGCCCCTCCCTAAACCGCGTGTTCAATAAAACAACTCTGTCCCTTTGCTTGAAGTTGTTTGACGTCTATTCAACTTGACCGTTGGCCTCGTCTAAGGAGGTGGTAAGATAAGACAGAGGCTATTTGAAAGGAGAGGGTAAGACAGAGATAGAGGGGGGGGGGGGGGGGGGTATTTGATTGAGATGCACTCTGCCAGCCGCTAGAGGCTTAAAGAGCCTCCGCGATAAGGCCTTTGTTGTGCTGTCCTCCGGACAACACACAGGTCAACATAAAGGTCAACATGAAAGGTAAACAGAGCCACTACTTAAAGACGTGCTCTTGTAAGATTGAGGCGTTGCCGCTCTATGCGTGAACTACTGACTTATATAGGGGGGGGCGACGACAACAACTTCTGCTCAATCGTGTGTCAATCTCAAGGCTGAAACTTTTGAATTGCTTGGTTTTTCCTTTCGTCTTTAAACTGGTTCCTTACAGTGGATTTGGGTCAACGCCTTGACATTTTAAAGGGGAATTTCAAGAAATGTGCGCGTGCGTGCGAGAGGTAAATAACTTCATTGAAGGCTTAGTGATTTTACGATACAAAAATAAAATAGTGCAACAAATAGAAAAGAAGAAAAAGCTGTGATATGGCTTGATTGTTTGGGTGTGGAGTATAAAAACCTTGGACGCTCCCTTTTCAAATGAAAACAAGTAGGACGTCCTAGTAAAACGTGATGCGTATGGTTTGGTGAAAGCAGTTTTAACTTACATTTATTCTTAATTCATTACAATCCTACTCTCAGCTAGTCGCCTAGACTCCGAAACGGTTTCAAAAACACTCAACTCGACTTTCGGGCGTCAAAATGTCAGTTAGGTACAGGGGGATGAGGCAGATCGCCTTGGTTGACCTGCTATACATTCCCTGTTCAATGAAAGCCCGCAGCAATAACTTAACATTTCAAAGAGCTCTGGTCCAGTTCAATGACATTGACCCAATAACCTTCTCCCCTTCCAGACTAAGATGACAGGTTGTTTTGGTCTGTAGCTTGGACGGTCTGTCGACTGTTCAGTCTGTACACTACTCGGTCCGTGATGCAGATTCGACTTGAGTACGGATTTGGTTCTGAAACAGACGTTTTTAAAAGGGTTTGAAGCGATTGAGGAGGTAGAGACTGACTGCAAGGTTTTTGATTTGTCGCAGGTAAAAAGACATAAAAAGATCGCAACTTTAATCGTTTCTTTTCTGCCTCGATAGAAAGGTAGGCTATCACTGGAGCTGGTCTAGTGTGTAAACAGGTAGTTGATATGCATAATGAGGGAGAGAGAACAACCAAGGGAGAGAGAAAGGCAGAGCAAAATGGCCTTTGATTGTGGCCAAGTGGGATTCTTGTCTCTGGTTATTTTGCTCCCTGGTCGGCTCAATCGTCATATGAGATAGGAAAAACAAAACATCAAAACGAGAGCAAAAAAAAATCAGCAAAGACGAATATCAAGAAGTCAGCTAGTCAGCTAGTTTCCTTACTAATTAAATGGCTGTCCCTTCAGTCCACACAGCGTCTTAAAAAACGCCCATGTGCGCGTAGACGGACTCTCAGACTTTGTTCTTCCTGGTCGGGGCATCCCTGAGCCAATGGGAGACAAGCAGGAAGTCTCAGCGGTCGATCCCACATATCCAAAACACCCTTAAAAGGTCCTCCTGAAAAAATGGTTGAAAAAAAAAGGATAAAAAAAAAAAATAGCAATGTAAAGTTGAACCCAGAGAGGAAGGATGAGGGCCTGAAGATTAGAAGCTGTATTCCCTAGTGGGGGGGGGCTGATGAGCTCCTCCCCAGTGTCTGTAGACTCAAGGCCCAGCTGTGTTAGCTAGCCAAGGAGAGAAAGATGAGGCGGGCTTGTTAGTTTCATAAGCCTCTGTCTCACTGAGCGAGGCAGCCAGCCAGCCATTCCCCCAGGGCCATTCCTCTACTTCCGTCCCCCAGCGGAGTGCAACGAGAGGGGGGGGGGGAACCCTCCCACCACGACCCCTGAGAACCAACTGAGTCTCGGAGTGCGAGTCTGAGTGACTGTGAGACGTTTATGTGACTCTCTAGGGCTACTTCTAGAGGAGTGTGTGTGATTATGTGTGTGTCTGTGTTAGTCTCTGTCTATCCGTCTCTGTTCGTGTCCGTCTCTACGTCTGTGTGAGTGTCTGTGCGAGTGTGTGTGGGTGTGTGTGTGAAGGGGGAGGGTGGCAGTTAGGAGAGCAGTGTGATAATCTGTAATAAAGAGAACTTAAATCCAACAGGTTTTCCAACGGGCACTGTCGCTCTCTCCACCCCTGCTGTGGTGTCACTTGTGATCTTCCTCTCTTTAGCCAGATGTGTGTGGCAGGGCCTCTAGATGTCTGCTGGGATACAGCTCCTAGAAGGAGGGAGGAGGGGAGAGAACGAGGGAGGGTAGAGAGAGACAGATGGGATAGAGGGAAAGGAAAAGGGGAGGGTGGGAATAGGAGGGGGAGGAAAAGTGTGGGAGAGAGATACGTGTTTAGCTCCATCGTGAACCACGGACAATTCTATGGACGGGGCTCCATCGTAAAACAAAACAGCATTCAATGTCGAGCACCGACTAGTCCCGCAGGAATGCTTCGGTTGTTCACCTAGCTTCTGCTGTGTAAGTTATCTGCTGCTGTCACTGCGCGCGCGCGAGTGAGTCCGTCAACCTCGAGTGTGTCTGTGGGCAATATATTTATTATTTCTTTCTCTCGGGCCAGCAATCATTCTGGTTCCTAAAAACTCATCCATAAAAACAAGGTGTGTGATTGGGTCTGGCAGATATTCCGTTAGCCCTCCAGGGACTCATCTGAAAGAGTGTGAGAACAAAAATAGATAGATAAAAAAAATAAATGCACTGTCCCACGTCTCGAAACAGCGTTTGACAAGGTGTTGAGAGGTGACGGTTTTCATGTTCCGCCAACTCAATGGGAGTTGAGCCCTTATAACCAGGGCGCCCTGCGTGCCATCCAGACACAACCCACGTTAGAGAGGGCGTGAACCGTGAACGTACGAGTGAGACTGAGTGAATGTGAGTGACTGATTCTGGGCCCGCGAAGGACGCCACGGTTGGAAGGAAATGAGAGCGCGCTCTTCGAGACAGAGGGTACAACCTGAACTTGCACAATAACAACGCTCATTTTGCCGTTTCTCCAGAAGTCCCTACCCTCCTCTGTTGAAATACGTTCTCCAGAACCCCTTGTACACCACATTAGATGAGAAGACGGGGATAAGACACAGCACCTGAGATCAAGCGCCATTCAGACTCATGAATTTCACTGAACCACCACAGAGTCCTAAGTCCTTATTGACTCGTGGGTGGGGGGGTGCATTTATACTGGCTTAGCATTCCCCCCCCCCCCCCCAATCTCAAAGTGCTTTAAACTGTTTTGGGTTGAATCGTCCGTTCCTCAAATCAATAAGGTGCTCCCCATCTCCCCTTCGACAGTTGAAGTAGTCAACTCAACACCGGTCACTTTGTGACATCCTTCCCGGGGGGGGGTCGTATTCATTAGGCGCCAGACAGAAGAAAACATACAAAGAGGGAGGGAAGGACTAACTCAACTAGTCCAATAAAAACATTTCCATTGCGCAACTCTTTTCTCCTCTTACACCGGATAGGTCTGTAATTAGGGTGATGCACTTCTAAAACAGGCTGACTAATAGGGGACATGCTTATAGATATCAGGCTCGGCTATGCAGAGACAGGAAGTGACGGTGACAGTCAGACTGATGACCTGAATCATTCAAACACTATATACACATAATGTAACATGACCGCCCAGGTTCTTCTAAGTGTACGTCCCAAACGGCACCTCCGTTTCCTTTATAGCGCACTACCTTTCACCTGGGCCCCATCATTTTTATTTTAACTATAGGGCCCTGGTCAAAGGTAGTGTACTGTAAAGGAACTAGGGTGTAGTTTGGGACACAGCCCAAGTAAGGCTATTCCTGAGCCAGAACGGCGATACGAGCCCTATCTCCTGTTTCTGTAGTGGGAGGCAGCTTGGGGTGTAAAGTACACCCCCTAGACAGGACGCTAGTCTGTCGCAAGGCCTCACCCCCGATCCGCCTCCTTGGATAGTAAAGCCTAACTGTTAATTCTGGATTATGACAATCTATTACTGATACCTCTCCTTCCGGAATCTCCATCTTAAGGAGGAGGGAAAGACAGGATAGTGACAATAATTCTGTATTTATTTATTTTTTAAATCGCTAGTATGTCTGTAACATATACTCTTCTCCTCTGCTTTGTGCTAAATTCCAATCGAATTTGTAAAACATATAGACCTCGGCTCTGCTTTGGGGCTACGTCCCAATCAAACTCATTAACCTCCTTAGTATCCTCATCTCCTTTCCTTCATCATCATATAGGCAGACCAGGAGTTATCCGACTAGACCAAGGAAAAACCACGGCGCTAGCTAGTTATAGGCATATAAATAAGGCCCAGAGTTTTCCCTAGTCAGTTCACATGGTCGGGAACACCTCTGGCCTTACTGGTAAGAGAGAGAGAAGACTGGCTTGTATCACTCGGACCAATGGTTATCGGAGTGAAACCGGTGCTATCCTAGGAGTATTGGGAACACAGCATGGATACTGATAAAGGCTGTGTTCCAGATGGCATCCTGCTCCCTAGAAAGTCCACTACCCTACGGGCCCTGGTCAAAAGTAGCGCACTACATAGGGAGCCATTTGGGACACAAAATAGGTGGTTAGTCTGTAGCAGTAGCATCTTGCCAGGAAAAAAGGCTGTCTCTGCCTACACTGTCATAGTACTGAGATCTAGGGAAAGATTACACATAGCGGGCAAGATGGGCGCACACACACACACACACACACACACACACACACACACACACAGAGAGAGAGAGAGAGTGAATGTAACATGAGTGTGGATGATTGCCTAATCAGTGGAGTAGGTCTTACTGCCGTGGGGAGAAACCGGAGCACAGACACACAATATGATTCATTGCAGTGCTACGCCCTGCCCGCATTCACCTCATTTTTGGGGTTGTCGCGGAGAACCTGTCATGTGTGACCAACAATAAGCATTCTTCCCCTCTACAGCGTAAAAGGTATGTAATCATCTGACGAGGACTAGTGGGTACCAGGTGCTGAGAAATGACTAGATACTCTAACGTGACAACAGATGGACTGGGATTATTATATATACAGAACCAGTCAAAAGTTTGGACTCTCCTACTCATTCCAGGGCTTTTCTTTATTTGTACTATTTTCTACATAGTAGAATAATAGTGAAGACATCAAAACTATGAACTAACACACAGGGAATCACGTAGCAACCAAATATATTTTAAATTCTTCAAAGTAGCCACCCTTTGCCTTGATGACAGCTTTGCACACTCTTGGCATTCTCTCAACCAGATTCATGAGGTAGTCAACTGGAATGCATTTCAATGAACAGGTGAGCCTTGTTAAAAAAGTTCATTTGTGGAATTTCTTTCCTTCTTAATGTGTTTCAGCCAATCAGTTGTGTTGTGACAAGGTAGAGGCTGGTAACTCTAATGAACTTATCCTCTGCAACAGCTCAAATAAGGAAAGAGAAACGACAGTCCATCACTACTTTAAGACATGAAGGTCAGTCACTCTGGAAAATATCAAGAACTTTGAAAGTTTCTTCAAGTGCAGTCGCAAAAACAATCAAGTGCTGTGATGAAACTGCCTCTCATGAGGACCGCCACAGGAATGGAAGACCCAGAGTTACCTCTGCTGCAGAGGATAAGTTCATTAGAGAGTTACCAGCCTCAAAAATTGCAGCCCAAATAAATGCTTCACAGAGTTCAAGTAACAGCCCCATCTTAACGTCAACTGTTCAGAGGAGACTGCGTGAATCAGGCCTTCATGGTCGAATTGCTGCAAAGAAACCACTACTAAAGGACACCAATGAGAAGAGAGACTTGGACTTGGGCCAAGAAACACGAGCAATGGACCAGTGGAAACCTGTCCTTTGGTCTGATGAGTCCAAATATGATATTTGGTTCCAACTGCCGTGTCATTGTGAGACGCAGAGTAGGTGAACGGGTGATCTCTGCATGTGTGGTTCCCACCGTGAAGCATGGAGGAAGTGGTGTGATGGTGCTTTGCTGGGGACACTGTCAGTGATTTATTTAGAATTCAAGGCACACTTAACCAGCATGGCTACAACAGTGTTATGCAGCGATATGCCGTCCCATCTGGTTTGCACTTAGTGGGTCTATCATTTCTTTTTCAACAGGACAATGACCCAAAACACACCTCCAGGCTGTGTAAGGGCTATTTGACCAAGGAGAGTGATGGAGTGCTGCATCAGATGACCTGGGCTCCACAATGAACCGACTTCAACCCAATTGAGATGGTTTGGGATGAGTTGAACTGCAGAGCGAAGGAAAAGCAGCCAACAAATGCTCAGCATATGTGGGAACTCCTTCAAGACTGTTGGAAAAGTATTCCTCATGAAGCTGGTTGAGAGAATGCCAAGAGTGTGCAAAGCTGTCATCAATGCAAAGGGTGGCCACAGAAGAATTTATAACATATTTTGATTTGCGAAACACTTTTTTTGGTTACTACATGATTCCATGTGTGTTATTTCAGTGTGACGTCTTCACTATTATTCAACAATGTAGAAAAGTCAAAATAAAGAAAAACTCTTAAATGAGGTGTGTCCAAACTTGACTGGTACTTATATATATAATATATACACACACACACATACATACACTCAGCAAAAAAAGAAATGTCCTCTCACTGTCAACTGCGTTTATTTTCAGCAAACTTATCATGTGTAAATATTTGTATGAACATAAGATTCAACAACTGAGAAGTAAACTGAACAAGTTCCACTGACATGTGACTAACAGAAATGGAATAATGTGTTCCTGAACAAAAGGGGGGATCAACATCAAAAGTAACAGTCAGTATCTGGTGTGGCCACCAGATGCATTAAGTACTGCAGTGCATCTCCTCCTCATGGACAGCACCAGATTTGCCAGTTCTTGCTGTGAGATGTTACCCCACTCTTCCACCAAGGCACCTGCAAGTTCCCTCACATTTCTGGGGGAAATGGCCCTAACCCTCACCCCCGATCCAACAGGTCCCAGACGTGCTCCATAGGATTGAGATCCGGGCTCTTCGCTGGCCATGGCAGAACACTGGCATTCCTGTCTTGAAATCATGCACAGAACGAGCAGTATGGCTGGTGGCATTGTCATGCTGGAGGGTCATGTCAGGATGAGCCTGCAGGAAGTGTACCACATGAGGGAGGAGGATATCTTCCCTGTAACGCACAGCATTGAGATTGCCTGCAATGACAACAAGCTCAGTCCGATGATGCTGTGACACACTGCCCCAGACCATGACGGACCCTCCACCTCCAAATCGATCCCGCTCCAGAGTACAGGCCTCGGTGTAACGCTCATTCCTTCGACGATAAACGCAAATCCGACCATCCCCCCTGGTGAGACAAAACCGCAACTCGTCAGTGAAGACCACTTTTTGCCAGTCCTGTCTGGTCCAGCGACGGTGGGTTTGTGCCCATAGGCGACATTGTTGCCAAGTGATGTCTGGTGAGGACCTGCCTTACAACAGGCCTACAAGCCCTCAGTCCAGCCTCTCTCATTCTATTGCGGACAGTCTGAGCACTGATGGAGGGATTGTGTGTTCCTGGTGTATCTCGGGTAGTTGTTGTTCCCATCCTGTACCTGTCCCGCTGGTGTGTTGTTCAGATGTACCGATCCTGTGCAGGTGTTGTTACACGTGATCTGCCACTGGGAGGACGATCAGCTGTCTGTCCTGTCTCCCTGTAGCACTGTCTTAGGCGTCTCACAGTACGGATGTTACAATTTATTGCCCTGGCCACATCTGCAGTCCTCACGCCTCCTTGCAGCATGCCTAAGGCACGTTCACGCAGATGAGCAGGGTCCCTGAGCATCTTTCTTTTGGTGTTTTTCAGTCAGTAGAAAGGCCTCTTTAGTGTCCTAAGATTTCATCACTGTGACCTTAAGAGGTTTTAATTGCCTACCGTCTGTAAGCTGTTAGTGTCTTAACTAACATTCCACAGGTGCATGTTCATTAAATGTTTATGGTTCATTGAACAAGCATGGGAAACAGTGTTTAAACCCTTTTCAATGAAGATCTGGGAAGTTATTTTAACTATCTTTGAAAGACAGGGTCCTGAAAAAGGGACGTTTATTTTTTTCTGAGTTTATACACACACAATGAGATGAGAACAGTCACACACACAATGAGATGAGATTGGAGATGTTGGTTAGTGTTGCCCTGCCCTACGCAAAACACTCACAAAATGTGAGTTTGCTATTCACAAGAAGCATTGCCTGATGTGAACCATGCCTCGAACAAAAGAGATCTCAGAAGACCTAAGATTAAGAAATGTTGACTTGCATAAAGCTGGAAAGGGTTACAAAAGTATCTCTAAAAGACTTGATGTTCATCAGTCCATGGTAAGACAAAATGTCTATGAATGGAGAAAGGTCAGCGCTGTTGCTACTCTCCCTAGGAGTGGCCGTCCTGCAGAGATGACTGCAAGAGCACAGCGCAGAATGCTCAATGAGGTTAAGAAGAATCCTAGTGTCAGCAAAAGACTTACAGACATCTCTGGAACATGCTAACATCTCTGTTGACGAGTCCACAATACGTAAAACTCTAAACAAGAATGGTGTTCATGGGAGGACAACACGGAAGAAACCACTGCTGCCCATTAAAAACATTGCTGCACATCTGAAGTTCGCAAAAGGCAGGAACACAACACTATGTGTGGAGAAAAAAATGGCACAGCACACCAACATCAAAACCTCATCCCAAAAGTATGGGCCTGGACAGGGCCTGGACAGCTTGATCTCATCGACGGAAAAATGGATTCCCAAGTTTATCAAGACTTTTTGCAGGAGAATGTAGGCTGTCCGCCAATTGAAGCTCAACAGAAGTTGGGTGATGCAACAGGACAACGACCCACACAATAGTATATCAACAACAGAATGGCTTCAATAGAAGAAAATATGCCTTCTGGAGTGGCCCAGTCAGAGTCCTGACCTGAACCCGATTGAGATGCAGTGGCATGACCTTAAGAGAGCTTTCCACACCAGACATCACAAGAATATTGCTGAACTGAAACAGTTTTGTAAAGAGGAATGGTCCAAAATTCCTCCAGACCGTTGTGCAGTACTGATCCGCAACAACAGAAAACGTTTGGCTGAGGTTATTGCTTCCAAAGGAGGGCCAACGAGTTATTAAATCCAAGGGTTCACATACTTTCCCACCCTGCACTGTGAATATTTACACAGTGTGTTCAATAAAGACATGAAAACTTAATTGTGTGGGTGTTATTAGTATAAACAGACTGTGCTTGTCTACCGTTGTGACCTAGGATGAAAATCAGATCAAATTGTATGACCAATTTAAGCAGAAATCCAGGTAATTCCAAAGGGTTCACATACTTTCTTGCCACTGTATATTTGTAGTCTGGATCTACTACAAAACTTACATTGCGAAAGTAATGTAATAGAACCTTGGCGTACACCTATCGATCTTCACTTATGCTTTTCTACCGTAATCGTGTTAAACCTGTCATCAAACTTCAAGGAATCATGGATGCATTTTACACGTATTCTCCTAAACGGGCCTGTGTTCAAGTCTCGAGTGTCTCTCTCTCTCTCTGGTGTCCACTGTCCAGGAGAAGTCTTGACTTCTGGACCATTGACCTAGCTGTGGAGGACCTCCCACTGACTCAACCAACAAACTAGCTGCTTCATCTGGAATTTTTTCTCAATTCGTCTTTCCTCACCTTTCTCAAATCACATTGGAGGGGAGAAGGTCCAAGGTACCTCCCCTCGGGCCTTCTCCGCCAATGCGTTTTGAGGAGGCGAGGAGATGCTTTGAAGACTGACACAGACGATACCTGAGAGGGAGAGACCGAAACAGAGAGCTAGCCTGACACAGTCAGATTCCACGAGGATTAGCTCATGATCAACATCACTTCCTCTTCTTTTCAGGTGGCTGCTGGGTAAAACAAGCCGATGCCTTCCTTGTAGGGCGTGCTCACCTACATCATCACACTCAGCGGGGAACAATGTAATAGGACGCAACAGTGTAAATGTGTATGTGTGTGCACAACAGCTGTGCGTCTGTCTCTAGGCTACATGCCCTCATTGCTCAGAGGCTTTGAACTCCCCATCTCTCGGTCTCTACGTTTTCAGCCATCATTCTTTGGGAAATGTGTACGTGTGTGCACAACAGCTGTGCGTCTGTCTCTAGGCTACATGCCCTCATTGCTCAGGGACATTGAACTCCCTATCTCTCCGTCTCTACATGTTCAGCCATCATTCCAATTCCACGGGGAATAATGAAGTACATTCATTAATTCGTTCAGAAAACACCCCTTGACTGTCACACTACAGCTGGTGCTTGAAACAATATACACAACTGACAAACCAAAGTCGTTACAGCTCCTTCTTGCAATAAAATATACTTATGATCTGAGTAGGGCTGTGACACGATGGAATTTTGGATGATGGTATTTGGCCAGCCAAATGACCACAGCCTCCATATTAACCGTTACAATAGCAAATAACAATACAATTCAAACGCATATTATTTTTGACGCACATCTTCCCCTCTCCTCCTTACTGCATGCGCTGTCATAGGTTATATTTCTGTGTGTTGCTGCGCCTTTCTACACGTCCTCATTTGCTTGGAGCAACAAAGCTTCATCACCTTGTTAAGAGTCCACGTTACCGCACAAAAAGGCACGAATACCCGGCCATCTCGTCTTGTCATCTGTTCGCAAAATATAAAAAAAATATATTTACTTTTTTCAAACGTAATTTTTTTACGCTGAGACCACCCTGCATCTATGACACCACACTCAGAAAGGTTTTCGTTCCCTTATCACTTCTTAGGTGTGAGTGAGATATCCCCACCCTGACCAAAATAACTTGGCTTCAATTGGTTTCCATGGAGACGTCTGACCAAAGCTGCCCCGGATGCTGTGGAAAGGGGGCCTTGACACAAAAGTGAACCGATGACAAACAAAACACTGAGGTTAGGTGGAAAGAATGAGTGTATACTGTGGGATACAATACACACAGACCCAATAAACAAGGCAGTTGAGTCCACTCATGAACACAATGACTGTTTCCTCCTTCCCTCATCGGCCGCAGAAGCGCCCAGCCGGCCACGACTGTTGGCACAGGCTCGCTCCTCTCTTTACTAGCTAGGTTTCCATCAAAATCGGCATAAAAACAATATGCGCATTTCCCCACCAACCGTAGTGCACATAAAAACAACTTTGGCGGTTAAATTCCCATGTACCGAATAAAAAGTACAAGTTAAATGGGTTTCCAATCATATTTCCAACTTCACTGGTGGTTTTGTGACAGACAAAAGAAATTGCGCTATATAGCCAATGTCCCTCCTCTGGTCTTGATACATGCGCTCCAGCCAATAGCTAGCAGATACAGTGCCGGTATAGTACAGCCTACACGATGAGGTTATTATAGACAAAATAGCGGATTATTTATATTTGTCCAACCGCAGTCAAGCATCAATTATGTCAGCAGAATAAGACAGCAAAAAAATAAAAATATGTTTGTTTGGAAAGGAGCACCAAGCTCATCACGTGCGCCACCCTGTAAAGTTCACCATTTATTTAATCTGTAACCTAATAAACGGCATTCTTCCCAGAGTCCCATTGGGAGGATCTTACAAAATATCACCACGTGGCTCCAAGTTAACTTCCGATATGATGGTTATTATATCAGTATTTCTGCAAACAGGCATTGCCACCGCCATTTCTTACACAACTCATTTTACAGACACAAAAAGATCCCACCTCGCCTTGCGTATTTTGTTTTTTGTCGACAAGTTTTACTGACAAATTTGGCTGTTCCCGTCAGGCCTGTGGAGACAAGTTTCATCCAACATGGACTTTACCTCACATAAAAAGGTTGTACGGAAACCTGGTTACCGTAATACATTAAACACCACCACTAACAACTTCTCCTGGACCAGTGGGGGGCAGCTGAGGAGAAGTGCATACATTTGCATTCAAATGGACTGTGTGCGTATCGATGGGGTGGCAGATCGATGGGGTGGCAGAGGTCTGCAGCCCAGAGTGAGTCGTCACTCCACGGAGCCTGGAATCCGCTGCCAGCGGCACACGAGTACCACTGTTCTCTCCCTGAGTGTATCATTCAGTCCCCATTCATCAGAATGGAGGTGAGGATCGGATGTGTCCCAATACTCTTGAATAGCTTCAGCTCCTCATCTCCTTCTGTTTGATACATGATGAGTAGAGCTGTAGGTTAGTTACTAGCTTCTATGGCGATACAGTGAAAAACACCCACCCATTCCTACAATTACTCTTCTTCACATTTTATTTTAAACCCAAACCCAATTCTAACCTTATGCCTAACCCTGACCTTAAATTAAGACCAAAAATCACATTTGTGGCTGTGGAATCTGACTTAGTGGTTACAGAAGCTAGTTGAAACCCAACACTCTTGACTAGCTTCCTCTCCTCGTCTCCTTTTGTTTGATACATGCACCTTCTATACTCCCTCTCTGAATGATCTTTCCTTCCCTTACAGGGAGGATCTTACTGTGACCTCACGGCTCATTTGCATCTTATCCACCCTTCATGCTGCAAGCTTCCCAAGTTTTCAAAGGTGGACCCTGCCTGCAGAATCACACGTGCATGCCCTGTGCACGTAAAGGAACAAAACACCATCTAAATAGCTAAAGGGGAGATGACAATCATGTGTTCAGTCCTCAACAGGATCCCCTGTCAAGTGTTACCACACAAGCATGTGCTACTAGGGCTGGGCAACACCCCCACGCAGGTTGGTATCTGGTCTGCCACGGGATAGGCCTTAGTGCAGCATGTGATTTGACATTACGAGGTGGACATCAGGCTGCATATGTAGCCAGGGGGACAATAACAGTGAAAGGAGTTAAATCACAAACGCGACTTATTTTGGATTTGGTAAATACTAGCTAGCACACCTCGAAACTGTGTATATGGTTTGACACACACAGGCATTGAGCCTCATGTAATCCCACGAATATATTGGCACACCTGGGGTAACGAAATATTCCATTCATGTAGTCTGAAAAACCATAAAGGCTGACAAATGGTTGGATAATCTAAAATGGGTAGGTATTCTATATACAATTCTACTAAATATGTGATACCGAAGCTTCGTCAACCGATCGAAAAGGTTAGTTTGTGTTCAGTGGGAAAAAAAAGCGATATGATTTTAAACCCTTTCTCATTCTCGTTGACAAACCCATTCCGTCAATTTTTTGGGGTGTGTATCGCTGCGGTTCCACTCTCTCTCTCTCGTATAGGCCTCAAAACGGATCCCCGAACTCACTCTCCTGTCTAGGTTGAGAAAAGACACCTTCAAACCCGGGGTCGACGCAGCGGCACAGCCCGATGTGTACTGACGGCGCGGCCTTTTGCTCGAAGCGAGATGACACCCTAAACCACAACTCGTTTGAGGTCAGAGTAATAAATATTCGTTAGCCTCACATCGAGACTGTATGGACGTTGACTCCGATTCAACAACTTTGCCCCGAAAATAATATAGACATGAACGTTACTGTCTACAGTGTTAGGTGAGAGTCGGTTATGGTAACCTTAGCCAACTTGAATTGACCAACGTTACTAGTCTATGACTAACTAAAGCCCCCTGTTAAAATGTAGCTAGCTTCAGTGGTACGGAATGGAGTGGATATTTTGCTAGCCATTTCTGGTGGCTAACTACTAGCTAGATAGGAAACTGCTAACTTGGTGGCAACACCTGAGCGTTTGAGCTACCTAGCTACAGTAACATTAGCTCATAGGTTCCATTATAACAACAGCATTTTGACAAACCTGGCTAGCCATTTACCTGTAACGTTAGCTATATGGAGTCACACCGGCTCCGTGAGTGAATAAATCCCAAATCGCGTGAATGTCCTCCGTTGATAGATTAGATTGATAACCGTTTTAATCTCCATACGAAGTTTTGGTGCTGGGTCCTCTCAGTGTTAGCAATTTGGCTAGATAGCTACATTGTCCTTCTCCATTACCGCACAGTGTACGCCTAAAAGATAAGTATCTGAAGTTGTTCGTTTTCACTGGTCGAGGCCTTCGGTGCATGTGTTGAGAAAACGGCTAGGCGTTTTTTAATCCAAGACACGAACGATATCGGCAGGTAGATTGTACGGAGGTGCCAGAAGCCGATACATATTTTCAGCACCAACCGAGCGCAGAGGTCCACTGTCCATGAACCTCTCTCCCGAGAAGATATTGAAATCCCGCCCCCTTCCTTGCTATTGGAAAGTGTGTCTGTCAACCAAGAAGTGGAAGCTAATTTCAAAATGTTCTATTGTACATTATGAACTGGGTGGTACGAGAACTGAATGCTGATTGGCTGAAAGCCGTGGTATATTTAAGTAATAACGCACGAGGGGGTGTGCTATATGGCCAATATACCACAGCTAAGGGCTGTTCTTATGGACACTATATGGCCATATACCACAACCCCGAGGTGCCTTATTGCTATTATAAACTGGTTACCAATGTAATCAGAGCAGTAAAAATAAATGTTTTGTCATATGAGTCTGCTATACTATGGCTGTCAGCCAGGGCTGTATCCAGCCAGTCGTGGCATATTGGCCAAATACCACACCTGGGACACCGGGTCATACAAAACCAACTTGCCCACTCATCAGTAGAGATAAAGACCAATACATCATGTCATGTGTTGGTCAATCAATGTCCATACAAGATACTCTCCCAAAATAAATAATTGTATTGACTCCCAACACACAAATACAATTAGGCCTGGCTATTCCTACTGCATGATTGACAGGTAGGCCTTGACTGAAAGGGGGGTGCTGAAATACCCTCTGACACACTGACATACTAAATACTGTGTGTATTTGTTTGTGTTTACTGTCTCGGTGTGTGTGGGCACGTAAACACACACACGCCAGGGGATTAAACCGACAGCAGGAGTTTTGGATAAGCCCACCCAAGCCCTCTCCACGCACACATATCCCCACAAAGCTCTCTCACACACACACACAAAGCTGACCAACATCTGCTGTAGCACCACCAGACATAATGATACAAATCTGAATCGCACTAATGAAATCACACACAATGGCATAACAGTGTTTCCCCTAGGATTTTGTAAGGTTTGCATGGGGGGGTGTGGCCAATAGCGATTTTAGAGTCCCTCCTTTTTGCCTCAGAGACAAAATGTTGCTGTTTTAAAGTAACTACCCAGTGTTTACAGATTTCTATGAAATATGACCTATCATTACTTACAATATGAGTGAAATAGTTTTCCTTCCAAAAAATTGTAATGAAGTCTGTTAAAAATCAGCTGTTCTGTGTTGGAATGGTGTGGGCAAATCCCGGCCATTAAACATATTCCCGCTTGTAGACTGGCTAGCTCATCCTGCTGAGGAGTATTTACCAGGCCCCCAGTGTCCGGTCTGGAGTGTGAAGTCACGAGCTCCGCTAGTCAGCTACTGTGTACAACCTAGCGGTGCCAAAAGCCCTGGTCTACCCTAGAAAGCCAATGTAAATTATAATCGGTATTATGGCCCAACATTTTTTGGGGGGATGGCCGTTTTGGGCTCTAAAATGTGTTTATTATGATAAAGTTCGATCACCATAGTGAATTATTTTAAAGTTCGCAATTTTTTGTTGTTGAGATAATCAATTAGATAGTGATCCATTCTGACTACTAAATTTGTCATCACACAGGACCATGTGCGACCAATCACAATGGGTAGGCTATGAGGAGACTGGCACCCGGTATTGACACCGATGTCATCTAGCAGCATTGGGTTGATTTGCTCAGGCAGGATGAAAACGACTACATCAACCATGATCCTTTGCTAGTTACGGACACTTACGGATCCTTAGCGATTTTTTTGGGGTGGAATTTAGCACCATTCAGCAATATGGCGAGCTTCAACTTAAAATACTTCCGGCTTCATGCGCCATCTGGAGTTTTCAATAGAAAAATGTGGATTATGTCAGCACTATCACGATCTACTGGTTTTAATGTCTATGAGTATTACATCATACTCTATGAAGAAATAGCAAGCATTTTTATGTTTGAGGTGGGGTTTTTGAAGTGTTTTTTTGTTAAATTTATGCTTTGGCCACAAATACAGGTATAGGACGAGTCAACAACATTGTTTGGGTATGAGTTAACCGAATACAAACTTTTAAAAGTGTGATTTTCCCTTGGCAGTTACTTTCAAACCTAATTTCCTGCAATTCTATACTTTTTTTGGTTGTCATGGGGCTGAGAGAAAAAATGTCAGTTTTAAAGCCAATTTCCTGCAATTCTACACATTTTGCAATGGCTTATGTTGTGTTCTTATGCTAGCTGAGTGACTCAAAACAATGGGGACCAATGCCATGACATTTTTTTTAACTTTAGATTCTCCCTGACTGTGTAGTTTTTATTCTGGTGGTTGTTAGTTCTCAAAGATGATCTAATAAAAACCTATTTACAGCTCCATTATCTTTTCTACATAATTTAGATCTGGTATTAGTAATTTAAGTTGATACGGAAAACGTTACTATCCCAAAAATGATAGATATAAAGAAAATACTGCTAAATGAATATAGGGGAAACACTGACATAGGTGGCTGACATGGGGGTGACAAGTGATTTCTAATGGTGTGTATGTGTGTGGTACAACGAGAGGGAGCGAGTGTGTGTGTGAAAGAGTGTGTGTGTGTGTGCGTGTGTGTGTGAAAGAGAGAGAGTGTACTGTAAAACCTTTGGTAGTTGGCACAGAGAGTAAAGACAACAGAGGGGATGGACATGGCAAAGCAATGCTTCCACGCGCTGCCGAAGGAAAGATAAACCTCAGTGTGTTAATACACTGATGAATACACTCGCTCACAGACACACAGGGCAGGTGTAAGGTTCACCTTACAGTGAAATACTTACTTATGAGACCCTAACCAACAATGCAGTTTAAAAAAAATACGGATAAGAATAAGACAGCTTTTCTGATTATTCACTACAAACAGTGGCTGACTTAACAACCATCCGGGGCAGAGGTACATGTTATTACGGCTCATGCTGGGAGTGTGTTAGCCCAATAATGGACTAAAGGAACCCTAACGTTACTTCTTATAGTCCAATGACCTCGTTCTGTTTTGTGGTGAATTGGCTCTAGAAGCCAAAACAGCCACATGCATTAAGGTTCTATTAACGTAAAGCACCCTACTTTCATATCACATCAAAATAATTTCACAAATGCAAAATATACACTTACTGTACACTTTTTGAAACCGGGTTTTAACACAGTTGCAGCCGACAGTATTTTTCAGTGACATGTGTGTGGCCTGTCTTCTGTTTACACAGGTGTTTGGAGACGCAGATAGGTCATTAGTACAGGTCCGTCTCTGTCCGTTTTCAGTAAACAGGCGCCGTGATATGAGGCGATTTCAGTGCCAACAAAAATTGTATTTGTGTTAGAATATTTAATTATATTGAAACTGAATTGATACATATTCAATTAGAATATTTTATTAAATTGAAATGTAACTTTAAAACAGAATGCAATATTCATTCAATTCAGTTCAAAATCATGAAATACAAGTTCAATTTAGGAATTTAATGATTCAATTTAGGGTTGCAAAATTCTGGGAACTTTCAATAAATTCCTTGATTTTTCTGAAATCCCGGTTGGAGGTTTCCCGGAGTCAGGAGGGAATGAGCAAGATATCCCGAATCATCCAAACATGATTTATGGAAAACCAGGGAATTTATTGAAAGTTCCTGGAATTTTGCAACCCTAATTCAATTTGTGCATTACAAATTAAAAAAATATTGAATAATATTCAATATCCTAACACAAAATCAAAATGAAAAAAATCAAATACAATTTCTGTTGGCACTGAAATCGCTTCATACTGGAACATGGAAATATGGGAACCCTAAATGTGGTAACCCTAATCGTATAAAGGTGTATAGTAATTTAACCTTTAGTTTTTTTTAGTTTCTTAACAAAACTACCCCGGCCAGAAGATAGTCACACTTTATTTGGATAGTCCGGATTTTCATACGGTCAATAAACTATTGGTTGATAAACTGCTTGCTACGGTTAGGGTTAGGTTTAGAAGAAGGGTTAGAGTTAAGTTCAGGGTTAGGATACGTTTTAAGGACAGGGTTAGGGTTAGGAGATCTGTGGATCTACAGATGGACTATCCATATAAAATGTTACCGATGATACTATTTATTGCCAATAGGCACTAAAGGTAGTTAGCATCTATGAAAGGGTTAGGTGTGTGTGAGAGTGCACAACAGTGGAGCTGCAATTACTGTTTAAAAAAAAAAAAGTGGACAGCAATTTCTGGCACATGAGATCTCATGTCGAAATATGCCATCTTTCGGTATCGGTAGTACCGGCCGCTGACCCGGTTCGAACAGTTCCTGGCTTGAGTTCCGCGAGGGCTCGTGGGGATGCTGTTTGCTGTCTTGCAGTTGCTCGCGCCATGGCGGGGAGCTGACAGGTCGGCGAGGAGGATACAAAGACTGTATGGGGAGGCACCCACCAATCACCAACCCACTTTGACTTTTAACGGCGCTCGCGATTCGGCTCGAACACAAGATTTGACGGCGAGACCGGCCATTTACACTATACTAGCGGCACTCGCCTAGCCATGCTAGCCTCGCCCTCGTGTGGGTGCTAACAAGCCAGCTAGGTCGTGCTACGTATCAACAACCAATGCCAGCCAATCGAATAAAGGTTGGAAGCTATAGTGAGCTTCGATTGGTCACTCGTGTCGCAATATCGTGGAGGATTCGAATCAAGTTCAGCTTTCCTGAACTTTAGTCCGGCCCTGATCAGCTCCCTTGCCCAAACTCGCATCACTCAACGGCCCATTCCACTTCTCTCACTTTCCTTCTATTGAAAGTGAATTGCTTCCAATGTTTCACAGAGCTTCCTATTGTAAAATGGCCAGTTAGTGTATTACTCTGGGACTAGGCCTGCTTGAATACATTAGGCTATTGAATTAGTATTTCATATAAAAGAGTGTGTTTTCAAGTACAGCATGTCACAAGAACACAGTGGATATACACTGAGCGTACGAAACATGAAGAACACCTTCCTAATATGGCCCTCAGAACAGCCTCAATTCGTCGGGGGCATGGACTCTACAAGGTGCCGAAAGCGTTCCACAGGGATGCTGGCCCATGTTGACTCCAATGCTCCCCACAGTTGTGTCAAGTTGGCAGGAAGTCCTTTGGGTGGTGGACCATTCGTGATGCACACAAGAAACTGTTGAATGTGGAAAAACTCAGCAGTGTTGCAATTCTTGACACAAACGGGTGCGCCTGGCACCTGCTACCAATACTCCGTTCAAAAGGCACTTCAATCTTTTGTCATGCCCATTCACCCTGTGACTGGCACCCATGTCTCAATTGTCTCCCGGCTTAAAAACCATTATTTAACTTGTCTCCTCCCCTTCATCTACACTGATCGAAGTGGATTTAACAAGTGACATCAATAAGGGATCAAAGCTTTCACCTGGTCAGTGTATTTCATGGGAAAAAAAGCAGGTGTTCATAATGTGTTGTATATTCAGTGTAGGCTTGCATCCCAAAAGGCACCCTATTCCCTATATAGTGCACTACTTTTGACCAGAGTCCTATGGGAATATCAAATCAAACTGTATTTGTCACATGCACGGAATACAACAGGTGTAGGTAGACCTTACAGTGAAGTGCTTACTTAAAAGCCCTTAGCCAACAATGCAGTTTTAAGGGGGAAAAAAAGTGTTAAGAAAGTTTTTTTTAATTTTTTTTTAAAATAGGGCCATTTGAGACGCACACAAAGTGTGGCTTTTGATGGTTTAGCCGATATCTCGTTTGCAAGAGGGATTTACATACATTTTGAACTTAGACAATATAGTGGCTGGGGGCCATGCCGGGGCCACGTCCGGCCAGGGAAGGGACATTGCTTTAGGCCTCCCTGTATAGAAGTCACTGTAGTCAGAACAGGCCACATCCCAAATGGCACCCTATCCCCTATACAGTGCACTACTTTTTGCCATTTTACTACGTAAAGTGCTTTGAGCATCTGGAAAAGCGCTATACTTTGCTATACAACCTGTCAATGATTCTCTCCGAAACAACTTTACAGTGCAGTTTATGAGAATAAACATACCAATAAGCATCCTAAATTATTTGATGTTTTGATTTTTAATTGATCATGTCTTGATTAAAGTCATATGTGTATGTACTGTATATGCTGTATGTGCGTGTGTGTACATCATAGGAGGCTGGTGGGTGGAGCTATAGGAGGACGGGCCCATTGCAGACTGGAATAGTGCGGATTTGTGAAGGTCAGGACTGTGTATGTGTTCTTGCATACCTGTGTGTGTGTGTTATACTGACCCAGTCGTCTCTCTCTCTCTGTAGGTGTAGTATCCAAGGAGGGTCAGTTCTCCCCCAGCCTCCGGGCAGCAGCCTGGCCCCATGTGTTGCTACCCCCAGGACCTAGTGCCCATGCTCAGAGTCATGGGAGGGCCCAACACTGACTGTTGGACGATAACAGGAGCTAAACAATAACTGCCACAACAACAACAGAGAGAGCTATAGAACCACGCAACAGGGAATGCTACACATTACTACTGTATATAATGATACAACAGGAACAACTCCCCAAGCAGGAACAGCTACACTATGCAATCACAACACAATAGAATAGAATAGTAAGTCGTTTTTTTAAATATTTTTGTAAGTATTCAGCTGACAATTGCGTAACGCATATTTATGTTCACTAAAACTTAAAACGTCAGCTAAACTGCGACTTCACATCAAGAGCAAATCTTACTTGCTGGTTTACTGGACACAAACTATTGAGCGGGAAACCTACCCACAATCTCATTAATGTAGCCAGCCGACTCTTGTCTGCTGTCATGGTGTTCTCCAAATTCACCACCAGGTGGAGTTATTGAGTTATTCTATGAAAATGGTGGCTTTTTGAACAGCCAACTTTTAGAAACTGTATTAAAAAATATATACATCAAAACTTTGTCAGAAAATAGTTAACCCCTTAACATTATAAATCAACATAAATGACAGCGTAACATATTTTTTATCTTTTTACTACATTACATTTAAAAAAATGCTTGTGCTGCCTTTTTGTCACTGGTGTTACCTATATTTTAGATGACAATTCAGGCTTTCTAGAATGTAATTTCAGTCTTTAATTTGCATATATAATCAAAGACAGAAAAGGTTAAAGATAATAATGTACTTTAAACATGCATGTGTAAAGTTCAATTGTCTGACATTTTCCCATTTCCATTTTCTAACATTAGAAATGATTGAGTTTGAGTCATCAAAATTGAAGGATCATGTCCATAAAATGTTTACTAATGAATGTAGCAACAGTTAGGTAGATACAAAACCCATATTCAATTAAATTGGGCAACTCTGATGCCAGAACACCAATATACCATACAGTAAAACCAGTGATGCAACATAACACCAGTGACACAATGTAACACCAGTGACACAATGTGAAACCAATGACAAACACAAGATTATTTCAAACAAATTTGACCAATTTATTGGTCATATTTTTTAATTACAAATCATTTCAGATTTCATAAAAAGGGTTGATTTAATCTGAACAATACAATTAGGGTTATTGGTCAAAGATTAAGACCAAAAGATGAAGCCTAGACTAAAATGTGTCTTTCATATCACAACATTGTCATGCAAGCATATAAAACATGCCCACTAGAACATTAGAAACACTAACTAAAACTGTTTTCCTAACCACACTGATACGAACATGTTGTACTCAGTAAAGCATGTTCATGGAATTTATCCTGCATTGTTCTTCACTTTTACATGTTATTGTGTCGGGTCCATCTCTTATCATCTCTGAGCCAATCGCCATTGCTTCCGAGCTGCAGACGGCTTCTTCACTAGTGGCCAGTTCACATCTGCCACTTTCACACAGTCAAGTGCTCCTCCAAGTACTTCCAGATACTGTGACACATTTGAACTGATATTTTGTTCACTGGCAGCGGCTCTGGCATCAGACAAACAATCTGGTCATCCCCAGTTGATATCATCTCTTTGGGCTTGGCCTGTAGAACTTGTTGACACCAAATCCTGCGCATGCACTTTACTTTGACATTATGTTCTTCAATCACCAGTATAAAGCCAGGGAATGGCATTTAAAACAGTGGCCAGGTAAACAACAGCATGGTTTTCTGTTATACCTTGTCCATAGACTGCATACATGTTAAGGAAACCAACATGTCATTTTGTAATTTGGGTGAACTATCCCTTTAAGTAACTCTGTAGATACAGAGTACATATGTCTTCCTACAGACACATTGTCTTAATTCTGACCTTGCAGTACTGGGTTCAGTGTCTGGAGTGGATGGGGGTGGGGGGTTAACGCTGTCGTTCCTGCTCTCAATCTCTCTCTGTGTTTTGCATGTCTGACCCGCCATTTCCTTCACGCCTGTCTTTTATTCCCTTTCTGTGAGATCCTTCACTCTCTTTATTTTTTGACTCTGGTGTTTTTGTTTAAGGTAGGCTGCTCAGCGGTGTGGGTCAGCATCCCCGGGCTGTCTGTATAGAGTCTAACGCTTTTCAGCAGCACCTCATTTCGCCATTACCTATCAGAAGAAAAGTTATATTATGTGATTACAATATTGAAACAGTAATCAAATGCTAATAAGTCTTTTTTTAATATAATTGTTGAGGGTTTTATAAAACATTGCCTGGAGAAAAAGTTTGTGGTTTTATTGATTGTCACTGGCTTTATCGACATGTCACTGGTGTTACCGGCAAGGACAGTGGTACCTGGTGATATCTGAGACACTCCGGTATCTCAACATTTTGCATGCTTTGCCACGAGCCTACAGGTCATTGCAAAATCTCATATGCTGTTCTAGATCTGTGAATAAGAGATGGATGAATTGAGCTAGTAGATTGAGTGTCCGTTTGTATTCTATTTGGTGATGTCACCGTGTTTGTGTTAGTCGGGGTACCAGCCTTTTTAGCTATTCGTTACAGGCTGGTAAAAAAAATCTAAAAAGGTCATCCGGGATTTTGAAAATGAAACAACACACTTCTTAAAGATCCTATTTTCATTGGAAACATCAAATATATATTTTTTTGCACAAACAGACTCGAGTCATGAAAGTAGATGGTCGGAGTTGTAGCCATTAAACGTGCCATAGAGCTGAAGAACCTGACGAACCTTGGAGGAAAATATTTGATGAGCAAGCGCGACGGTTTTCTAAAGAAAGATCACCCATCTCAAGAAGAAGAGTCTGTGTTTAAATCTTTACAACTAGAGTTAGAACAGTTTTACAAGGATCTGGGTGCCTTTCGCAGATCACGAGCAAAATGGATTGAAGAGGGGGAAAGAAGCATCAGTTATTTCTTTGCACTTGAAAAGAGAAAAACATAACATCTATAACAGCACGCAAATGAATGATGCATTATTAAATATTTAGGAATACTTCTATCAAAAAAACACTTAGTCAGACAACATATGAATTCCTCTCCTAAAAAGGAGAAAACCAATAATATAGTTAATAGTTGGCTACAAAGGGATCTATCTAATCCCTCTACCTGTAAAGAGATCAACATGTCAAGACATTTCTTGACTTCATCTGGAAAAATAAGTCTCACAAACTTAAAAAGTCAGTCCTCTCAAATAAAAGATCTGAAGGAGGTCTGGAAGTGTTGGATTTTGTTGACATAAATAACATGTTCAAGATCAATTTGTTGAAAAGATGTTTGGTCAATACAGAATCCATTTTTTATTTTTCTTTATTTTTTCACCTTTATTTAACCAGGTAGGCTAGTTGAGAACAAGTTCTCATTTGCAACTGCGACCTGGCCAAGATAAAGCATAGCAGTGTGAACAGACAACACAGAGTTACACATGGAGTAAACAATTAACAAGTCAATAACACAGTAGAAAAAAAAGAGAGTCTATATACATTGTGTGCAAAAGGCATGAGGAGGTAGGCGAATAATTACAATTTTGCAGATTAACACTGGAGTGATAAATTATCAGATGGTCATGTACAGGTAGAGATATTGGTGTGCAAAAGAGCAGAAAAGTAAATAAATAGAAACAGTATGGGGATGAGGTAGGTAAAATTGGGTGGGCTATTTACCGATAGACGCAGTTGGAGGCCACGGAAGGAGTGTTGTATGGCATTGAAGCTCGTTTGGAGGATAGATAGCACAGTGTCCAAGGACGGGCCGGAAGTATACAGAATGGTGTCGTCTGCGTAGAGGTGGATCAGAGAATCGCCCGCAGCAAGAGCAACATCATTGATATATACAGAGAGAGAGTCGGCCCGAGAATTGAACCCTGTGGCACCCCCATAGAGACTGCCAGAGGACCGGACAGCATGCCCTCCGATTTGACACACTGAACTCTGTCTGCAAAGTAGTTGGTGAACCAGGCAAGGCAGTCATCAGAAAAACCGAGGCCACTGAGTGTGCCGATAAGAATATGGTGATTGACAGAGTCGAAAGCCTTGGCAAGGTCGATGAAGACGGCTGCACAGTACTGTCTTTTATCGATGGCGGTTATGATATCGTTTAGTACCTTGAGCGTGGCTGAGGTGCACCCGTGACCGGCTCGGAAACCAGATTGCACAGCGGAGAAGGTACGGGGGGATTCGAGATGGTCAGTGACCTGTTTGTTGACTTGGCTTTCGAAGACCTTAGATAGGCAGGGCAGGATGGATATAGGTCTGTAACAGTTTGGGTCCAGGGTGTCTCCCCCTTTGAAGAGGGGGATGACTGTGGCAGCTTTCCAATCCTTGGGGATCTCAGACGATATGAAAGAGAGGTTGAACAGGCTGGTAAAAGGTGAGGCGACAATGGCGGCGGATAGTTTCAGAAATAGAGGGTCCAGATTGTCAAGCTGATTTGTATCGGTCCAGGTTTTGCAGCTCTTTCAGAACATCTGCTATCTGGATTGGGGTAGAGGAGAACCTGGAGAGGCTTGGGCGAGTAGCTGCGGGGGGAGCGGAGCTGTTGGCCGAGGTTGGAGTAGCCAGGAGGAAGGCATGGCCAGCCGTTGAGAAATGCTTGTTGAAGTTTTCGATAATCATGGATTTATCGGTGGTGACCGTGTTACCTAGCCTCAGTGCAGTGGGCAGCTGGGAGGAGGTACTCTTGTTCTCCCTGGACTTCACAGTGTCCCAAAACTTTTTGGAGTTAGATGCAAATTTCTGCCTGAAGAAGCTGGCCTTTGCTTTCCTGACTGACTGCGTGTATTGGTTCCTGACTTCCCTGAACAGTTGCATATCGCGGGGACTATTCGATGCTATTGCAGTCCACCACAGGATGTTTGTGTGCTGGTCGAGGGCAGTCAGGTCTGGAGTGAACCAAGGGCTATATCTGTTCTTAGTTCTGCATTTTTTGAACGGAGCATGCTTATCTAAAATGGTGAGGAAGTTACTTTTAAAGAATGACCAGGCATCCTCGACTGACGGGATGAGGTCAATATCCTTCCAGGATACCCGGGCCAGGTCGATTAGAAAGGCCTGCTCACAGAAGTGTTTTAGGGAGCGTTTGACAGTGATGAGGGGTGGTCGTTTGACTGCAGATCCGTAGCGGATACAGGCAATGAGGCAGTGATCGCTGAGATCCTGGTTGAAGACAGCCAGTTGGTCAGGATGACGTCTATGAGGGTGCCCTTGTTTACAGATTTAGGGTTGTACCTGGTGGGTTCCTTGATGATTTGTGTGAGATTGAGGGCATCTAGCTTAGATTGTAGGACTGCCGGGGTGTTAAGCATATCCCAGTTTAGGTCACCTAACAGAACAAACTCTGAAGCTAGATGGGGTGCAATCAATTCACAAATGGTGTCCAGGGCACAGCTGGGAGCTGAGGGGGGTCAGAAGCAGGCGGCAACAGTGAGAGACTTATTTCTGGAGAGAGTAATTTTTAAAATTAGTAGTTCGAACTGTTTGGTATTTCATTCCAAACAATGTGTTCAATAAGTTGGAATGTTTAAATTTTTTTACTGAAATGTAATGATATTCCTGAAAGATTACCTGCTAAATTGGCTAGGTTTCACCAACAAGCTTTAATGTCCTGGAAAATATGTTTCCTGCACAACGTTTCCCCACATAACGCTCTTTTGTGGAATAATTCAGACATACAGTACATTCGGAAAGTATTCAGACCCCTTGACTTTTTCCACATTTTGTTATGTTAGTCTTATTCTAAAATGTATTACAAAAACAATTGTCCTCATAAATCTACACACAATACCCCATAATGACAAAGCAAAAACAGATTTTTATAAATTTTTGTAATTTTACAAAAAAAAAATAACTGAAAAATAACATTTACATAAGTATTCGGACCCTTTATTAAGTACTTTGTCTAAGCACCTTTGACAGCGATTACAGCCTTGAGTCTTCTTGGGTATGAGGCTACAACCTTGGCACACCTGTATTTGGGGAGTTTCTCCCATTCTTCTCTGCAGATCCTCTCGAAATATGTCAGGTTGGACAGGGAGCATCGCTGCACCGCTATTTTCAGGTCTCTCCAGAGATGTTTGATCGGTTTCAAGTCCAGACCCTGGCTGGGCCACTCAAGGACATTCAGAGACTTGTCCCCAAGCCACTCCAGCGTTGGCTTGGCTGTGTGCTTAGGGTTATTGTCCTGTCACCCCAGTCGGAGGTTCTGAGTGCTCTGGAGCAGGTTTTCATCAAGGATCTCTCTGTACTTTGCTCCATTAATCTTTCCCTTGATCCGGACTAGTCTCCCAGTCACTGCCGCTGCAAAACATGCCCACAGCATGATGCTGCCACCACCATGCTTTAAAGTAGGGATGGTGCCAAGTTTCTTCCAGACATGACACTTGGTATTCAGGCCAAAGAGTTCAATCTTGGTTCTCATGGGCTGTCATGTTCCTTTTACTGAGGATTGGCCTCCGTCAGGCCACTCTACCATAAAGGCCTAATTGGTTGAGTGCTAAAGAGATGGTTGTCCTTCTGGAAGGTTCTCCCATCTCCACAGAGGAACTCTGGAGCTCTGTCAGAGTGACCATCGGGTTATTGGTCATCTCCCTGACCAAGTGCCTTCTCCCCCGATTGCTCAGTTTGGCTGGGCGGCCAGCTCCAGGAAGAGTCTTGGTGGTTTCAAACTTCTTCCATTTAAGAATAATGGAGGCCACTGTGTTCTTGGGGACCTTCAATGCTGCAGACAATTGTTGTACCCTTCTCCAGATCTGTGCCTCGATACAATCCTGACTCGGAGCTCTACGAACCATTCCTTCGACCTTTTGGCTTGGTTTTTGCAATGACATGCACTGTCAACTGTGGAACTGTCACGAGTCCGACCGAGGGTGTTTCCCTTTCCCGGGCAGGTGGCGCTCGGCAGTCGTCGTCACCGGCCTATTAGCTGCCACTGATTGTTTTTCCTTCCCCTCCTTGTATGTTGAGTGGTAGCACCTGTGAATGTGTAATTAGTTTGTCTTTATTAGACAGCCGGCCCGCCTGGTTGTTGTGCGGGATTATTTCATTGTAAACCTTCGGCTCTGTGGTATAGGCACGTTGTGTCCCATTTGTACATTTTGATTCCCTGTGTTTTGGGAACGTAACGTTTTTGTGAGCACCCTGTGGTGCATTGGTGCGATTAAAGGACGCGCAGCATTGAACTCTCTGTCTCCTGCATTTGACTCCACACCCACGACACCCGGAGCCTTACAGGAACCTTACATAGACAAGTGTGTGCCTTTCCAATTCATGTCCAATCAATTGAATTTAACACAGGTGGACTCCAATCAAGTTGTAGAAACATCTCAAGGGTGATCAATGGAAACCGGATGCATATGAGCTCAATTTCGAGTCTAAATAAGGTATTTCGAGTGTAAATAAGGTATTTCTGTTTGACTTTATGGGGTATTATAGGGTATTGTGTGTAGATTGTTGAGGAAAAAATATAATTTAATCAATTTTAGAATAAAGCTGTACCGTAGCAAAATGTGGAAAAAGTCAAGGTGTCTGAATACTTCCCAAATGCACTGTAACTGTAAGGAATAAATCATTGTTCTACCCTAGCTGGCATGAGAGGAATATTGACTTTGTTCTTGATGTTTTCGACAACAGGGGTAATATTCTTTCATATTAACAACTTATAACATTGAATGAGTTTCCAAAACCTTTCAGAGAGTTTATGTCTGTGATCAAAGCAGTTCCGACATGAATTAAAACTCGTCTTAGCTTTGGTGATGATCACAGAGTTGATCCAGAACTCAGTATAGAAGGCGCGGGCTTAACTTGAGAAATCTTGTTGTAACAACAAATGTATAAGACACATTTTCCGTTCACGGAACCAACTTTTGCCTAGAGTAAAACGTTTCTGAAACATGCTTATTCCTGACATAGTCTGGGGGAAAAAAGCTTGGTTGATGCCTTACGAATATTGTATACCAAACTTATTTAAGGAGGTACACTTTAAGATTCTACATAAGATATATCCATGTATTTATATTTTGTCCAAATTTGTTTATATGAATGATATCTGCCTTTTCTGCGAAAAAAAGAAAGTGACTCACTTCTTCTATAAATGTAAACCTGTGATAGAGTTTTGGGAAAACGTTACAGAATAGTTATTTAGCTTTTTGAACACTACTCATGTTTTTGACATGAAGGATATAGTATGTTACTATTGCAATGATAACAAGACCATTGAAATTGTGATTTAAAAACAAAAATATTGTTGCCAAATACTTTATACACAAACAAAAATGGCAGAATTCGATACCAAAATGACAAATATTGTGGATTGAATTGAATAATCTTGTTAAGACTTTATCCATAGTAAATAACAAAAATAATGACATCTTCCTGAATCATTATAATTAGATTTTTTTTCTGAATGAATACAATCTTCACTTGCATTTTTTTATATTTAATATTTTCTTGTTCATACTTGTTTTGTTTTGTGAGACATGTCAGATGTAGGGATGTACGTTGTTGATAATTTTGTATAATGAATAATAATTTTTAAAAATATGTATATATATAAAAAAATGTTTTTAACTCCTTGACACTCCTGTCATTTTCCAAAGAGAAATAAATATTAAAATATTAACATTCTAATAGCAGAAGACAGCAACTGGGCGGTGTTTGTGTGTGTGAATCATCACAGATTAGAGTGCTATGCTTCAGAATCAAATCATGAGATACTGGCATCACTCAGGGCAGTGGGATTAGAATTCCATTTCACACTGAATTGTCAGATGATTTTGATATGCTCATTACAAATGGCTCTGGATGGTCAGAGAATGTGCCATTGTCACTGAGGTTCTGGTGGAAGTTTATGGTGCTTTTTTTATGCTCTGTAGTAGCTGAAGGTTTTTATGTTCCAAGACAAACAAAAGCACATTTGTTTCCTGGATAACAAAAGTGTACTGTGTCAACTAACACCCCAACACGTCAAAATACAATAAAACAAAGCATGTTTTATCTAAAGCAGTTAGCAAATTCTGCAACTTGCATTCATGTCAAAATAACATGCATTTTAATAGAAACATATTTATTTCCATAAACTTTTATCCGACAATAGGTGAATGTCTGCAGTAAACTCATTGGGGTTTTCACTGTTTTAATGTCTATGGGTTTTCAGCATTGCATCCAACGTTTAGCTTACAGTGAAAGCCTTTCAGTGCCATAAAATAATATTAGAAAAAAAACGTATGATTGCAGTGACACTTTCCCCTCGTTCACAAGGAAAAAGTTCATCGCATGTGCATACACATCCTTGCATCTAATCTCTTTACAAGCGCAGTGTTACAGGCAAGGAAGTTTTGCAGGCACTTTTTGTGTTTTGGAAGTTCCAGTCACTCCCTAAATCGCCTGTCAACAATGGGATGCTGTGGCAGTTCAGAGGTAATCGGGTTTAGGGATATTTAAGACAAAACGTTTGTTACTAGCTAGCTAGACATTTTTAGATGTTCCAAACTAGTTGCTAACATTATCTGTTTGGGGTAACATACCCATTTAGCTACAAAAACGAACAAGTTGTTATCGACTGTCTTGCAGATCTTTCGCGGCGTTGTCTGTACTGTATGTAATTAACTATAGTTGTTTACACTTAAACAACGGACTACTTCCGTGTCTAAAATAAACGCTTTCATGTTAATTTAGGTGAAAGTAAGTTATTTAGGCAAATAGTATACAGTATTTCTGTGTGTTAGCACTGACTAAGAGGGGGGGGGGGGGGGCACGCCAGGTTAAACCAGTGTTGTGCATGCACCAGGCGTTCACAGATGACGAATTTGATTGTTTCCAACTTTTATTTGTTAGCAAAAGCAGCGCGAGTGGAAACCATTGGAGGATCGAAGCTGCACGGATATTCCATGGCTCATCATATTCGCATTGTTCTGTACGGGAATGGTGAGTTTGCTGTGGTTTCTTTGTAGATGACCATGGGCGCGTTCGAGCTGATCACTTTCGTCAAGACTTTGACTAATTTTGGTCACCGCCTTTCAAAGTGTGTAGCGTTATTATAAACATTGTTCGATTTGGGACTACATGTCGACTGCATGACTTTTACAACAACCATGTGATCAAAGGTCATGATCTTTAGATTGCAGTCGCTCCTCACCACAGATTATCCGTTATATTGACTAGATAATCAGATCAGACGGGACCATTCTAGCCAATGAGAGGGCAGATACGCGTGCGACCAGGCACAATTTTTTTCATTAGTTACCACAGCCACAAAGTGTATCGTAAAAATTCATGAAAACAAACATTTGCATTTTGGTCCAAATGTAAGGTTTAGGGTTAGGCATAATGTTAGCAGTGTGGTTAGGTTTAAAATCACATTTGGAGAAGTTAAATTGTAGAAATAGGCAGGGTTTATGACTTTGTGGCTGTGTTAACTAGTAACGACCAGGTATAACTCTGATAGTTTGTTCTCAAAGTTGCTGGGATGTATGGTGTCCTATTTATATGAGTATCAGTGGCAGGTTGCTTAGTGGTTAGAGCGTTGGGCCCATAACCGAAAGGTTGCTAGATCGAATCCCCGAGCTGACAAGGTAAAAATCTGTAGTTTTGCCCCTGAACGAGGCAGTTAACCCATTGTTCCTTGGCTGTCATTGTAAAAAGGAGTTTGTTCTTAACTGACTTGCCAAGTTATAAAGGTTGAACACCCAAAAAATAACAACCTAATCATGACAACAATTATATTAGAGCAAATAAGCAATACATTTTTTAAATGAAATTTGACACTCATTAACCTCGACAAAAACACCACCTGCTGGAGACGACAGACTTTGGGCCCAGTTATCCCTCTCGCTTCGCTTCTTTCCTCTCTGTCCTCACCAACTGCAACTTGAAGTCCGAACCAAAGCATTGTGGGAGACAACCTTCTGTTTTGTTGGAAGCAAAAGGCACTACATGCTATTAAATTGTTGATGTTGCCACTTATCATTGGTTATTACCAATACACATGGACTATTTTGTGTGGATAACTATTTAGAGCTTAAATAGATCTTTGTCCTTACATCCTTACAATCTAATTGCATAGGCCTACACGTGATCCACATTTCTAATATAAATAAATTAAATATCCTACTTGCTGACAATACAGCTAATGGGTTTATTTAAATATTACTGTAATGTTGTGTCCCATGTCATAGCCTACAACATGTCTTGTCTGTAATATTGTTGTCACCAAACAAATTCAAACTTGTTGGGTGTATATTTAGTGTGAATACAATTTAATACGTATTGTAGGCTACACATGGGTCATTGTTGTCACGACTTCCGCCGGAAGTCGGTCCCTCTCCTTGTCCGGGCGGCGTTCGGCGGTCACCGGCCTTCTAGCCATCGCCCATCCACTTTTCATTTTCCATTTGTTTTGTCTTTGTTTTACACACCTGGTTTCAATTCCCCAATGACTTGTTCATTATTTAACCCTCTGTTCCCCCATGTTTGTTTGTGAGTGATTGTTTGTATGTAATACGGCCCGTTATTGTGGGCTCGTTTATTTGTGTTGTATTTGAGAATATATTTGAGTAAATATTACGTCGATTACTCATATCTGCTGTCCTACTCCTGACTCCTCTACACCAGCTACACACAGGCTTATTACAATTGTAAGATGTTTTCTACACTGGCAATTAATGTGTGTTCAGGAAACCATCCCGTAATAAGCAAGTACCCCAGACACCAGTCACGGGGTCAATACTAAGTGCATATGACTGTTTGGCATATTGCTAGGCATATTGTTTCCCCGAGTAACTTATTTGAACTGATACACTGGTACATATACAGTCTAATACGTTTCTGTACAGTGAGCGTTTCCTCCTTCATGCGACTTAATCAAATTCTGCTTACTGACAAGCAACATAAAGGCTGAGAATGAAAGAAACACACAACGGTCTCTACTGATGCTGACCTGCAATCAATTACCATGCAGCAAGAACCTTGGACTCCATTTTGTCCCATCTGTTACAAGTCTATGTTGCGCAATCACAAATAACAATGAGGAAGGTACAAGGGCGTGAAGTAACGGCAAACAGAGCATGTCCCATACGCTGCAACAACAAAAAAAAATCTGTCGGTGCTCGTCGACTTCAGTCTACAGACGGCTGCTTTCGCCTTGCCACTCAAACGCGCCCCATGCTGAGTGTGCAACACTTTACTCGGGCTTACATTGAGCACATGCAGATCTTATTGATCTCTCTTTTTTTTTTCAGTAAGCGGACATTATATAGGACTGGCACTGTTAACTGTAATGACATATGATAATATGAAGCACACTGGTCAATCCAACCACATGAGGCATAGTGGTACATTGTTTGGCACCTATTCTGTTCGATTGCATGTATGGAATAAAATGACACTGTTTATGGTTCGCGAAGGTTATTCGATGGTTCATTTAGTACATGGCGTTATATACTGATTATTGTAATTACCAGCGTAGTTCAGCTCTACCCTGATATTGTTTTGTGCATTGTCATCATGATGATGGTGGTGGTGATGATGATGATCATGTTGTTATTAATGGAAGCTGCTTCCCCGGTAGGCCTGTATCGCTGGTTTCTCCATTTCCACGGGAGCTGCATCCAGGCTCATCTCTGGCTACGACAGCTACGGTAACACCTGCGGTCAGAAGAACGGGAAGATCGAGGGGGTCGAACTCAGTGGCCGGGATCAGACCGACAACAAGTAAGTTGCGCTGGAAATGTGGATAATCTCGAGATGGATGCTTACCAGTTATTAGCCTATCATGGAATAGCAAAGTAATAACAATGTTTTGGTTGAGCTTTCCACTCCCATGACAATGTAGGCTCAGCAGGTTTTGACTCCTCTCTCCTAGCCTGGTTAAACCAGACAGAACACAACCTTCACCATTGTTCAGTGTGATTTAACCAGGCTAGCTCCTCTCCCCCTTCCTCTCCACAATCGACAAGCCTTTGTTGTGGTAGTTTAACATTACTGGTGCACAAACATGGATCTTGTAATTTTGTAATCCAGTTTGCCACTTATACTCTCTTGCTCATCTGATGCAAGGCCTGTTAAAGCCTCGATGCTCATTTGTTCTGTTGATGGCTTAACTAGTGAGATCATTGGGTTACAGAGGATTATAAACTGGGAGCCCTGAATGCTGATTGGCTGAAAGCCGTGGTATATCAGACCGTGTACCACGGCTATGACAAAACAGTTATGTTTACTGCTCTAATTACGTTGGTAACCCGTTTATAATAGCAATAAGACACCTCATGGGTTTGTGGTATATGGCCAATATACCACAGCTAAGGGCTGTATCCAGACACTCCTTGTTGTGCCATGCGATAGAACAACCCTTAACCACAAACCCCTGAGGTGTCTTATTGCTATTATAAACGGGTTACCAACGTAATTAGAGCAGTAAACATAACTGTTTTGTCATACCCGTGGTACACGGTCTGATATACCACGGCTGTCGGCCAATCAGCATTCAGGCCCCCCCCCCCCCCCCCCCCGCCTTTTTGCTTATTCAGTTTGCCAGCACAGTTCATTACTGTAAGACACTTTACTCTAAATGTTACTATACTCACTTCTTGTTACTTGTGGTCAGAAAAAAACTCTTTTTGACCAGAGCTGGTGGTCAATAATAGTCCACTAGGGAATAGGGTGCCATTTCACATGTAGCCTGAGTGCAACAATGTTTTGCATTAATTCATGTCCATGTTCTTTTTTTTGGGAAGATATTCTAATAAATTGTTCATACATTCAGTCCAGTAAGTTTCCATTCTCGCAGTCTCTAGGAACAGTTTCAATGAGACAATGGGCTTTGTTTCTTAAGCTGGGCTGGTTGCCCATTGACGTTTTGACTGAGGGAGCAGCAGGGGCGTTTTGGCTACAGAGATTTGACTGTTTGCTAAGCTCTATCCCACATCAACATTTTACACAACCTACCTAGTCAAAAAGTCCACAATGAAAATATACTTAGGACAATATGCAGTTTATTGTATTGCAGGATGGAACCGTACATTTTCCAACATTCAAGGATGTCACTCAAATGTGCAGATGTTTAGTTCCGTCTTACTTGACTTGGGCCATTGGCAAATACATTCCATCTCCCTCTTTTCAGGACGTTTTTATACTTCCCTCCATCCTTATTGAGGTCCTGTTCTTTGACCTTTCCCAGGTATGTCTTCTTCCTGGACCCCTGCAACATTGACATCCTGAACAGGAAGATCAAGTCCATGGCCCTCTGTGTGTCCAGGTGTCCAGACAGAGAGCTCAAGACGTACACTGACGTCAAAAAGTTTGCACTGCAAAATGGTGAGAGTTCTTCCTGCTCTAATCCGTACCGTATGCATTTATTCCATTGGTAATTGGTGAAAATCAATTGCACAAAGTTTACTTCCTATTTCTCCACTTTTACATAGGATCGGAGCTCTGCTCATACGACATTCCAGTCTCCAGGTATCCAAGCCACGGAGAGAGATCCAAAAAGTGCCCCAAACTCCCCGTGCCACCAAGGTACAGTCCTTTTACCAGTGTCAAGTCAACAGCGAGTAAATATAATGACACTAGCGAGACTTATGTTGACGATACCATTTTCCCCATCCTCTCCCCTTGTGCAGTAAGTCTCTCCCGGTGTTCCACCGCTGTACCCCCGTGGACATCTCCTGCTATGCCCAGTTCGCTGAGGCCTTCGTCACCTTCGTCAGTGACAACAGCATGCTGCACAGGGTCATCGCCGGGGTGATGGCCAGCAAGGAGATTATCATGGGCCTCTGTGTGCTGGCTCTAGGTACTGTGCATTCTAAAGTGGCGTTTTATGTTCTACCTGTCCGTATAGCCTCCTAAAGCATAATAGTGCATATCCTAAATAACTTCTCTCGCTCTCTGTATACTGCTTGATTTGATTGTGCCTCAGAGGCCTCTGCTCTCCCCCTAGAAAGTTGCCTTTCCTGAGACGGGGTCAGGAAATGATAACAGGAAATGTCTCCTGGAGATCTGACGGCATCCAGGGCTCCATGCCGACTTAAAAAAAAAAAAAAAAAACGTTTAGGAGCACACAAAGAAATTCGGAGCACAGTGGAGAATATTTGAGCCGTTTTCTTTGCAGTAATAGTGGAAGCATGACAGTCGTGAATCTGCGCTCAGTGTATGCCCCATGGCACTCGGGCTGCAGTACAGTGAAGTCGCCTAGTCATTGCAACAATTATCATCTGGGTGATTTTCATTCTAGGCGCACTGGTGCTCCTAAATAAAAATGCCAGGTCGCACAGCAAAATATTTAAGCGCATAATGCAAGTAAAAAGGTCGCACTGTAGAGCGCTGGCATTCAAAATAAGTAGTCCTCCCTCCCCCTTAAATTTACACGAAACATCAGCCTTGTGTTTCAATAAATATAGCAGCAAGAATCGTAGCGTTATACAATAATAAGGCATTTTTATGTCATGACAATAGCATCGTTTCGTCTCTTTTATTTCTATCCCCTCTGTCTCTAGTCCTCTCCATAATCCTGATGGTGGTGATTCGCTACATCTCTGTCGTGCTGGTCTGGATGCTCACAGCCCTCGTGGTTCTGGGCTCTTTAGGTAAGCTTCCCTCTTACCGACGTCTCAGTGATGTCATGAAAGAGACGTCTTTACTAGTGATGGGCCTTCCGAGTCTTTTCGGTGAGCCGGATCTTTTGGCTCCACTCACCTAAAACGAGCCGTTCATTTGGCTCCCAAACGTCTCTTCCTTCATTCTGTAGTGCTTAAAAAAGGTATGAAAAACCACATTTCTATTGTAAAGCCTAAACGGTCGCCTAGCATTATGTCAGATTGTGAAATGTGAGTTCAAATCAATGTTACCTCACGAAATCAGATTGCTTGCAAAAACACACTGCAAAAATTGAGCATGGACCAGAATGAAACTTTCTCCTCACTATCTACTGTCCCTGCTGTAAGGAATTCCAATCTGCAGATAATGTTTTTACAACTGATCTCCGGATAATGTTTTATAACTGATCTCCGGATAATGTTTTTATATCTGATCTCCGGATAATGTTTTAGATCTGATTTCCAGATAATGTTTTATATCTGATCTCCGGATAATGTTTTTATAACCGATCTCTGGATAATGTTTTTATAAATGTTTTTAGAACTGATCTCCAGATAATGTTTTTAGAACTGATCTCCAGATAATGTTTTTAGAACTGATCTCCAGATAATGTTTTATAACTGATCTCCGGATAATGTTTTTATATCTGATCTCCGGATAATGTTTTAGATCTGATCTCCAGATAATGTTTTATATCTGATCTCCGGATACTGTTTTTATAACCGATCTCTGGATAATGTTTTTATAAATGTTTTTAGAACTGATCTCTGGATAATGTTTTTAGAACTGATCTCCAGATAATGTTTTTACATCTGATCTCCAGATAATGTTTTTAGAACTGATCTCCAGATAATGTTTTTAGAACTGATCTCCGGATAATGTTTTTATATCTGATCTCCAGATAATGTTTTTATATCTGATCTCCAGATAATGTTTTTATATCTGATCTCCAGATAATGTTTTTATATCTGATCTCCAGATAATGTTTTTATAACCGATCTCTGGATAATGTTTTTATAACTGATCTCCGGATAATGTTTTTATATCTGATCTCCAGATAATGTTTTTATAACTGATCTCCGGATAATGTTTTTATAACTGATCTCCAGATAATGTTTTTATAACTGATCTCCGGATAATGTTTTTATAACTGATCTCCGGATAATGTTTTTATAACTGATCTCTGGATAATGTTTTTATAACTGATCTCCAGATAATGTTTTTACATCTGATCTCCAGATAATGTTTTTATAACTGATCTCTGGATAATGTTTTTATAACTGATCTCCAGATAATGTTTTTAGAACTGATCTCCAGATAATGTTTTTAGAACTGATCTCCAGATAATGTTTTTAGAACTGATCTCCGGATAATGTTTTTATATCTGATCTCCAGATAATGTTTTTATATCTGATCTCCAGATAATGTTTTTATATCTGATCTCCAGATAATGTTTTTATATCTGATCTCCAGATAATGTTTTTATAACCGATCTCTGGATAATGTTTTTATAACTGATCTCCGGATAATGTTTTTATATCTGATCTCCAGATAATGTTTTTATAACTGATCTCCGGATAATGTTTTTATAACTGATCTCCAGATAATGTTTTTATAACTGATCTCCGGATAATGTTTTTATAACTGATCTCCGGATAATGTTTTTATAACTGATCTCTGGATAATGTTTTTATAACTGATCTCCAGATAATGTTTTTACATCTGATCTCCAGATAATGTTTTTATAACTGATCTCTGGATAATGTTTTTATAACTGATCTCCAGATAATGTTTTTATATCTGATCTCCAGATAATGTTTTATAACTGATCTCTGGATAATGTTTTTACATTTGATCTCCGGATAATGTTTTATAACTGATCTCCAGATAATGTTTTTATAACTGATCTCCGGATAATGTTTTTATATTTGATCTCCAGATAATGTTTTTATAACTGATCTCCGGATAATGTTTTTATATCTGATCTCCAGATAATGTTTTAAAACTGATCTCTGGAGAATGTTTTTATAAATGTTTTTAGAACTGATCTCCAGATAATGTTTTTATATCTGATCTCCAGATAATGTTTTTATATCTGATCTCCAGATAATGTTTTTAGAACTGATCTCCAGATAATGTTTTTAGAACTGATCACCAGATAACGTTTTTATATCTGATCTCCAGATAATGTTTTTATATCTGATCTCCAGATAATGTTTTTAGATCTAATATCCAGATAATTGTTGTCAGGAGCTCAAAAAGCAGTAGTAGCAGTATGCAAATCAGGAAGCCAAATGAACAGGTGCAATTCAATTTCCGCTGTTCGAAAAGAGCCGGCCGTTCTCAAACAACCCATCACTAGTCTTTACCTGGTTCTTCTCTGATATCCATCCAGAAACCAGTTTACAACCAGAAAACTACATTTTACCCAGTATTAGCCTGAACCCAATGGTAGCCTAATGGTTTCGTCCTTGTGCGTTTCAGGCGGGACCGGGGTTCTGTGGTGGCTCTATGTGGACCACAGGATGAATCTGACTGACCAGACTGGTAACACCCCAACACCCCAACAGCAGTTGGCCACAGGCAACGTCCAGGCTCTGCTGGTCTACGCTGTCATTGCCACCGTCTTCACGGTACGTGTGTGTGTGCATGCGTGCTTGTGTTGCCATGTGTTGTGATTTCTCTGTTTTATATGGGTACCGTGTGTTTCTACTGTACTGGGTTTTCAAGTATTTGCTCTTCAAGACCAGATTTGTTTAAGCAACAAGAAAAAGACAGAAATGGCCGGACCCATATTTACATTTTAGACTTAGCTTATGCTCTTACAGATTTTTCACCTCAGGGATATTGAACCAGGGATATTGAACCAGCGACCTTTGGGTTACTGGCCCAACACTCATGATTAGGGTTCCGGTGGGAAGTTAAGCACTGGAATTTTGCTTAAATTCATCAAAAAAGTTAGCTTATAACAGTGAAACGTTTTTGTGGGATACACACAAGGCAAATCTAGGTCTTGTGGCATATTTTGGTGAAACTATCCCCAGTTCAATAGAATTGCAACCCTCTGCATGCACAGTGCACACATTCCATCACATGTGCAGTGCACTCTTCCATCACATGTACAGCTGATTCTCAAGATCTTTCTTGCTCACTAATGAGATGCTATTGAGCCCACACTACTACACTGTCTGAGCCAAGGACTACATGCTTTCTGGTAAGTTTTGATTACAATACTAGGCGGGGTGAATGTATTTTATTCGAGATACATAATTTTCTTTTAACAAGTAAATAGTAGCCTACAGCAAAGTGTGTTTAAATCATTTCTAACTTGTTAACAATTTCTGCTAGTTAGTGTTTGCTACCATGTGGGTTTTAGGTTGCTTGAGCCTGTTAACATTTCTAGGGCAGGCGTTCCACTAGCGGAACCCCTCGACAACATTCCGCTGAAAAGGCAGCGCACGAAATTCCAAAATATTTTTGAAATATGTAACTTTCACACAATAACAAGTCCAATACAGCAAATGAAAGATAAACATCTTACCTCTTAAAGCTAGGGGGCAGAATTTTAACCTTTGGATAAATAGCTGCCCAATTTCAACTTCCTGCTGCTCATGCCAAGAATATAAGATATGCATATTATTCATAGAGTTGGATAGAAAACACTCTGAAGTTTCTAAAACTGTTTGAATCATATCTGTGAGTATAACAGAACTTATGTAGCAGGCAAAACCCAGAGGACTAACTGTTCAGAATTTTTTTTCTTTTTTTCCCATCTCTGTTCCCTATATTGTCTTTGCCATTGGATATTTAATAGGAACCTATGTTCAGTTCCTACCACTTCCACACGATGTCGCCAGTCTTTGGAATATGGTTGAGGTTATTCCTTTGTCTTATGAGGAAGTAGGCCAACTCGGAACAGAGGACACTTTTGTGAGTTGCGCAAGATGTGAAGAGCAGAGCTTTTTTCTTTTCGTTCATGTATTGAATACAGATTGCCCCGTCTACAAATGTATCGATTATTAACGTTTAAAAATACCTAACGTTGTATTACAAAAGTAGTTTGAAATATTTTGGCAAGTTTATAGGCAAGTTTGGAAATATTTTGTAGTGACGTTGTGTTTTTCTAAGCTGTTTTTTTCTGGATCAAACGCGCTTCATAAATGGACATTTTTGATATATATGGACGGAATTAATCATACAAAAGGACCAATTGTGATGTTTATGGGACATATTGGAGTGCCAACAAAAGAAGCTCGTCAAAGGTAATGCATATTTTATATTTTATTTCAGCGTTTTGTGTAGCGCCTGCTACGCTAGCTCCTTTGTTTACTGCTGGTGCAGATGTCTGCAGGCTATCAGATAATAGCTTCTTATGCTTTCGCCGAAAAGCATTTTTAAAATCGGACATGTTGGCTGTATTCACAACGAGTGTAGCTTTAATTGAGTATCTTACATGTGTGATTTAATGAAAGTTTGAATTTTATATCATTTTTTTTTAATCTGTCGCTCTGCATTTCCCCTGGCAATTGGCCAGTTGAGACGCTAGCGCCTCCCCTATCCATAAGAGGATTTATTAATCTACCCATCATGTCCGATTTAAAAAATGCTTTACAGCAAAAGCACAACTTATGATTATGTTAGATCATAGCCAAGTCAAAAAAATACACAGCCATTTTTCCAGACAAAAATAGGAGTCACAAAAAGCAGAAATAGAGATCAAATTAATCACTAACCTTTGATGATCTTCATCAGATGACACTCATAGGACATCATGTTACACAACACATGTATGTTTTGTTCAATAATGTGCATATTTATATCCAAAAATCTCAGTTTACATTGGCGCATTACGTGCAGTAATGTTTTGATTCCAAAACATCCAGTGATTTTGCAGAAATACTCATAATAAACATTGATAAAAGATACAACTGTTATTCACAGAATTAAAGATAGACTTCTCCTTAATGCAACCGCTGTGTCAGATTTTAAAAAAACTTTACGGAAAAAGCATAATCTGAGAACGGCGCTCAGAACCCAATCCAGCCAAAGAAAGAATGCAACAAAGATGCAGAATCATCTGGCCAAGTGCATAAAGTTCCCACAGCAATCATAACAAGTAACCTCTGAGAAGTCCCTCTACTTCTATTCGAGGTGAAAATTAGGAATCAGACACCTTATTGATAGCAACAGCTCATGGTCCTCCTGGAATCAGAAGTGTTTTTGACTCAATGGTGGAACATAGTCAGAGAAATACTGATGAATTTCTTGCTCGAGCTGTGTATGCAACTGGTTCACCTCTCATGCTCATAAGCAATGTGTATTGGAAGAGATTTTTGAATGTTCTTTGCCCAGCTTACACCCCTCCTACCAGACATGCTTTATCTACTCATTTCCTGGATGCAGAGTTCAACAGAGTTCAAGTGAAGGTAAAGGAAATCATAGAGAAAGCAGCCTGTATTGCAATCATCTCTGATGGGTGGTTGAATGTTTGTGGGCAAGGAATAATGAACTACATCATCTCCACCCCTCAACCACTATTCTACAAGAGCACAGACACAAGGGACAACAGACACACCAGTCTCTACATTGCAGATGAGCTGAAGGCAGTCATCAATGACCTTGGCCCACAGAATTTATTTGCACTGGTGACAGACAATGCTGCGAACATGAAGGCTGCTTGGTCTAAAGTGGAGTCCTACCCTCACATCACACCCATTGGCTGTGCTGCTCATGCATTGAATCTGCTCCTCAAGGACATCATGGCACTGAAAGCAATGGATACACTCTACAAGAGAGCCAAGGAAATGGTTGGGTATGTGAAGGGTCATCAAGTTATAGCAGTAATCTACCTCACCAAGCAAAGTGAGAAGAATAAGAGCACCACAATGAAGCTGCCCAGCAACACCCGTTGGGGTGGTGTTGTCATCATGTTTGACAGTCTCCTGGAGGGGAACAAGTCTCTCCAAGAAATGGCCATATCACAGTCTGCCGATGTGGACAGCACCATCAAGAGGATCCTCCTGGATGATGTATTTTGGGAGAGAGTGGTAAGCAGCCTGAAACTCCTGAAACCTATAGCAGTAGCCATTGCTCGGTTTGAGGGAGACAAAGCCATCCTGTCTGATGTTCAGACTCTGCTTGCAGATGTAAGAGAAGAAATACGTACTGCCCTGCCCACTTCACTGTTGCTCCAAGCAGAGGAAACTGCCGTTCTGAAATATATCAAAAAGCGTGAAGACTTCTGCCTGAAGCCCATACATGCTGCAGCGTACATGTTGGATGCCAAGTAAGCTGGCAAGAGCACCCAGTCTGGTGCAGAGATCAACAAGGCTTATGGTGTCATCACTATTGTGTCTCGTCTCCTTGGCCTGGATGAGGGCAAGGTTCTTGGCAGTCTGGCGAAGTACACTTCCAAGTAAGGGCTTTGGGATGGAGATGCAATATCGCAGTCATGCCAACATAACTTATTAGCCACCTGGTGGAAGGGACTTTGTGGATCTGAGGCTCTTTCCCCTGTTCCCTCCATCATCCTCCAAATCCCACCAACATCAGCCGCCTCAGAGCGCAACTGTTCCTTGTTTGGGAACACGCACACCAAAGCACGCAACAGGCTGACCAATACAAGGGTTGAAAAATTGGTGGCATCCGGGCACATTTGAGGCTATTTGAGCCTGACAATGAGCCATCCTCAACAAGGTTGGAAAGTGACAGTGAATATGAGGCCTCAGAGTCTGATGTTCAAGAGGTGGACATTGAGGGAGAAGATATGGAAGTCTGAGAGGAAGACAACCAAACCTTTAGTTTCTAGACTATCATTTTACAGATGTATGTTGAAAATGTTTTTGGAGATGTGATGGATAATTGGGGATCATTCAATATTCACTTTATTTTGTTGTTCAGTGAAATCATCCCATGTGAAGAGTCAACTCATTTAATTAAAGGTCAATTCTTAACTAAATAGTTTTTTAAAATTTATATTGGAAGGATTTAATCATTTGCAATTATGTCTACTTATGATAAGGTAAAAGGTTTATGTTTCTGTCTACATATGATGTGGTAAATATATCCAATGTAAAAAACATCTACATTTAAAAGGTATTAATATTAATGTAATATTTCCGTTAATTCCCACAGAAAGTTTCCACCTCTGAATATTCCCCAAAATGCGCAACCCTAACAGCGCGGCTATTTAATGAGTCTGTAATCTGATGTTTTGCCGACGGTTGGCACTAGTGGAAAACACTGCATTCCCACATACCAACACAGTCTCACAATCAATTTGTGCATATATGTACAAAATGCATTTCAGCAAATTTCTTGCATTTTTGTGCGTTTTTCTGGCTTAATTCGTGAGAAAAGACACAAATTTATGTGCTTCTTAATTCGTGCGAAAAGACACAAATTGATTTGTGCGAAAATACACAAATTGAACCAGTAGGCTACACACAAGCCTTTTCAACAACCATATAGACGCGATAGTTTATATTTAATTTTTGTTCTTAAACTCGATGTAGGATCAGGCAAAATCCTTTGAGTTGCGCACCTTATGCAGGTTTGGTCCTCGGTTGGTTGCCATGTGTCCATATCGAGTGGTGTGGTCATGATGTCTAGGTCCGCTTGTCAACGGATGTGGAAAGCATAGTGCAACCTAGGAGTTTGGTTTCTAGTTTTGAGTCGGTTGATCCACTTCCATCTCTGACACGTGGAAACCGGAGGGGGGAAGGGAGGGGTTGCACTCCACACATATGCGCGTAGGCCGGAGGGGTCCGGGCGCGGCCGGCCAAAGTTGTGGGCCCCATGGTTGCCCACTTGTAGATTGACCCATTGGTTGGGTTAAAGAGTCGTCTGTCCGTAGGGTGGGGGTTAGGATTAGGTCCAGTTGGAGTTAGGGTTAGGTATAGTTAATAGAATGGTTAAGGTTAGGGTTAAGGTTAGGGTAAGGTATAGTCGCGTATATGGTTGTTGCAAAGGCTTGTGTGCCTACTGGTTAAATTAATGTATTTTCACACGAATTAAGTAGCACATAAATTTGTGTATTTTCGAACGAATTGAACCACACAAAAATGCACAAAAACACACAAAATCTGCTGAAATACATTTTGTACATATATGCGCGAATTGGATGTGAGTTTTCTTGACTGTGTGCTTAGGGTCGTTAAGGTTCTGAGCGCTCTGGAGCAGGTTTTCAAGAAGGATCTCTCTGTACTTTGCTCCGTTCATCTTTCCCTCGATCCTGACTAGTCTCCCAGTCCCTGACACTGAAAAACATCCCCACAGCATGATGCTGCCACCACCATGCTTCACCATAGGGATGGTGCCAGGTTTCCTCCAGACGTGACACTTGGTATTCAGGCCAAAGAGTTCAATCTTGGTTTCATCAAACCAGAGAATCTTGTTTCTCATGGTCTGAGAGTCTTTATGTGCTTGTTAGCAAACTTCAAACAAGCTGTTATGTGCCTTACACTGAGGAGTGGCTTCCGTCTGGCCAGAGATGCTGCAGAGATGGTTGTCCTTCTGGAAGGTTCTCCCTTCTCCACAGAGGAACTCTGGAGCTCTGTCAGAGTGACCATCGGGTTCTTGGTGACCTCCTTGACCAAGGCTCTTCGCCCCCATTGCTCAGTTTGGCCGGGTGGCCAGCTGTAGGAAGAGTCTTGGTGGTTCCAAACTTTTTCAATTTAAGAATGATGGAAGCCACTGTGTTCTTGGGGACCTTCAATGCTGCAGAAATGTTTTGGTACCTGTAGTTCTGTGTCTCAACACAACCCTGTCTCGGAGTTCCACAGACAATTTTCTCGACCTCATGGCTTGGTTTTTGCACTGTCAAGTGTGGGACCTTATACAGACAGGTGTGTGCCTTTCCAAATAATCTCCAATCAAGTTGTAGAAACATCTCAAGGATGATCACTGGAAACAGGATGCACCTGAGCTCAATTTCTAATCTCAAAGCAAAGGCTCTGAATACTTATGTAAATAAGGTGTTTCTGTTTTTTTTTAAATACATATATAAATTTGCAAACATTTCTAAAAACTTGTTTTCGCTTTGTCACCATGGGGTATTGTGTGTAGATTGATGAGGATTTTTTATTTAATTCATTTTAGAATAGGGCTGTAACGTAACAAAAATGTGGAAAAAGTGAAGGGGTCTGAATACTTTCCGAATACTTCATATCCTGTATCCCATTTTCAGGTGATCCTGCTGCTGCTGCTGTTCTTCATGAGGAAGCGCGTGGCACTGACCATCACCCTGTTCCACGTAGCGGGCAAGGTGTTCACTCACCTGCCCCTGCTGGCCCTGCAGCCCTTCTGGACCTTCCTCAGCCTCATGCTCTTCTGGGTCTCCTGGCTCGGTGTGTTCCTCTTCCTTGGAACCACAGGTCAGAATGGAATACAACTTTGTCACGTTGTGAAACAGACATTTTTGTTAATGTCTTTATTTTCCCCTTTCAACAAGATATTTATGTCTAAATAAACCTTTTTGGCGAGGATACCATTTTGTTTTTTACAGATTTGTTCCAATTGTTTTATGCCCCGAAAAATAATAAGGTAGTGAGTGGACTTGCGTCACTATGGAAAGTTTGGATACTGTAAGTATGGACTGTTTGGTTCATTTCATCCTGCTAGTGATGTGATGATTAATCATAGAGATCCTATTAAATTACTAAATGGGCTGTGTCATAAACCCACAAAGTTCCATAATGGGGTGTAAATGGCAGCCATCTTGGTCAGGGAGAAATCCAAAACCAGTTGAATTAGAATAAATGACAGTAGAGGCACGAGATGCATTTCCTGTCTTTACTTACGCAGGAAAATAGAAGTAAGGTATGTGATGCATCAGAAATTGTGTAATGGAATTATAGTCAATATCAAATATTGTCATATAAATACAGTTTATATGTGTTTTACACACATTGTCTGTATAAATAGCCTCTCAAATATATGTAAACGGACCATAAATGTCTCAGATTTAGTTTTCTTAGAAAGCTGTGAGTGCTATTATATGAGTACATTTACATGCACACTAATAATTCAATATTAAAATGATTATGGCAGAGTATGGAAATAGTCATGTAAACACCTTACTCTACTTATCTTATTTGGCGTGAGGTCAAAATTGAAATAAGCATACGCTGATTAAAACACCTGGTTTTCTGAGCATTCTTTCAAATTATTAGGACGCGTAAACAGCTTAATCAGCATTCCAGCTGTGTATTTGATGTGCGTATGTGCCAGAACCGGTAGCGCAAGCCTCCCTCATATGCGCGAGTGAAGCGAGTTCGGAAAAACTGAAAATATGCATTTTAGAAATAGTTTTCACATACAAATGTTATATGTCCGAACTCAGAATCAAATAGGCTTGGTCACTTGTGGAACAACATGGTCACTGGTGGAACGTTTATTTTCATTGCCGATTTTCTGCAATTATTTAAGTCCCATCAGGTAGCCTGATTTCAGATGTGTCCATGTAAACAGGATAATTAGGGAAATCATTATTCTTGCGAAGCATGTAAACGTTTTAAACAAAATATTATATACTGAACAAAAATATAAACGCAACAGGTAAGTTGTTGTTCCCATGTTTCATGAGCTGAAATAAAGAGCCCAGAAATGTTCCATATGCAAAAAAAAGCTTATTTCTCAAAAATGTTGAGGGCATTTCTCCTTTGCCAAGATAATCCATCCACCTGACAGTTGTGGCATATCAAGAAGCTGATTAAATAGCATGATCATTACACAGGTACACCTTGTACTGGGGACAATAAAAGGCCACTCTAAAACGTGCAGTTTTGTCACACAACACAATGCCACAGATGTCTCAAGTTTTGATGGAGCGTGCAATTGACATGCTGACTGCAGGAATGTCCACCAGAGCTGTTGCCAGAGAATTTAATGTTAATTTCTCTACCATAACCCGCCTCCAACGTCGTTTTAGAGAATTTGGCAGTACGTCCAACCGGCTTCACAACCGCAGACCATGTGTAACCACGCCAGCCCATCAACTGATTTGAGCCAGTGTAGGACTGTGGATTGACCGCATTGTTTGAATGGAATGTTGGCACATTGTCAGTTAATTAGAAACATTTATGGAAACATTCCTCTACCGACCTACACACATACAGTGCAGATAAATCCTTCACATTCATTATTTTACACACTATCTTATGACAGCACTGGCAAACCATGGTTGACCAGCATGGGTGACCTTAGGACCATCACAAGAAGGTTCATGTCCATTCTAGTATTCTAATTCCTGCTTCTATGTGATTAACACACTCATGTGACATTTTGGAACTGAAAGCGCATGGCTAGAGTGGCACGACTCGACGCCCACTCCTATTTAGATTCTTGGGTCGGTCTGGTGCTGTGGGTGGCAGCTCGGGCGCACAGTCAAAGAAAAGGTCTCTGAAATCTACCCAATACATCATGTATATCCCTCATCAACAACAACACCAGAGCCACCTGTTTTTGTAGAATCTGTCTGCCTACTATCTTCCTCTGTCTGCCTTTTAGCTGTTCCTGGATGTTATTCAGATTAGAGTTCGATAAACTAGATAACCTTAAAAAAGAGTGTCCAACAAACTCATCCGAGCTGCAGTGTTTGTTGTTGCAAAATGGTGCCATCTTGCTGTATTATATTTGAATGAAAATATTTTCCCCAAAAAATCTTCCAGGAACACAATCATGATCCTTGAATGCCTTGCAGATCAGAGGAGATCAGCCTGCCCCTAATCTTGGCTGTAGGGAACCCTGTAAAGAACGAGAAGATTGACCCCTAACCTTAGCTGTGTGCCCCTACAGGAACCCCTGTGCAGAGCGACCTCGAACCCTGTCTGTGTGTAACCCCTACAGGTAGCCCAGTGCAGAGTGAGGAGACAGGGCTGGTGGAGTTTCGTATGTCAGGTCCACTCCAGTACATGGTGTGGTACCACGCTGTGGGCCTCATCTGGATCAGTCAGTTCATCCTGGCCTGCCAGCAGATGACCGTGGCCGGAGCTGTGGTCACCTACTACTTCACAAGGTCAGGAGAGAGTGTTGTGATGAAATGCTATGTGATGAAATGCCATGTGATGAAATGCCATGTGATGAAATGCTGTTGTGATGAAATGCTATGTGATGAAATGCCATGTGATGAAATGCTATGTGATGAAATGTAATAAAAGTAATGGCATGCTTGTGATGTGTTCACTTGGAAATATCCCATATCAGACCTGGGTACAGGTTTCTGGGTTTCTTCTGTCAAATACGTTAGCTGCACTTCATTGAGCTTGCCTGGTGCATTTGAACCAATGGAATTGTCCCAAAAGTGCAAAGCACACCCATCTTAGCTACAGCACAGCGCCTGCTTTATTGGTCCATTAGTACGGACAACACTATTTAATCCCAAGTCAGTCCTGTATCAGTTAATTTGACTATTTTACAACTCTTCTTCTTTTCCTCTATCCTCTGGTGGACATCAGGAATAAATCTCAACTGCCCATGACCCCCATCGTGTCGTCTATGCTGCGTCTGACCCGCTACCATCTGGGCACCGTGGCCAAAGGCTCCTTCATCATCACCCTGGTGGAGATCCCTCGCCTCATCCTCACCTACATCCACAACCAGCTGAAAGGAAAAGTAGGTACTTTATCTCATTCAGCTATATCAAATGTGTATTTGTCACATGCGCCGAATACAATAGGTGTATATCACTGACATCCACAATCAGTTCAATGGCAGAGTATGTAGGGTGTTCACCCACTGGTCTAGAATGTTGAGGAAAAACGGGGCAATTCAAGAGAGTACTACAAAATGAATGTCAAGACGTAGTTTTCCTTGCCCTATGTCATTATAAATCTCATATAATGAATAATGCAATTGTTCTCTACAACATTATAACCGTAATAATATACTTGTACTTTTTAAAATTTGATTTAACCTTTATATTGACAGGGAAGTCATACTGAGACTAGGATCTCTTCCACAGAGGAGCCCTACTTAAATACATCAAGCACATACAATATATAAAATTACAAAACATATGAAGAAAAACAGACATTTATCAACATAAGAGGTCATTACTCTGAACTGACCAAGGGGAACATCTAATTTCAGAGAGCTCTGGAAGTGGTTCCACAAAAGGCGCAACCCCCCCCCCCCTAAAAGCAGCTTTACCCAACTCTGTGGAGACCAAAGGGGCCTCCAGGGTTATCCAAGCCTGAGACTGGGTTTTGGTCATTTGTAAATCTAAATTGAATTCATGATGATAGATACATAGGAAGTTTCTGCATGAGTGCCTTGTAGATAAACACAAGCAAATGCTGCTCTCTCCTTACATGCAAAGAGACCCAACCCACTTTTTGATACAAAACACAATGGTGAGTTCTGTAACCATGACCAGTAATAAACCTAAGAGCACAATGGTGAGTTTTGTAACCATGACCAGTAATAAACCTAAGAGCACAATGGTGAGTTCTGTAACCATGACCAGTAATAAACCTAAGGGCACAATGGTGAGTTCTGTGACCATAACCAGTAATAAACCTAAGGGCACAATGGTGAGTTCTGTAACCATGAGTAGTAATAAACCTAAGAGCACAATGGTGAGTTCTGTAACCATGACCAGTAATAAACCTAAGGGCACAATGGTGAGTTCTGTGACCATGACCAGTAATAAACCTAAGAGCACAATGGTGAGTTCTGTAACCATGACCAGTAATAAACCTAAGGGCACAATAGTGAGTTCTGTAACCATAACCAGTAATAAACCTAAGGGCACAATGGTGAGTTCTGTAACCATGACCAGTAATAAACCTAAGGGAACAATGGTGGGTTCTAGGGTTTGAACTATTGTTTTTCTGAAACAATTCTATATTGAATGGACTTATTTGTATAAACCTTGAATGAATTAATAATTTTATGTGTGAACACCCTTGAAAAAGGACGGGTGGCTGCGAACCACTCCTTTTGAAGGTCCTCGGATACATTTTTTGGAACTCAGTCGAGGTCTCAACTTATTGTTCCGAGTTAGATTAGTAGAATACACAAGGTGCAGTTTAGAAATTTGGTCGTGCATCAGCGGTTTCTCTCGTTATGTCAGTCACTTAAAGAGAAAGTGACAGCTTTTTAGCAACATGAAATCTTAGAAAAATCCGTTCATATACACCCCCAGGAAGAATATGATATCTTTTGTTTACATTTTCTGACAAGGGAACACTTTAGATATGGTTATTGAAATACTTTCACACTTTCCTAGAATGTTTGGGAAGGACGTAGGGTAAGGTATTTGTGAAAATTCTATTGTGGTAAAGCGACCGTGCATTTGGGCAATTTAATAGACACGGCATAAAACCTACCCCCCAAAAAACGTGGCAATCTTGTTCAGGACCGGACTCTACACAGACCGATGCACCATAGCCAATCAGAGCTACAATAGGTCTATATGGAAATAAGCTATTTGCCTCACCGGCCTGCCATTATTCAATTTGAACTGAACTGTGTGTTTACAAGCAGTAAGTAACAACAGCACGACATTAGAAATCATTCGCCAAAAGCCACAAAGATACATTTTATTGGCTTTCTGCAAATATGTATATACAGAGGTCCTCTTACATTGAGAAGGGTGCAACTGCAGCCCGCAATTTGGGGTGTTCCTGCATGTAGGCATCCCTGCATCTGCAAGAGCCCCTCTTTATACTTCTGTTGGTCAATTTTTAATTGACTCCAGTACATAGGCGGGAGGCAGGGGCACTTCAGTAGATTAAATGGTGGTAATGCACCATAATGTTGGATGCCAACATCCGATAAACCCCACAGAAGAAGAACAGGCAGGGGTGACAACAGTAGTTAGCTATAGCTAGTACACACCGGTAACGGTAGTTAGCTATAGCTAATACACACCTGTAGTGTCCTTCACCCCCGCCTGTCGGGTAGTTTTCCCACAGTTCTGTAAACGACAGCAAGGGCAGGTGTTCGGCAGGCGGGAGTGAAGGACACTGTGTGCTAGCTTAGCCAGCTTGTCCTAAGGAAGACTCTGGTACACAGCAGGCGGGGGCGTCACCGTGTGCAAGCCAGTTAACTACAGTAGTAAGCTAGCACACAGTGTCACCCCAGCCTCCCGCCTGCTGTGCTAGCGGTGACGACCAGTAGACCGTGTCCTTCGCCCCTGCCTGTTGGGCACTGTTTTCGCGCAATTCTGGTAATGATGTTGAAGGCAGTTTTAGGTTTAGCAGGTGGGAGCCAAGGACACTGTCTACCGACTTCGGTACACAGCAGGCGGGGGCAAAAAATCTCAATACTCATAATACACATTTTGACAACTGAATGGGAACGGCCTGCTCGCCCATTTGATCGATGCCAAATACATTTAATAGACAACTAAGAGATATGCTTGCTAACTGTGCATACGTTGTTCAAGTTCAGCGTAGCTAGCTAGCTAGAAAAGTGACACCCGCATCTCTAGCTGTAGCCAACAAAAAACGATATGACAGGGGAAAAGGCGGCCACTCACCAACTCGTGCCATGACATGACATCCTTCCAGCAGCTAGCTAGCTAATGTTAGGCTCCTTGTTTTTAGCTTGCTAAATAAATAGATACTCTAGCCTATTAGGAACGTTATGACTGACTTGAGATCATTGCCCTTGCCAGTTTGTTTGTATTGATGTTCCCTGCCTTAGTTTTGTCAGTTTTTGTCCAAAATATTGAGTCATTGAAACTGAAACAGTGCATCCTGAATGGGTGGAGGCAGCAAGCACTCAACCAGGGCAGCTGTGATTTACAACCTAATAGCAATATGTATTGGTGAATTATATTAATCATGCATTGAACTGCATTCATCTGTTTTGCCAACAATGCTATATTCTGCGTCATAGAAGTTGGAGTCAAATAGAATCTATTTTTAAAACCTCTTATTGTCTGTTTGTTTCATATATGCAAAGTAGTTAAAACGCTGTCAGTTCCATTTTAATTAGCCCATGTCTGCTAACATTTTTTTTATTGCTAAGTTAGTTTAGCAGCTAGCTATCTAAAATGTCTCTGCACCTCATGGCAAAATGTGTAGAATTGCAGGAAACTTGCTTTAAAACAGCAACATTTTCTCTACACCCCATGTCAAAATGGTGTTAAACATGATTTTTGAATGACTAGCCCATGTCTGTACCCCACACATACAATTATTTGTAAGGTCCCTCAGTCGAGCAGTGAATTTCAAGCACAGATTCAACAACAAAGACTACATGTAGGGAGGTTTTCCAATGCCTCACAAAGGGCACCAAAAGCAGACATTGACTATCCCTTTGAGTATTGTGAAGTTATTTATTACACTGTGGATGGTGTATCAATACACCCAGTCACTATAAAGTTGACATAGAGGAAAGATACCACTCGGGGATTTCACCAATGGCGATATTTAAACCAGTTAGAGTTAGATGGCTGTAATAGGAGAAAACTGAGGATGGATTAACAACATTGTAGTTACTCCACAATACTAACCTAAATGACAGAGTGAAAAGAAGGAAGCCTGTACGCAATACTAATATTGTTTGTAATAAGGTACTAAAGTAATTGAACTTTTTGTCCTGAATACAAAGCATTATGTTTGCGGCAAATCCAACACAACAGAGTACCACTGTACTGGGTGAGTGCTGGTGGCAGGGAAGTCAGGCGCAGGAGAGTGAACTTGGTATAAACGGAGCAGTTTAATAAGTATTCAAAAACTCTGAAAACCAAAATATACTAAATAAAATAAGAGGGTGCAAAACCTGTCGCACACCAGAACATAACTACACACATACATACAACAAACAATCACCGACAAGGACATGAGGGGAAACAGAGGGTTAAATACACAACATGTAATTGATGGGATTGAAATCAGGTGTGATGTAAGACGAGACAAAATCAATGGAAAATGGATCAGCGATGGCGAGAAGGTCGGTGACGTCGACCGCCGAACACTGCCCGAACAAGGAGAGGGACCAACTTCGGTGGAAGTCGTGACAACCACTCTTCATATTTTCAAGCATGGTGGTGGCTGCATCATGTTATGGGTATGCTTGTCATCGGCAAGGACTAGTGATTTTTTTGTGGGGGGTAAAAATAAAAGAAATAGAGCTAAGCACAGGCAAAGAGAAAAACCTGGTTCAGTCTGCTTTCCAACAGACACTAGTAGACAAATCCACCTTTCAACAGGACAATAACTTAAAACGGAAGGCCAAATATACACTGGAGTTACTTACCAAGACGACATTGAATGTTCCTAAGTGGCCTAGTTACAGTTTTGGCTTAAATTGGCTTGACAATCTATGGCAAGACTTGAAAATGGCTGTCTAGCAATGATCAACAGCTAACTTGAAAGAGCTTGAAGATATTTTTCAAGAATAATGGCAGGTTTTCAATAAGAATAAGGTTTTCAAAGCTCTTTGGGACTTACCCATAACGACTAACAGCTGTAATCGCTGCCAAAGATGATTCTAACACATATTGACTCAGGTGGTTGAACAGTTATCTAATTAAAAAAATACAGTGGTTTTGAGATTATGCCGCAGGACTTAATTTGTGGTTTAGTATGTTATCCTCCGTCACTGCTTCATTGCTCCAGACCACCGCAAGGGGGAGTTAGAACACTGATTATGCTTTTGGAAGCTGTACATTTAAAAATATATATATATTCCATGATATTATTAAGATATATGTGTTGGCTGAATATAAGCAGCAAGGGATGTTTGCTAAATAATCAAGTTGATGGCGCAGTCATATAGCCTCGGCACCTACATAAAGCTGAGTGACTTTGGATCAAAAATAAATAAGTACCCACATTCTTTCTGATAGTCTAGAAGTGAAAAATAGAAGTGATTATAAAAGTCACAACTCTACAATTGTTCGCTAGTTTTGGTCTCACATAAGCACGGTCTGTGAAGTGCGTTTAACTAAAATAAGCAATTTTGTTAAAAAAAAACAGGAAATATATAGACCTATGAACACTTAAAAAACGAGAGTCAGGGTTAGTGCTTTGTGTATGTTATTGGTTATCCAGACCTGGATGCCATGTATAATAGTCTCTAAAAGGACACATGTTATCACCGTTTCTTGCATCCTTTCAGAGAGAGAATTTAAACAGCAACCTGTTTAAATTATATCATTATATATCAAAAATATTCAATTTTATTTGGAATGGCAAGCCAGACAAAATTAAAAGGACCAATTGTCTCTCCCCATGTTCAAGAATGGCCTTTTCCCCCTTTATGAAGTTTCCAACCACTCCACTTTCGGTTATTTGAAAATGAAATCATCTCCGAAATATTGTTATTTTTTAAACAAGGACTTAGAAAATGAGATTATGAACTCTGCAAACAACGTTTCCAGTACGAGAATGAGAATGGTAAATGACTGTAATTAATACATTCATTCATTACAAAAGAAGCCACCCATCCACCCATTATGGACTATTAGCAGGACAATAGACTATGGCCAAGAAAGAGGGTAGGGGGGAATTGTATCGTCAATTTCTCAAGCCAAAACATCTTGATGGTCTCCACCAGTTCATCTTTGCTTGTAGAGTTACGGATGAATGTTTTCAGTTGATGCCAAAACAAGTTAGATCGGGTTTAAATCAGGAGACCTACATGTGGAGATGGAACAAATATATTTTTTAGATATACTGTAGGCCTACCGTAGGTGTTGTAGGACTTTTATTTAACCTTTATTTTACTACATAAAGGTCTGCTTACTCTGCTGGTGCCTTGACCCAGTTTTTGCCCTCATTTGCAATGCAAACCCGGGTGGCAAACGCTTTTCATCAAGCCAGCTTATTTCTATGGTGCTACCCGTTCCAGGGTTGGGACTGTATCCACCAGAGGACTTGAAAATGAGTCGGTGCTGAGAGGATCACCAAAACTAAAGGTATTTTGGTTTCCGTACATTTAAAAAAATGTTTTATGTGTATAGCCTATCAATGTGTAGACATGCAGTCGTGGCTAAAAGTTTTGAGAATGACACAAATATACATTTTCACAAAGTCTGCTGCCTCAGTTTGTATGATGGCAATTTGCATATACTCCAGAATGTTATGAAGAGTGATCAGATGAATTGCAAAGTCCCTCTTTGCCATGCAAATGAACTGAATCCCCAAAAAACATTTCCACTGCATTTCAGCCCCGCCACAAAAGGACCAGCTAACATCATGTCAGTGATTCTCTCGTTAACACAGGTGTGAGTGTTGACGAGGACAAGGCTGGAGATCACTCTGTCATGCTGATCGAGTTCGAATAATAGAGTGGAAGCTTCAAAATGAGGGTGTTGCTTGGAATCATTGTTCTTCCTCTGTCAGCCATGGTTACCTGCAAGGAAACGTGCCATCATCATTGCTTTGCACAAAAAAGGCTTCACAGGCAAGGATTTTGCTGCCAGTAAGATTTCACCTGAATCAACCAGTTATCAGATCATCAAGAACTTCAAGGAGAGTGGTTCAATTGTTGTGAAGAAGGCTTCAGGGCGCCCAAGAAAGTCCAGCAAGCGCCTGGACCATCTTCTAAAGTTGATTCAGCTGCGGGATCGGGGTACCACCAGTACAGAGCTTACTCAGGAATGGCAGCAGGCAGGTGTGAGTGCATCTGCACGCACAGTGAGGCGAAGACTTTTGGAGGATGGCTTAGTGTCAAGAAGGGCAGCAAAGAAGCCACTTCTCTCCAGGAAAAACATCAGGGTCAGACTGATATTCTGCAAAAAGTACAGGGATTGGACTGCTGAGGACTAGGGTAAAGTAATTTTCTCTGATGAATCCCCTTTCCGATTGTTTGGGGCATCGGGGGAAAAAAGCTTGTCCGGAGAAGACAAGGTGAGCGCTACCATCAGTCCTGTGTCATGCCAACAGTAACGCATCCTGAGACCATTCATGTGTGGGGTTGCTTCTCAGCCAAGGGAGTGGGCTCACTCACAATGTTGCCTAAGAACACAGCCATGAATAAAGAATGGTACCAACACATCCTCCAAGAGCAACTTCTCCCAACCATCCAGGAACAGTTTGGTCACGAACAATGCCTTTTCCAGCATAATGGAGCACCTTGCCATAAGGCAAAAGTGATAAGTAAGCGGCTCGTGGAACAAAACATCGATATTTTGGGTGCATGGCCAGGAAACTCCCCAAACCTTAATCCCATTGAGAACTTGGGTGGACAAACAAAACCCCACAAGTTCTGACAAACTCCAAGCATTGATTATGCAAGAATGGGCTGCCATCAGTCAGGATGTGGCTCAGAAGTTAATTGACAGCATGCCAGGGCGGATTGCAGAGGTCTTGAAAAAGAAGAGTCAACACTGCAAATATTGACTCTTTGCATCAACTTGTAATTGTCAATAAAAGCCTTTGACACTTATGAAATGCTTGTAATTATACTTCAGTATTCTATAGTAACATCTGACAAAAATATCTAAAGATAATTGATAATTGTGTACTAAAACCATCCATGTGTTTTTTCAGAGCATGCAACCATGCCGACAACCTCAAATGACTGCCTCGCCTGGTTCACCAACTACTTCTCAGATAGAGTTCAGTATGTCAAATCGGAGGGCCTGTTGTCCGGACCTCTGGCAGTCTCTATGGGGGTGCCACAGGGTTCAATTCTTGGGCCGACTCTTTTCTCTCTATACATCAATGATGTTGCTCTTGCTGCTGGTGATTCTCTGATCCACCTTTACGCAAATTACACTATTCTGTATACATCTGGCCCTTCTTTGGCAGTGTGTTAATAAACCTCCAAAACGAGCTTCAATGCCATACAACACTCCTTCCATGGCCTCCAACTGCTCTTAAATGCTAGTAAAACTAAATGCATGCTTTTCAACCGATCGCTGCCCGCACCCGCCTGCCCGACTAGCATCACTACTCTGGACGGTTCTGACTTAGAATATGTGGACAACTACAAATACCTAGGTGTCTGGTTAGACTGTAAAGTCTCCTTCCAGACTCACATGAAGCATCTCCAATCCAAAAATAAATCTAGAATCGGCTTCACAACAAAGCCTCCTTCACTCATGATGCTAAACATACCCTTGTAAAACTGACTATCCTACCGATCCTTGACTTCGGTGATGTCATTTACAAAATAGCCAAAAACACTCTACTCAGCAAATTAGATGTAGTCTATCACAGTGCCATCCTTTTTGTTGCCAAAGCCTTATATACTACCTACCACTGCGATCTGTATGCTCTCGTTGGCTGGCCCTCGCTTCATATTCGTCGCCAAACCCACTGGATCCAGGTCATCTATAAGTCTTTGCTAGGGAAAGCCCTGCATTATCTCAGCTCACTGGTCACCATAGCAACACCCACCCGTAGCACGCGCTCCAGCAGGTATATTTCACTGGTCATCCCCAAAGCCAACTCCTCCTTTGGCCGCCTTTTTTTCCAGGTCTCTGCTGCTAATGACTGGAATGAATTGCAAAAATCACTGAAGCTGGAGACTTATATCTCCCTCACTAACTTTAAGCATCAGCTGTCAGAGCAGCTTAACGATCACAGCACCTCTACACAGCCCATCTGTAAATAGCCCACCCAACTACCTCATTCCCCAAATTGTTATTTATTCTTGCTCTTTTTGCACCCCAGTATCTCTACTTGCACATCATCATCTGGACATCTATCACTCCGGTGTTAATGCTAAATTATAATTATTTTGCCACTATGGCCTATTTATTGCCTTACCTCCCTAATCTTACTACATTTGCACACACTGTATGTAGAGTTTTCTATTGTGTTATTGACTGTACGTTTGTTTATCCCACGTGTAACTCTGTGTTGTTTTTGTCGCAGTGCTTTGCTTTATCTTGGCCAGGTCACAGTTGTAAATGAGAACGTGTTCTCAACTGGCCTACCTGGTTAAATAAAGGTGAAATAGAATAAAATTAATAAAACATCTGTGGAGAAATGGCTGGACAACAGGCCTCACCAAAAAAAAAACGCATGGTTCTACAGAATAGCAACTGGGATGGACCCGGAGGCGAATGTGGCTTCTTCATCAACATGTTTAAGCTTTCGTTAAAATAATGATAAAAATACTCTTTCAAAATGCAGATGTTTATTTTGTTATGGATCCATAACGAATTACTATGGGAATAAATATCACTGAATGACAGAAATATTGGAACAAAGTAGGCTTGTATCCATGCCTGGGCCTGCAGGACACAGAGTTCTTTGTTTTGTCGGGTCGAAAACTACAGAACAGTACAAAACAAGAGAACACATTATTAATCCACAGCTACTTCGAAGTCTGTGGAGGGCTGAGTACATCCTTTATTGTATTCACTTATACAGTATCAACATGATATTAACTTATAGAGCTAATAAGAGACTAAAATAACTGTGGGTAAATACAGTGCCTTCAGAAAGTATTCATCATTCATCCCATGACTTATTCCACATTTTGCTGTGTTACAGCCTGATTTCAAAATTGATTCAGTTGATTGTTTTTATTACCCATCTACACACATACACAATAATGACAAAGTGAAAACATGTTTTTTTGAAAATACATTGAAATTGAAATACAGAAATATCTAATTTACGTAAGTATTCATACCCCTGAGTCAATACTTTGTAGAAACACTTTTGGCGGCGATTACAGCTTTGAGTCATCTTGGGTATGTCTGTATTAGCTTTGCACATCTGGATTTGGGGATTTTCTCCCATTCTTCCTTGCAGATTTTCTCAATCTCTGTTAAGTTTAATTGGGGAGCGGTGGTGAACAGCAATCTTCAAGTCTTTCCACAGATTTTCAATGTGTTTCAAGCCTGAGCTGTGGCTGGGCTACTTAAGGACTTTCACATTCTTGTTCTGAAGCCATTCCAGCATTGCTTTGGCTGTAGGCTTGGGGTCATTGTCCTGTTGGAACATAAATCTTCACCCCAGTCTAAGGTTGTTTGCACTCTGAAGAAGGTTCTCATCAAAGGAATTGCCTGTATTTGGCTCCATTCATTGTTCCCTCTGTCCTTACCAGTCTCTGCCGCTGAAAAGCATCCCCATAGCATGATACTGCCACCACCATGCCTGTGCTGGTTTTCTTCAGACATTGTGCTCTGCAGTCATACCAAAGAGTTACATCAGACCACAGAATCTTTTGCTTTATGCTCTGTCTTTCATTTGCCTTTTTGCAATCTCCAGGCGTGCTATCATGTGCCTTTTTCTCGGGTGGTTTTCGTCTGGCCGTTCTCCCATCAAGCCCATATTGGTGAAGTGCTGTAGAGACTGTTGTTCCCCCATCTCAGCTAAGGACTCTGTAGTTGTGTTAGTGTGGTCATTGGATTCTAGGTCACCTCCCTGACTAAGGTCCTTCTTGCCTGGTTGCTCAGTTTGGTTGGACGGTAGCTCCAGGCAGAGTCTGGGTAGTTCCATGTTTTTTTAAATTTCCCAATGATGGAGACAACTGTGCTCTTGGAAACTATCAACACTCTAGAAATTGTTTTATACCCTTCCCAGATATATGCCTCATCACAATTCTATCTCGGGAGATCTACGGACAGTTCCTTAGACTTCATGGTTTACTGTAGTTTCTGCTCTGACATTGCCCTGTCAACTGCGGGACCTTTATATAGACAGTAGTGTTTCTTTATAAATCATGTACAAACAATTTAATTGGCCACAGGTGTACTCCAATCAAGTTGTTTTGTGACATCTCAGGGATGATCAAAGGATATTGGATGTGTCTGAGCTCAATTTGTAGTGTCATTGCAAAGGGGTGTGAATACTTATGTAAATGCGATATTCCTGTTTTCACTTTGCATTATGGGGAATTGTGTGTTGATGGGTGAACAAAATAATATATTTAATCCATTTGAATTCAGGCTGTAACACAACAAATTGTGGAGTAAGTCAAGGGGTATGAATATTTTCTGAAGGTGCACTGTAGGTAGAAATGAATAATCAAAGCAACATAACTTGTATTACTTATTTAAGTTAATGCCAGTTGAGTTTTCATTGTCAGTAAGCACAAGCATTTATTATCCATATTAAGATGTACAGAACCATTTTCATTTCATGATGACATTTCAGAGGAAACCTGTGAACATTCTAATCACGTGACATGTCAATCTGACTAAATACACACATTTTGATGATTTGTAAATTGTCTGTTGCAAAACAACAGTCCCCTCATTGTTTAACCAGTCTGTGTGATTGACATGAGAGATGATGAGAAGGGCTGAGTTTTTGCGATCAGTATTATTACAGGATTCAAAGAATGGAAAGAGTGTCTCTGTAAAGGTGCAGACATTGGAAGAGTAGATATGAGACCTGGCCTCCACATCATAAAAGGAGACCTGACCCTCCACATAGTCCACAAACAACCCCACCTTCTGGGGCTTCTCAGCAGTCCATTCTCAGGGCTCAGTGTGATTTTACCCTTCCTGTCAATGGACTCTCTGGCCACTTCTACATCCCAGTCAGTCTTCCCCTTAACCGTCACCTCATAGTAAAATCTCCCAGAGGAGAAGCCATCCTTTCAGAGGGTCATAGCATAACGATCAAATCTTTTTGGATTGTCCGGAAGATTCTGTGGTGTGTTTCCATGTCTTACTTGTTTCCCGTCTTCAGACAGGATCAGACTGGAATGTGCTGTATCAGGGTCCAGAGACGTAAGTGTGATTTCAGGCAGCTTCTCCATCTCTTTATTCAGCGTCCAGCTAAGACAAAAGCTCTCCTCGCGGTCCCCACACACATATCACTGAGAACACTGAGCTCAGTGATTTACTGCCCCAGCTCTTTAGAGCCCTTCAGCCTGCCTCTCTACTGCCTTCTGCTTCTCCTCAATCACCTCAACACGCTCAGCCTGGCTTTTCTCAATGGATTTCACCAGAGTACTGAAGAACTGCACACACTCTGCTATCTCTCTGTCTGCATCACTCTTCCTCTGTATGGACAGTGTCATAAGTCTTGTGGTCTGTTTCAGTGCAGAACTGACACACACACGCCTGGTCATTACAGAACACCTCCAGGGGTCTGTCATGCTTCTTACAGATCCTGTCTTACAGGTTCTCCACAGGGTCGATCAGCTTGTGTCTCTTGAATGCTGGGGCTATCTGATGAGGCTCCAGGTGAGTCTCACAGTAAGAGGCCAGACACACCAGGCAGGACTTCAGGGCACCGAGGTTCATCACAGTGCACATGTCACAGGGCTTTTTTGTCAACGTTTGGGAGGGGACTCATCTTTACCCCTGTCTCTCATCCTTTTAAAATTCTCTACAACCTCTCTGAAGGTCGTGTCGACACGAAGCTCAAGTCGTCTGGAGAATTGCTCCTGTCGGACATCGACACAGGTCCTTGCCGTTCCGGTACTTTGTGACAAAGACCATGCAGAAGTTGTGTCCACACGAAGTGGAGACTGGCTCAGTGAACACATCCAGACAGATAGAGCACATACACTGCTCTTCAGACAGGAGACTGCTGGAGGAAGCCATATTTAGAGAGCGAGAGAGCAAACACTCTCTGAAATACTTAAGATCAAAATACTAAAAGACTCCAGCTCCAGATTATAATCAATCAATAATGCATTATATATATATATATATATATTTTTTACAGAGCATTATTTATTTCCTCTAATGACAGTAGAAATTAATCAATTTTCTAAATATAGTTAAACACTGCTATGGTAGATGAAGAAAACAGGAGATGACCATAAACTGTTATCAGGTAACATTTCTTCACCAATCCTTGTAAATCTCTACTGACCTGTGTCTGTGTAAAAGAGTGTGGGCGTGTTCTCCGATGTTTATTTATAGTATCAACAAAACGACCGGAGAGTCAGCATCGTGAAGATACTTTTCTGAATAGTTTGAGGGTGTTTACTCGTGTGCACAACATACAGTAGTAGGTGTATCCCACCCAGTGCTGTTCTGTGCTCTGGAACAGAATTAACCCTTCACATGGCTTATCTCTGTCTTCATTCTTGATACATTCTTTTACCATTTCAAAATCAAACAAGGTTGAACAGTTTAAACAGGAGTGTTCTATTTGTTTTTTACTGATTTAGGTCGAAAAAGTGTGAATCAGAAATGTTTAAACATAAAGACCTATTGCAGGTGTATGGAAGGTTTTCAGACAACAACAACAGTTAAAATTCCACACTGGGATGAAAAAATAGTGGCATTCTTGGCAGATTTGACAATTAATTAAGAAGCAAGACATATCCCAGATTGTGTTGTTAAACGTTCTCGCTTTCACTTACCAATTACCAGTTTGTCAAGTCAGACAATGGGTGGAGAACTAAAACTGAATGTGTTTTCTGTTGGTAGGAAAATGCCTGTGCTCGCTGTATGCTGAAAGCCTGCATCTGCTGCTTGTGGTGCCTGAAGAAGTGTCTAACATACCTGAATCAAGTAAGTGTCCTATCAGACTGATTGTCATCTAAGATGTGGATTATTCTCACTATTACACACATTATATCATTGACAACAGTCTATTTTACAAGGGAGACTCATTCCAAGATGACACATTGTTATTGACGATACTCCTGTCCTCTGTCTGTTTTCACCACAGAACGCGTACACGGCCACAGCGATCAACAGCACCAGTTTCTGTACGTCGGCGTGCGATGCCTTTGTCATCCTGGTAGAGAATGCCCTCAGAGTGGCCACCATCAACACCGTGGGGGACTTTGTCCTCTTCCTGGGAAAGGTAACGGCCACATAGCGACGCCATTTTAGCGATATTTCAAGCATAGTAATACTATTTGATCTATCACCCTCTCTTTTTCTCTTTTCTCCCTTTCCCACCCCCACTTTTCTCCATCTTTCCCTGTGTGTGTGTGTGTGTGTCCAGGTACTGATCGTCTCCTGCACAGCGTTCGTCGGTGTACTGTCGCTCAACTACCAGCGTGACTACACGGTGTGGGTGCTGCCCCTGCTCATCGTCTGCCTGTTCTCCTGGCTGGTGGCCCACTGCTTCCTATCTGTCTTTGAGATTGTGGTGGACGTGCTCTTCCTCTGCTTTGCCGTGGACACCAAGCACAACGACGGCAGCCCCGGCCGAGAGTTCTACATGGACAAAGCCCTCATGGTGAGGGGAAGGGAGGCGAGGCTGGGTGGGAGATTATGGCTGGGTCCCCGATTCTCCACCAGTCATGGATTAAAAGCAATGGATTGGTGTAATCACAGATAACAATGAAAAGAAATGTCTTAAAAAAATGTATCTTGCCAGTCGTGGCGTGGCAAGATCTGGTGGGACCATTCTAGCCAATGTGTGGGCAGATACGCAGATACGCGTGTGAACAACAGGCACAACTCCGACAGGCACAGCTTGCCGGGATTTCGCGTGTCCTACTTATGTCAGTACAACTGAAACAACCTAAGCATTACGAGACTTCTATTCGATCAGATAAGCCTCATGTAGTAATTAAACCATACCATTTTTTGCTAAACAAATTTGACCCTCATTGACCTCCATACAAAAACCTTTTTAAAAACACCATCTGCTGGAGAAGACACATCTTGGGCCCAGTTATCCCTCTCACGTTGCCTTTTCCTCTCTGCTGCAATCGCAGGCTAGAGGGAGTTTCCACCATTGTTCAATTCTTTGGTAGAATTGTGGAGAATCGGGACTTAGCCTTATATATATATATTTCTCTGTTCCATTATCCACACTAACATTCCAATGTATCAGGCAACACATCCTCACTGGTATGCTAGTGTGGGTAATGGAATGTAGCCATTGTTTTTGCAGAGTGCCACTTTTGAATCCATTTCTATATGGTGAATAGTGTTTATGTAAGTATTGCACCAAACTCGCCTTGTTACCTCAACACCCGACACACACATTCACCCTTGCTCTTCTTTCTCCCTCTACCTCTCTCTGTAGGAGTTTGTAGAGAACAGTAAAAAAATGGCGGGAAGGGACCGGGCCGAGGCAGGTGGAGACAGTCGTGAGATGAAGCCCATGGTGAGTTAACAAAACTTTTCCAACAGAATGCATTCACTTACTTCCATAGTCTAGAGTCATACACCCAAAATGACGATGCTGATGAAGACAATAGTAAAGATTAACACTCCATTTGTTTGTTGTTGTAGACTCATGGAGGAGGGACTTTTGCTTGACCAAACCAAACCAGAAGACGGAAACCAAAAGGCATTCTAAACGTTTCCAGGATATCACTCCAGTCCCAGGGACGACAATATTTTTGATAACCTGTTTATTAATTTATGGCACACTATACATGAAAGCTTCGTTTTTAAAAAAAAGCACAATGTCTTTTTGTAGCACATCCGTCAATAATATTGTTAGTGTAGTTTTGCGGTATTGTACAGGCTGTGGAGTTGGTGTTTTTTAGTTTAGCTTCTTGTGTGTGTGGAAGTATTGTGTGAGAGATTTATTCAAATGCAGCATGTCATCACTGTTGTTGTTTTCTTTAACTACTAATATTGTACAATGCAAGTGTTTGTATATCAATGTCTTTTTACATTGTGGTAATGAGGATCATGGTCGCTACTTACGCTGCACTGGTACATCTAATTCGATTGTGACAAATAACTAGCATAACAGATGATCAACAGACACTTTTCTCTGTGGAAAACTCCAACCCCAATGTCTTTTGACCCTGTTGAAAGATTTCCTTCATGGAATAGAAGAAAAAACTAATTCTGCGTTTAGATTTTTTTTTTTTAACAGGATCAGTGAAAAGCCAGCTCCCAATGGAGCATTTTACTGTTGTAAATCAAACATGAAATAGCCAGTGCTATGTACTATGATAAGGATGTTCATATTGGTTATTAGTATTTTGAAATGCAGGTCCAACAAGTACTGAGGTGTCTTATGTCAAAGGCAATGCATTACCATAATGGAAAATCCCTATATTGTGGCAACGTTGAGTCATTACTCCTGATTTGAGTTTGGAATACTGTATCCATAGAAAAAGCGATTCCCTATGACTGTATCTCTATTCGTGAATGCAAACAGAGTTTTATCCCAGAATATTTTGGATTACATTTTGATACAGAGAAATAAAACAACAAAAAGATGCAGTGACCACTTGTGTTAGTGAGAGCTGTGGGCAAGAGAGAATCAGTTCCAGTAGGGACATGGGTTTGTGTCTGGATGTCATTAAGATATCCACTCAGGAAAAAACATTAAAACAAAATACCCAATAATAAATACAATATAAAAACTCAGCAAAAAAAAAATGTTTCTCTCACTGCGTTTATTTTCAGCAAACTTAACATGTGTAAATATTTGTATGAACATAAGATTCAACAACTGAAACATAAACTGAACATGTTCCACTGACATGTGACTAACAGAAATGGAATAGTATGTCCCTGAAAAAGGGTGGGTCAAAATCAAAGTAACAGTCAGTATCTGGTGTGGCCACCAGCTGCATTAAGTACTGCAGTGGATCTCATCATGGACAGCACCAGATATGCCAGTTCTTGCTGTGAGATGTTTCCCCACTCTTCCACCAAGGCACCTGCAAGTTCCCGGACATTTCTGGGGGAAATGACCCGAGCCCTCACCCTCCTATCCAACAGGTCCCAAACGTGCTCAATGGGATTGAGATCCGGGCTCTTCGCTGGGCCATGGCAGAACACTGACATTCCTGTCTTGCAGGAAATCACACACAGAACGAGCAGTATGGCTGGTGGCATTGTCATGCTGGAGGGTCAAGTCAGGATGAGCCTGCAGGAAGGGTACCACATGAGGGAGGAGGATGTCTTCCCTGTAACACACAGCATTGAGATTGCCTGCAATGACAACAAGCTCAGTCCGATGATGCTGTGACCCTCCACCTCCAAATCAATCCCGCTCCAGAGTGCAGGTTTTGGTGTAACACTCATTCCTTCGATGATAAACGTGAATCCGACCATCACCCCTGGTGAGACAAAACCGCGCCTCGTCAGTGAAGAGCACTTTTTGCCAGTCCTGTCTGGTCCAGCAACGGTGGGTTTGCACCCATGGGCGACGTTGTTGCCGGTGATGTCTGGTGAGGACCTGCCTTACAACAAGGCCTATAAGCCCTTAGTCCAGCCTCTCTCTGCCTATTGCGGACAGTCTGAGCACTGATGGAAGGATTGTGCGTTCCTGGTGTAACTCGGGCAGTTGTTGTTGCCATCCTGTGCCTGTCCCGCAGGTGTGATGTTCGGATGTACCGATCCTGTGCAGGTGTTGTTACGCATGGTCTGCCACTGCGAGGACGATCAGCTGTCCGTTCTGTCTCCCTGTAGCGCTGTCTTAGGCGTCTCACAGTACGGACATTGCAATTTATTGCCATGGCCACATCTACAGTCCTCATTTCTCCTTGCAGCATGCCTAAGGCACGTTCACGCAGATCATAATCTTTCTTTTGGTGTTTTTCAGAGCCAGTAGAAAGGACTCTTTAGTGTCCTAAGTTTTCATAACTGTGACCTTAATTGCCTACCATCTGTAAGCTGTAAATGTCTTAACGAACGTTCCACAGGTACATGTTCATTAATTGTTTATGGTTAATTGAAGAAGCATGGGAAACAGTGTTTAAACCCTTTACAATGAAGATCTGTGAAGTTATTTGGATTTTTATGTTTGAAAGACAGGGTCCTGAAAAAGGGACTTTATTTGATAAGTTTATATATATATATATATATATATATATATATACAGTGGGGAGAACAAGTATTTGATACACTGCTGATTTTGCAGGTTTTCCTACTTACAAAGCATGTAGAGGTCTGTAATTTTTATCATAGGTACACTTCTGTGAGAGACGGAATCTAATACAAAAATCCAGAAAATCTCATTGTATGATTTTTAAGTAATTAATTTGCATTTTATTACATGACATAAGTATTTGATCACCTACCAACCAGTAAGAATTCCAATCAAAAAGACTCCAGGGATACAATTGTAGACCTGCACAAGGTTGGGATGGGCTACAGGACAATAGGCAAGCAGCTTGGTGAGAAGGCAACAACTGTTGGCACAGTTGGGGCTGGGGCTCCATGCAAGATCTCACCTCGTGGGGCATCAATGATCATGAGGAAGGTGAGGGATCAGCCCAGAACTACACGGCAGGACCTGGTCAATGACCTGAAGAGAGCTGGGACCACAGTCTCAAAGAAAACCATTAGTAACACACCACGCCGTCATGGATTAAAATCCTGCAGCGCACGCAAGGTCCCCCTGCTCAAGCCAGCGCATGTCCAGGCCCGTCTGAAGTTTGCCAATGACCATCTGGATGATCCAGAGGAGGAATGGGAGAAGGTCATGTGGTCTGATGAGACAAAAATAGAGCTTTTTGGTCTAAACTCCACTCGCCGTGTTTGGAGGAAGAAGAAGGATGAGTACAACCCCAAGAACACCATCCCATTCGTGAAGCATGGAGGTGGAAACATCATTCTTTGGGGATGCTTTTCTGCAAAGGAGACAGGACGACTGCACTGTATTGAGGGGGGGATGGATGGGCTCATTGAAGATGGGTCATGGCTGGGTCTTCCAGCATGACAACGACCCGAAACACACAGCCAGGGCAACTAAGGAGTGGCTCCGTAAGAAGCATCTCAAGGTCCTGGAGTGGCCTAGCCAGTCTCCAGACCTGAACCCAATAGAAAATCTTTGGAGGGAGCTGAAAGTCCGTATTGCCCAGCGACAGCCCCGAAACCTGAAGGATCTGGAGAAGATCTGTATGGAGGAGTGGGCCAAAATCCCTGCTGCAGTGTGTGCAAACCTGGTCAAGTACAGGAAACGTATGATCTCTGTAATTGAAAACAAAAGTTTCTGTACCAAATATTAAGTTCTGCTTTTCTGATGCAAATTAATTACTTAAAAATCATACAATGTGATTTTCTGGATTTTCTCACAGTTGAAGTGTACCTATGATTAAAAATTACAGACATCTACATGCTTTGTAAGTAGGAAAACCTGCAAAATCGGCAGTGTATCAAATACTTGTTTTCCCCACTGTATGCATATATACACAGTACCAGTCAAATGTTTGGACACACCTACACATTCAAGGGTTTTTCTTTATTTGTACTATTTTCTACATTGTAGAATACATTTTGATGTCTTCACTATTATTGTAGAATAATAGTAAAGACATCAAATATTTTAGAAAAAGCTGTTGCGCAGCAACTCACGGCCTCCTCAAGACAATGTATACGAAACGCATCAGTCTGGTTTTAGACCCCATCATAGTGTGGCCAATGTGAAATGGCTAGCAAGTTAGCGGTGGTGCGCGCTAATAGTGTTTCAGTCGGTGACATCACTCGCTCTGAGACCTAGAAGTAGTTGATCCCCTTGCTCTGCAAGGGCCGTGGCTTTTGTGGCGCGATGGGTAACGATGCTTCGTGAGTGACTGTGGTTGATGTGTGCAGAGGGTCCCTGGTTTGAGCCCAGGTTGGGGCGAGGAGAGGGATGGAAGCCATACTGTTACAATAGCACTGAGATTGCACTTGTGAAGGTGGTAAATTACCTTTTAAGGGCGTCAGACCGAGGCTCTGCATCTGTCCTCGTGCTCCTAGACTTTAGAGCTGCTTTTGATACCATCGATCACCATATTCTTTTGGAGAGATTGGAAACCCAAATTGGTCTACACGGACAAGTTCTGGCCTGGTTTAGATTTGATCTGTCTGGAAAAGATACTGTATGTTTGTCTCTGTAGATGGTTTGTCCTGTGAGTGGGAGGCCCTGGTGCACAACTGAGCAAGAGGACAAGTACATTAGAGTGTCTAGTTTGAGAAACAGACGCCTCCAAGTCCTCAACTGGCAGCTTCATTAAATAGTACCCGCAATACACCAGTCTCAACGTCAACAGTGAATAGGCGACTCTGGGATGCTGGCCTTCTAGGCAGAGTTGCAAAGAAAAAGCCATATCTCAGACTGGCCAATAAAAATAAAAGATTAAGATGGGCAAAAGAACACAGACACTGAACAGAGGAATTCTGCCTAGAAGGCCAGCATCCCAGAATCGCCTCTCCAGCGTTGATGTTGAGACTGGTGTTTTGCTGGTACTATTTAATGAAACTGCCAGTTGAGGACTTGTGAGGCGACTGTTTCTCAAACTAGACACTTTAATGTACTTGTCCTCCTGCTCAGTTGTGCACCGATGCCTCCTCTTTCTATTCTGGTTAGGGCCAGTTTGTGCTGTTCTGTGAATGGAGTAGTATACAGCGTTGTATGAGATCTTTAGTTTCTTGGCAATTTCTCACATGGAATAGATTTCATTTCTCAGAACAAGAATAGACTGATGAGTTTCAGAAGAACGTTTTTTGTTTCTAGCCATTTTGAGCCTGTAAACGAACTCACAAATGCTGATGCTCCAGATACTCAACTAGTCTAAAGGCCAGTTGTATTGATTCTTTAATCAGAACAACCCTTTTCAGCTGTGCTAACATAATTGCAAAATTGTTTTCTTATGATCAATTAGCCTTTTAAAATGATAAACTTGGATTAGCTAACACAACGTGCCATTGGAAGATATGAGTGACGGTTGTTGATAATGGGCCTCGGTAAGCCTATGTAGATATTTCATAAAGAATCTGCCATTTCCAGCTACAATAGTCATTTACAACATTAACAATGTCTACAGTGTATTTCTGATAAATTTGATGTTATTTTAATGGACAAAAAAATAGCTTTCTTTAAAAAACAAGGAAGTGTCTAAGTGACCCCAAACATTTGAATGGTAGCATATTGTAACGGCTCTCCTCTTCCTCTTCTGAGGAGGAGTAGCAAGGATCGGACCAATACGCAGCATGGTAAGTGTCCATGATACTTTAATAAGAACTGAACACGACTCAATACGAAAATAACCAAGTGAATAGAAACAAAAACCAAAACAGTCCTGAATGGTGACACAAACAACAAAAACAGGAAACAATCACCCACCAAGCACAGGTGGGAAAAGGCTACCTAAGTATGATTCTCAATCAGAGACAACTAACGACACCTGCCTCTGATTGAGAACCATACCAGGCCAAACACAAAACACAACATAGAAAAACGAACATAGACAACCCACCCAACTCACGCCCTGACCATACTAAAACAAAGACATAACAAAAGAACTAAGGTCAGAACGTGACACATATATTAAAAAATGTTTACTTTGTTATTATCGGGTACTGTGTGTAAAAATATATATTTTGAGTTTGTGCTGTAACACAACAACATCTGGAATAAGTCAAGGGGTATGAGTACTTTCTGAAGGCACTGTACCATCAGCTCAAAAGAAAAGTATGTATTTTATCATATTCAGTCACTTTTCAGTCACTTTCCTAAACCAACAACCAGCTTGTAGGCACATTATTTCCCTTATCACACACTGTCTTAGATCCACAGCCAGCTCCAAGGAAAAGTATGCCCTTTATCGAAGTACAGTACTGTGGAACCAGCTCAAAGGCTGAGTATGTCCTTTACCACATTCACTTATGCAGTATCAACAACCAGCTCAAAGGCTGAGTATGTCCTTTACCACATTCACTTATGCAGTATCAACAACCAGCTCAAAGGCTGAGTATGTCCTTTACCACATTCACTTATGCAGTATCAACAACCAGCTCAAAGGCTGAGTATGTCCTTTACCACATTCACTTATGCAGTATCAACAACCAGCTCAAAGGCTGAGTATGTCCTTTACCACATTCACTTATGCAGTATCAACAACCAGCTCAAAGGCTGAGTATGTCCTTTACCACATTCACTTATGCAGTATCAACAACCAGCTCAAAGGCTGAGTATGTCCTTTACCACATTCACTTATGCAGTATCAACAACCAGCTTAAAGGCTGAGTATGTCCTTTACCACATTCACTTATGCAGTATCAACAACCAGCTCAAAGGCTGAGTATGTCCTTTACCACATTCACTTATGCAGTATCAACAACCAGCTTAAAGGCTGAGTATGTCCTTTACCACATTCACTTATGCAGTATCAACAACCAGCTCAAAGGCTGAGTATGTCCTTTACCACATTCACTTATGCAGTATCAACAACCAGCTCAAAGTCCTTTTTCACAATAACCTACATCCACAACCAGATCAAAGGAAAAGTAAGTCCTTTATCACTTTCACGTATACAGTATCAACAACCAGCTTAAAGATGCACAATAAAGAAATCACTCTGCCGTTTCCTGGTTGCTAAAATTCTAATAGTTCGCCTAATTTCAGTTTTTGACCCCAAAAAAGCAAGTATAGTGTTGAGAATCATTGTACCATCTAAACCGCTGTGAAATATCTTTTCCACATCCCAAAATATTGTATTTTCAGCTGTTTGGAGGTGGTGTACAAAACCTGAAAGTAAAAGATGCCAAAATGAAATGTAATAACGAGAAGCATAGAAATAATGCACATACAACAGATCTACCGCTTTTTATACTTGCTTTGAATGAGAATGACAGATCTATAACTCACATTTCTATGTGAATTTGGTCGGGTCGCCCAAAAAGTTACATATTGCAGCTTTAAAGAAAGATTAAGTCCTTTGTTTAATCAGTATTTGTGATTGACAGGAGAGATGACGAGAGGGTCTGCGTTTTTACCACTATCATCACTACAGGGACTGAAGAATGGGTAGATTTTCTCTGTAAAGATGCAGCAAGTGAAAGAGTAGATATGAGACCTGGCCTCCACATTATAAAAAGAGACCACACCCTCCTCATAATCCACAAACACCCCCACCTTCTGGGGCTTCTCGCTCAGGGAGAGACGGACTTGCGGTGAGGCACAGGCTGTGTACTCATTCCCATCCCTTAGCATCATAGTCCAAACTCCATGTTCAGGGCTCAGTGTGATATCCCCCTTCCTGTCAGTGGACTCTCTGGCAACTCCTAAATCCCACCTAGTCTTACCCTTAACCGTCACCTCATAGTAAAATCTCCCTGAGGAGAAGCCATCCTTTCCAAGGAGAACGGTAAAACGATCAAACCTTTTTGGATTGTCCGGAAGATTCAGTTCCGTGTCTCCAGTTCTCACTTGTTTCCCATTGTCAGACAGGATGAGAAAGAGATTTGCTGTATCAGGGTCCAGTGTCACATCCACTGCATACTGCTGAATCCTCTTCAGTTTGACCTCAGGCAGCTTCTCCATCTCTTTATTCAATGTCTCCTCCAGCTGAGACACAGCTCTCCTCACAGCCCTGTGAACACTGATCTCAGACCAGTCCTTGGTGGGTGGAGGGGTGCACACCACGGATGTGAAGCTCTGGAGAAGTTGGAGGTGGTCCTCAGTGTGTGAGAGCTGCTTCAGCTCAGTGCTTCTCCTCTTTAGCTCAGTGATTTCCTGCTCTAGTTCTTTAATGAGCCCTTCAGCCTGCCTCTCTACTGCTTTCTGCTTCTCCTCAACCTCCTCAATGAGCCGAGCTTGGCCTTTCTCAATGGAGCGCACCAGAGCAGTGAAGACCTTTATGCTGTCTGCTATCTCCCTCTTTGCATCTCTTTTGCTGAGATGTACTGAGAGTTTAATCTCTTTAACTTTCTGCAGTAGCTCCTGGATAATCCTCTGCACTTCTGCCTCAGTTTTCCCCAGCTGAGCCTTCCTCTCTCCACACTCGTCCTCTATAGGAACAGTGTCATGAGTCTTGTGGTCTGTTTCAGTGCAGAACTGACACACACACGTCTGGTCAGTCCTACAGAACAGCTCCAGGAGTCTGTCGTGCTTCTTACAGATCCTGTCTTCCAGGTCCTCCACAGGGTCGATCAGCTTGTGTCTCTTGAATGCTGGGGATATTTGATGAGGCTCCAGGTGAGTCTTACAGTAAGATGCCAGACACACCTGGCATGACTTCAGGGCCTTGCGCTTCGTCCCAGTGCAGACGTCACAGTGCACTTTTCCAGGTTTGGCAGGGGACTCATCTTTACCTGTGTCTCTCAACAATTTATAATTCTCTATAATCTCTCTGAAGGTTGTGTTGACACGAAGCTTAGGTTGCCTGGAGAATTTCTCCTGACACAGTGGACATTGACACAGGTCGCTGCTATCCCAGTACTTTGTTATACAGGCCATGCAGAAGTTGTGTCCACACGAAGTGGAGACTGGCTCAGTGAACACATCCAGACAGATAGAGCACAGAAACTGCTCTTCAGACAGGAGACTGCTGGAGGAAGCCATATCTAGAAAGAAGGCGGAACTATAAATGATTTCCTGGAAAGAGTCAGCTCTTGATAGTTTCAGTGTCATCAACATGGCATTAAGGGATACAAACCAATCCTGTTTAACCACACAACATACATTATGCATTAATACATTTACAAAATATAGCTTAACATAGGTACTGTAGAAAAGAAAACAGTTAGAATATAATAAGTTACACAATAGAATGTATCTTCACCTGCCCTGGTAAATCTCTACTCACTTGTGTGTGAGAGAGAGTGTGGGTTCTCTCTGATCTTTCTGACTGTAGTATCAAAAAAGCCCTGGAGACAGCTTAGCTGTCTAATGAAGATTTCTGAGGAGTTTGAGAGCGTTGGAGATAGTTTGCTCTTTTGCTGTTCAATCGTCTATCCACTTAAGTTTCACTTTGGCAACTTGACATCAAAATGCTCCTCCCCACCCAGTGCTGCTCTGCACTCTGTAACAGAATTAACCCTTCACGTTGCTGATCTCTCTCTTCTATCTTGATACATTGTTTAACCATCTAAAATCAAACCAGGTTGAACATCTTTAAACAGGAATGATCTAGGTAAAAAAAAGTGTGAATCAGAAATGTTAAACAAGGAATTATTGCAGATGTATGGAACGTTTTCCAAAGACGTAAAAAAAAAAGAATTTAAGTTCATGGGGATGAACAAATAAACACAGTCTAGGTGTCACGCCCTGGTCTTAGTATTTTGTGTTTTCTTTATTATTTTGGTCAGGCCAGGGTGTGACATGGGTTATTTATGTGGTGTGTTTTGTCTAGGGTTTTTTTGTAGGTTATGGGATTGTGGTTAGTGGGGTTGTCTAGAAAGGTCTATGGTTGCCTGGAGTGGTTCTCAATCAGAGGCAGGTGTTTATTGTTGTCTCTGATTGGGATCCATATTTAGGCAGCCATATTCTTTGAGTGTTTCCTGGGTGATTGTTCCTGTCTCTGTGTTTGTTTGCACCAGATAGGCTGTTTAGGTTTTTTCACGTTTATTGTTTTTGTATATTGTTCGTGTTGTCATCTTTATTAAAGATGTATACAAATAACCACGCTGCATTTTGGTCCGATCCCTGCTACACCTCCTCTTCAGAGGAAGAGGAGAAAGGAAACCGTTACACTAGGTAGATTTGAGCTTGCCCGATGACTCACACAGAATTCTTCCTCTGCTCTATTGATAAGAAACAAAGTTCATGGGTGTGGCGTTTGGCCATGGCAATGGGTCTGGGCAGCCAGGCAAGATTTGACCATTAGCAACAAGAAGTATCCCAGGAAAGGCATTTAAACATACTCACTTTCGCTCATACCGACCACCAGTTTGTCAAGTCAAATCAAATCACATTTTATAGGTCACTTCACGTGTTTAGCAGATGTTATTGCGGGTGTAGCGAAATGCTTGTGTTTCTAGCTCTAACCGTGCAGTAATATCTAAAAAATAATGATCTAGCAATTTCACAACGATACACACAAAACACACAAATCTAAAATGAAGAAATGGAATTAAGAATATATAAATATTTGGACGAGCAATATCGGAGCAGCATTGACTAAAATACATTAGAATAGAATAGAATGCAGTATATATATACAGTGGGGCAAAAAAGTATTTAGTCAGCCACCAATTTAGTCAGCCACCAACCATAATTTGCAAATAAATTCATTAAAATCCTACAATGTGATTTTCTGGATTTTTTTTCTCATTTTGTCTGTCATAGTTGAAGTGTAACTATGATGAAAATTACAGGCATCTCTCATCTTTTAAGTGGGAGAACTTACACAATTGGTGGCTGACTAAATACTTTTTTTGCCCCACTGTACATATGAAATGAGTAATGCAAAATATGTAAACATGATTAAAGTGACTAGTGTTCCATTTTAAAGTGGCCATTGATTTCAAGTATATGTATATAGTGCAGCAGCCTCTAAGGTGCTACTGATGGCTGTTTAACAGTCTGATGGTCTTGAGATAGAAGCTGTTTTTCAGTCTCACGGTCCCAGCTTTGATGACCTGTACTGACCTTGCCTTCTGGATGAAAGTGGGGTGAACAGGCAGTGGCTTGGGTGGTTGTTGTCCTTGATGATCTTTTTAGTCTTCCTGTGACATTGGGCACTGTAGGTGTCCTTGAGCGCAGGTAGTTTGCCCCTGGTGATGCCTTGGGCAGACTGCACCACCCTCTGGAAAGCCCTGCGGTTGCGAGTGGTGCAGTTGCCGTAACACGCGGAGGCGATACAGCCCGACAGGATTCTCTCAATTGTGTATCTGTAAATGTTTGTGAGGGTTTTAGGTGCCAATCCAAATTTCTTCAGCATCTTGAGGTTGAAGAGGCGCTGTTGCGCCTTCTTCACCACACTGTCTGTGTGGGTGGATTATTTCAGTTTGTCAGAGATGTGTACGCAGAGAAACTTGACGCTTTCCACTTTCTCCACTGCTGTCCCGTCGATGTGGATAGTGGGGTGCTCCCTCTGCTGTGTCCTGAAGTCCACGATCAGCTCCTTTGTTGACGGTGACGTTGAATGAGGTTATTTTCCTGGCACCACATTCTCAGGGCCCTCACCTCCTCACTGTAGGCTGTCTCGTCATTGTTGGTAATCAGGCCTACTACTGTTGTGTGGTCTGCAAACTTGATGATTGAGTTGGAGGCATGCGTGGCCACGTTGTCATGGGTGAACAGGGAGTACAGTAGGGGGCTGAGAAACGTGTTAAGGATCAGCGAAGTGGAGTTTTTTCCCCCTACCTTCACCACCTGGGGGCGAACCTTCAGGAAGTCCAGGACCCAGTTGCACAGGGTGGGGTTCAGACCTAGGGCCCCGAGCTTAATGATGAGCTTGCAGGGTACTATGGTGTTGAATGCTGAGCTATAGTCAATGAACAGCATTATTACATAGGTATTTCTCTTGTCCAGATGTGATAGGGCAGTGTGCAGTGCGATGGCGATTGCATCGTCTGTGGATCTATTGGGGTGGTAAGCAAATTGAAGTGGGTTTAGGGTCTCAGGTAAGGTAGAGGTGATATGATACTTGACAAGTCTCTCAAAGCACTTCATGATGAAATAAGTGAGTGCTACGGGGCGATTTAGTTCAGTTACCTTTGTTTTCTTGGGTACAGGAACAATGGTGGACATCTTGAAGCATGTGGGGACAGCAGACTGGGATAGAGGGAGATTGAATATGTACGTTAACACTTCAGCCAGCTGGTCTGCACATGCTCTGAGGACGGAGGCTAGGGAGTGCGTGATGGTCTGTAGACCCTGACACATACGTCTTGTGTCTGAGCCGTTGAATTGGGATCCACTTTGTCTCTGTACTGACGTTTTTCCTGTTTGATTGCCTTGAGGAGGGAATAACTACACTGTTTGTATTCGGCCATATTCCCAGTCACCTTGCCATGATTAAATGCAGTGGTTCGCGCTTTCAGTTCTGCACGAATGCTGCCATCAAGTCAAACAATAGTTGGAGACAGGGGCACCACATGGATTTTGGGCCCCATGAAAAGATATCCCATTGGGCTCCACCACCACAAGCCACACCAACCCTGCACATTAGCTGTAACCACACACCTCCAGAACCCAATCGACCCATTCAAAGCTTTAAATAGCTCTACCTTCGCAGGCTTAAAACTCTATTGTAGTCCAATATTTACCGTACAATATTTACTGACAGTGAGCTGTGAAAATATAACACTGTGCAGACATGCATGCAATGTTCTGCATACAGTGGAATTCACTATTTGATGCAAGACTGATACCCTCTATAAGAAATGTGCTAAAGGCCATCTTTTACAGTCTAAATGTAGTTTTAATGGTACAATTCTTGAATGGAAAATTCTCTTAACATTAATGAATAACTTAAAATAAATATAACTTAAATATACATTAACCTCTTCAATTAAAATAAAGCAACATTATCATCTATAGAATGATATAACAAACAAAATAATAAAATCAGCAGCAGATTTTTGAACTAAGTATACATTCCAACTAGAAAATAAGCAGCTGGAAATGGAAAACCAAATGGAAATGAAAAGGCCTAATGGTGGCGCTAGAGGAAAGGTCAAGAGGTCACCAAATCAATAGGTTTCTTCCACTTGGGGTCTTGATTGTACACAACTAATTTTATGGCAATCCAGCCATTACTTTGAGATATATCTTGTTCTCAGCCTGTGGGGATCATGTGTGTAGTGATCCAATATCCATAGCCATGCCATTGAACAGGTATCACTGGTCCTTGCTCAGCCTTACTCACCAAGAGCCCAGCGCCAAGCCTTCCTGCTAGCAAAGTCACTGATCAAGTCTTTGAAGTCCAGCTTTCTAGCTAACTAACTTTCAATGGACAGCATGGCAAGACTGCAAAGCCTGTCCTGGGACATAGTGGACCTGAAATAGTTTTATATCAGTTTTAGCTTACTGAAAGCTCTCTCACCACCAGTCACAGGCAGTGTGCAAAATATACGTCAAGCAATGTACACTTCTCCAAAAATGCTTTGCAGCTGCATCTTACAAATTGCATTCAGAAGACCAAGAGGGGACAAGTTAGGGGGGAAAGTGGCAGCATATTCAGTGTTCAGGTGTCTTACTTCATTTTGAATCTCAGGTGTAAGTTCTCTGGAATACTTCATGATCAGTGGTTGGCACACAGAAGGGACTTTATCCTCACTAATCTGCCCAACTTTCAGAACAGCAGAAAATTATTCTACAATTTTTGGCAGTAGTGTGGAACCTAGTGTCCAAGTCATTTATGATGTTGTCCATAGCAGTAAAACAACACTGTGTTCTGAAACCTAGTGTCCAAGTCACTTATCATGTTGTCCATAGCAGTAAAACAACACTGTGTTCTGAAACACTGTTGCTGCACTGTCCTGAGCTGTCTTCTCTTGAGAGGTCTCACCATGGAATCTCTTCCTTTTCCTCTGGTGGCTGTGTTCTTTGCTAAATTGAGGTGCAACATCCATTTGTGTAGCAATCAGTGTTGCCTCAGACAGGAGAGACTCCCATCCATCTCTAAGAGCCTGCATCTCTTCCTTTAAGGCTCTGATACTGGCTGCCTCTGTGTCAAGTGAGATTTTTCCTGACTGGAGAATCACATTCCTGTCCTCAATGCATTGCAGTCCCTGCAATTCTCCCAACTGACATGTCATTCAACACAAAGCTGCTCACCTCCTTCAGTTGGGAGTAGGGCTGGTTCAGGGGTATGGGGATGGGGAGAAAGGACTGCTGAGCCTGAAGCTGCATGTGTTGGGCCTGGCACCAGGCAGGGACAGGGACAACGGATTGAGTTTGAATAGCTTGCTAAAAGTTTGCCTGCATTGATTAAATGTCGGCTAAAAGAGGAGCGAAATGTAAACACTCAGAATTTTCTGTGAAGATATTAAGTAACTAATGTTAGGGGAGTAAAAGTAGCCTATTTCACTATGGGCTATGCTAACAGGTTAATTTCCACCACTCACGGACTCACCCACCTTTGTGAAATTTTTTATTTTCTTTCTTTCCTCTCCTGTCTTTCTTTTCTTTCTTTTTCGTTTTTGGAAGCCAGATTTTTCTTTAGGAAGCTGAGACATGATGCTCCACCGGCCCTCCTCACTCACAATTCACTGCTAGCAAGTACCGTTCGCGCCTGGTTTGGGGGCAATACAGAGGCTCTCTGGATGTTTACTTTTTGTCAAAAACAAAGAAAGAAAAAGAAACCGTTAGTTTTATTAGTGCATTGTAAATAAAATGTAGGAAAAAATGTACCCAATGTTCTAATAATTTTTTAGGGCCCCTGTCAGTCACAGGACCTTAGAATCATTCTAACTTTTCCATCCCATACGGCGCCCCTGGGTGGAGAACTAAAGCTGAAAGTATTTTCTGTAGGTAGGAAAATACCTGTGCTCGATGTATGCTGAAAGACTGCATCTGCTGCTTGTGGTGCCTGAATTAGTGTCTAAAATACCTGAATCAAGTAAGTGTCCTATCAGAATCAGATTGATTGTCATGTGCGATGTTGATTATTCTTGCTATTACACGTGTTATATCATTGACAGAATGTATTTTACAATGGAGACTCATTCCAAGATGACAGCAATCGCACATGGTTATTGACGATACTTCTGTCTCTTGTTTGTCTGTTTTCACCACAGAATGCGTACACGGCGACAGATATCAACATAACCAGTTTCTGTAAGTCGACACGTGACGTCTTTGTCATCCTAGTAGAGAATGTCTTCAGAGTGGCCACCATCAACACCATGGACGACTATGTCCTCTTCCTGGGTAAGGTAGCAGCCGCATAGTGACTGTGAGGGAGACTACTAGAGTGAGGGACGTGTACGACAAAATGGCATCAATGAACAGGATGATTGTTTCTGCCTGTGGAGCGTTCCAGGGAGGGTCTGCGAGGGAAACCGGTGTAGCATTTTATGAAGCGTGAGGGAAATTCCCGTCTGACCAAAAGACGACGAGGACCCACCCAGACCAGACCCTTACTGTGAGCTGCCCAGGAGGAGACACATCATCCGCAAACAATTGAGGGACATGGCGACTGAATTTCAGTGAGTCAATTTGAAGAGATTTGCATAAAAAAAATATCTTATAATAAAACCAAGAAAACGAAACATAAAAAGGTACCACTAGTCTTGAAGAAGGCTAGAACTAATCTTAGGAGAAGGCTAGAGTGAGGGCAGGAAAGGTACCATAGAAAAGACCCCACTGACAGCTGTCTGTAGGCATTAATGAAGTGTCTACGTGGTCTGAAACCACTGATAATAGCACAAGGTGTTATTGAGCACAAGGTGTTATTTTATGTGTACAGGAAGTATCGTCAAGAGAACCGTTGAAGATACATATTGTGCATAGGATGTAATGACTATAATTTTTTAAGATGCACATGGAGTAATAAGGGAGATTACTGAGTGTGTTTGGGAATAGTACTAAGTGAATGTGAATGTTAGAGTTGTGTGAGTCTTGAAATGACGATTTAAGCTGATTGAAATTTGGATAGTAAGAGATTGAAATTTGAATAATAACTGGTAAGCTGAAGTTCAACAAAGGATTGAAATTTGGACAATAAAAGGATTTGAAATTTGGATAATAAGAGGATTGACATTTAGATAATAAGATATATTATTAGTACTGAGTGAATGAGAGCTGTCAGGGGACTAGCTGCAGTTGAGCACTGATAAGTCAGAACCGTCCAGAGTAGTGATGCTCAACTGATACCCCAACCAGTTCTGTGTGAGTTTTTCAATCTGTAATGTTATCTAGGGGTTCTGTCCACCACTGCCTGTCAATCGACAGGAGAAGTCATTGAAAAGTTTGAGAGTATGAGTGAGGGTAGAGAAGCCCCACTGACAGCTGTCTATAGGCATTTCTGGAAATTGTCTATGTGGTCTGACTACTGAGATTTCTTTGAGAACATGTACCTCTCGGGCTGGCGGCACTGTGATCGTTGCTGGTGGTGTGAATGTGAATACCTAAGTTGATTAATAACGTTATATAGGGATTCTGTGTGATGTAAAGATATGACAGGAGAGAGTTCTATTACCGAATATGCTATATGAATAGTATAATGGGTTACTAGAGGTTTGATAAAGTAACAATGGAAAAAATAATAATAATATACAACTTGCTTACCCACATGTAGACTTACGTAAGTGGTGTAAACTGGCTCTGTTTCCCAGTCTATCCTGTCTCAGGTGACAGACTTATTATGGACAGAGCATGCCGTCTATAGTGGACTGATAGGCAGTGCTAGCCCAGTTATAATGCATGTTGATCCCAAAAGGAAGCCCTAGTCTCGAGAGCTACCTTAAAAAGGAGCTCCTTCCAAAGTTAATCTCTTCCCTTCTGAATTGGCCGATGTATTTTTATAAATTTGACCCATTACATGTTAATCCTAAAATAATAGACATTTAATAAGTGTGAAGCAGAAAGTGAATATCCAACAGCAATTTGTAATAAATATATAGAGTAACAATGTTAGGGTAGACTAAAATAAATACAATGCCTTCCAATAAGGAAAAAGGTATCATATTTGTTTTGTTTTGTTTTTAAACCTTACAATAGGGGTAAAAGCAGAACATTGTTTGAGAGTGTTCCATGTGTATTAGCAGTAGAGATTGAGAATGTTTTTTCTACTGGAGTGGAAGGGTTTTAGTTGAAGGAAACAGATATGGAGACTAGTGAGAGTAACAAAGACATTGATAAAGAAGGTAAATTGGAAAGATGGTACTCATGATCTATCAGTTGATGTCAAATTGAATGAGTGTTGAAAGTATGTGAATGGTAATATGTTATCAGTGGCTTCCAGATAGCCCTCTAAAAATGCCATATATTCAATGCTGTAGAGTACTTAAGAAAAAATACTTTAAAGTACTGCTTAATAAGTTTTTGGGGTATCTGAACTCTACTTGATTATTATAGTTTTGACAACTTTCACTTTTACTTCACTACATTTTTTAAAGAAAATAATGTACTTTTTACTCCATACATTTTCTCTGACACCCAAAAGTACTCGTTACATTTTGAATGCTTAACAGGAAAATGGTCCAATTCACACACAATTCACAGAACATGTGGTCATCCCTATTGCCTCTGATCTGACGGACTCCCTCAACACAAATGCATCTTTTGTAAATGATGTCTGAGTGTTAGAGCATGCCCCTGGTTATCCGTACATTTTCAAAACAAGAAAATGGTGCCATCTGCTTTGCGTAATATAAGGAATTTGAAATGATTTATACTTCTACTTTGACTTTTGATACTTATATTTTAGCAATTACATGTACTTTTGATACTTAAGTATATTTAGAACTAAATACTTTCAGACTTTTACTCAAATAGTATTTTACTGGGTGACTTTCACTTTTACTTGAGTAACTTTCTATTAAGGTATCTATACTTTTACTCAAGTATGACAACTGGGTCTTTTTTCCACAACTGAATATTTTAGTAATTTGAAGAAGTAAAGGTTTCAATTCAAGGTCACATGACGAACAGAGGGACTGAGCCTTGGGACTGATATCATATTAGAGGTTGCCATCTGTCACACCCTGATCTGTTTCACCTGTCTTTGTGCTTGTCTCCACCCCCCTCCAGGTGTCACCCATCTTCCCCATTATCCCCTGTGTATTTATACCTGTGCTCTCTGTTTGTCTCCAGTTAATTTTGTTTTGTGAAACTGTCTGTATCTTGCTCCTGTTTTCTAGTCCTTCCCGGTTTTGCCCATTCAGTCTTCCCTGACCCTGAGCCTTCCTGCCGTTATGTACCCTGCCCCACCTCACTGCATTGTTGACCACTGCTTACCCAGACCCTGAGACTGCCTGCTGTTCTGGACCTTTTGCACCCTCTCTGGATTACTGACCTCTGCCTGCCTTTGACCTATCGTTTGCCTGCCCCTGTCCTAGAAATACAGTTTTGTTTCTTCGACACAGTCTGCATCTGGGTCATACCTGAAACCTGATACCAGCTGTTGTTTGGGTTAAAGATAAGTTTTCGGTGGACAAAAGAGATACGTCACGAGTGAAAATTAGTGGTTCTCACTGAAATCAAACAGGGGACATTTGGGACAGAGGTACAAATAATTGAAAAAGAGACATGTTTGACCATTTCCAATTACTTTGACTAAATTCTATAGTTTGGGTAATGCCAGTGATTTAAGTAAGAAGGTAACGTCATCTAAAACAATAATCTGTTTCCTTTACGTGGAACTGTGTGGAACTGTGTTAACGTGGAACTGCATCCATATGCATTCAGATCCAACATGGCGCAGCCAGCGCCATCAATAAATGAGGAAAGTTGCCTAAATAAGCCACATTTACGTGTCCTTATAACCAGTCTATAACAAATGACAAAAACACTATTTATCGTGTCGCGTATGCAAAACTTTATAGCCTATTTTTGGGGAGGTTTTCGCCTAATTTCCTAAATCAATAGTTGTAACAATAGTACACCTCACGGTTCAGCTTTCAGAGGTTTGAGTGTTGGGCCAGTAACCGAAAAGTTGCTGGATCGAATCCCCGAGCTGGCGAGGTAAAAATCTGTTGTTCTGCCCCTTAGCAAGGCAGTTAACCCACTGTTCCCTGGGCCAATGACGTGGATGTCAATTAAGGCAGCCCCCTGCACTTCTCTGATTCAGAGGTATTGGGTTAAATGCGGAAGATACATTTCAGTTGAATGCATTCAGTTGTACAACTGACTAGGTATCCCCCTTTCCCTTTCCTCTACTGGCCCGCTTCCACCTGGGCACTGTGGCCATCCTCATTTACATCCACAACCAGGTCAAAGGCTAAGGATGTGCCATATCATTAGATTCTCTTTGAGAGAGAATAAGAGGTTAAGAGAGAAAAATTGTGTAACTTTCTTTCAAAGGTCAGCATTAGATCTAAATTATGTTAAATTAAAGCAATATAACTTGTATTAGGTTTTAAGTTAATTTGAGTTGAATGAAGTGAATATTGGCTTAGCAACTGCGTGACGCAACGTGACAACGTGAACATGAATGTTCAAGAATCCCTGTCATGTTGTCTTGTCTCTGTCCTTTCCCTTCACCCTGTCTCCCTCTGCTGGTCGTTGTTATGTTACCTTTTCTCCCCCTCTTTTCCCCAGCTGTGCCCTGTCTCCTCCTAACTACCTCGTCACCCCGTTCCCCACCTGTTCCCTTTTTCCCTCTGATTAGGTCCCTATATCTGTCTCTGTTTCTGCTCCTGTCCTTGTCGGATTCTTGTTTGTTTGTGTCATTCATGCCTGAACCAGACTGTCGTCATGTTTGCTGTAACCTTGTCCTGTCCTGTCGGAATCTGCCGGTCCATCTGAGCCTACCTGTGTGTGGTAATTAAAGAAGCTCTGTTTAAGTTGATTCGCTTTTGGGTCCTCATTCACGCACCGTAACAGAAGAATCCGACCAAGAATGGACCCAGCGACTTCGGATCCTCTCCACTCAGCCGTCGAGATCCAGGGAGCGATGCTAGGCAGACACAAGCAGGAATTGTCTGCTGCTCGACATGCCGTTGAGACCCTGGCCACCCAAGTCTCCAACCTCACAGAACAGGTTCACCATCTCCGCCTCGATCCACCGGCCACTTCCAGGGCTTTCGAATCTCCGGAGCCCAGAATCAATAACCCGCCGTGTTACTCTGGGGAGCCCACTGAATGCCGCTCGTTCCTCACCCAGTGTGATATTGTGTTTTCTCTCCAGCCCAACACTTACTCCAGGAGCACTGCTCGTGTCGCCTACGTCATATCTCTCCTTATTGGACGGGCTCGTGAGTGGGGCACGGCAATCTGGGAGGCAAGGGCTGAGTGTATTAACCAGTATCAAGACTTTAAGGAGGAGATGATACGGGTTTTTGATCGATCTGTTTTTGGGGAGGAGGCTTCCAGGGCCCTGTCTTCCCTATGTCAAGGCAATCGATCCATAACAGACTACTCTATTGAGTTTCGCACTCTTGCTGTCTCCAGTGGCTGGAACGAGCCGGCCTTGCTCGCTCGTCTTCTGGAGGGTTTCCGCGCAGAGGTAAAGGATGAGATTCTCTCCCGGGAGGTTCCTTCCAGCGTGGATTCCTTGATTGAACTCGCTATTCGCATTGAGCGACGGGTTGATCTTCGTCACCGAGCTCGTGGAAAGGAGCTCGCGCTCTCCGTCGCCTCCCTCTCCGCATCACTACCATCTTCCTCTGCCGGCTCGGGTGCTGAGCCCATGCAGCTGGGAGGTATCCGCATCTCGACTAAGGAGAGGGAACGGAGAATCACCAACCGCCTCTGTCTCTATTGCGGTTCCGCTGGTCATTTTGCCACTTCATGTCCAGTAAAAGGCCAGAGCTCGTCAGTAAGCGGAGGGCTACTGGTGAGCGCTACTACTCCTGTCTCTCCTTCAAGATCCTGCACTACCTTGTCGGTCCATCTACGCTGGACCGGTTCGTCAGCTTCCTGCAGTGCCTTAATAGACTCTGGGGCGGAGGGCTGTTTTATGGACGAGACCTGGGCTCGGGAACATGACATTCCTCTCAGACAGTTAAAGGAGCCCACGGCCTTGTTCGCCCTGGATGGTAGTCCTCTCCCCAGGATTCAGCGTGAGACGCTACCTTTAACCCTCACTGTTTCTGGTAATCATAGTGAAACCATTTCTTTTTTAATTTTTCGTTCACCTTTTACACCTGTTGTTTTGGGCCATCCCTGGCTAGTTTGTCATAATCCTTCCATTAATTGGTCTAGTAATTCTATCCTCTCCTGGAACGTCTCTTGTCATGTGAAATGTTTAATGTCTGCTATCCCTCCTGTTTCCTCTGTCTCTTCTTCACAGGAGGAGCCTGGTGATTTGACAGGGGTGCCGGAGGAATATCACGATCTGCGCACGGTGTTCAGTCGGTCCAGGGCCACCTCTCTTCCTCCACACCGGTCGTATGATTGTAGTATTGATCTCCTTCCGGGAACCACCCCCCCCCGGGGTAGACTATACTCTCTGTCGGCTCCCGAACGTAAGGCTCTCGAAGATTATTTGTCTGTAGCTCTTGACGCCGGTACCATAGTCCCCTCCTCCTCTCCCGCCGGAGCGGGGTTTTTTTTTGTCAAGAAGAAGGACGGGTCTCTGCGCCCCTGCATAGATTATCGAGGGCTGAATGACATAACAGTGAAGAATCGTTATCCGCTTCCTCTTATGTCTTCAGCCTTCGAGATCCTGCAGGGAGCCAGGTTTTTCACTAAGTTGGACCTTCGTAACGCTTACCATCTCGTGCGCATCAGGGAGGGGGACGAGTGGAAGACGGCGTTTAACACTCCGTTAGGGCACTTTGAATACCGGGTTCTTCCTTTCGGCCTCGCTAACGCTCCAGCTGTCTTTCAGGCATTAGTCAATGATGTCCTGAGAGACATGCTGAACATCTTTGTTTTCGTTTACCTTGACGATATCCTGATTTTTTCACCGTCACTCCAGATTCATGTTCAGCACGTTCGACGTGTCCTCCAGCGCCTTTTAGAGAATTGTCTTTTCGTGAAGGCTGAGAAGTGCACTTTTCATGCCTCCTCCGTCACATTTCTCGGTTCTGTTATTTCCGCTGAAGGCATTAAGATGGATCCCGCTAAGGTCCAAGCTGTCATTGATTGGCCCGTCCCTAAGTCACGCGTCGAGCTGCAGCGCTTTCTCGGCTTCGCGAACTTCTATCGTCGTTTCATCCGTAATTTCGGTCAGGTGGCAGCTCCTCTCACAGCCCTTACTTCTGTCAAGACGTGCTTTAAGTGGTCCGTTTCCGCCCAGGGAGCTTTTGATCTCCTCAAGAATCGTTTTACATCCGCTCCTATCCTTGTTACACCTGACGTCTCTAGACAGTTCGTTGTCGAGGTTGACGCGTCAGAGGTGGGAGTGGGAGCCATCCTTTCTCAGCGCTCCCTCTCTGACGACAAGGTCCACCCATGCGCGTATTTTTCTCATCGCCTGTCGCCGTCGGAACGTAACTATGATGTGGGTAACCGCGAACTGCTCGCCATCCGGTTAGCCCTAGGCGAATGGCGACAGTGGTTGGAGGGGGCGACCGTTCCTTTTGTCGTTTGGACTGACCATAGGAACCTTGAGTACATCCGTTCTGCCAAACGACTTAATGCGCGTCAGGCGCGTTGGGCGCTGTTTTTCGCTCGTTTCGAGTTCGTGATTTCTTATCGTCCGGGCTCTAAGAACACCAAGCCTGATGCTTTGTCTCGTCTCTTCAGTTCTTCAGTAGCCTCCACTGACCCCGAGGGGATTCTCCCTGAGGGGCGTGTTGTCGGGTTGACTGTCTGGGGAATTGAGAGGCAGGTAAAGCAAGCACTCACTCAAACTCCGTCGCCGCGCGCTTGTCCTAGGAACCTTCTTTTCGTTCCCGTTCCTACTCGTCTGGCCGTTCTTCAGTGGGCTCACTCTGCCAAGTTAGCCGGTCACCCTGGCGTTCGGGGTACGCTTGCTTCCATTCGCCAGCGTTTCTGGTGGCCCACCCGGGAGCATGACACGCGTCGTTTCGTGGCTGCTTGTTCGGTCTGCGCGCAGACTAAGTCCGGTAACTCTCCTCCTGCCGGCCGTCTCAGGCCGCTTCCTATTCCCTCTCGACCGTGGTCTCACATCGCCTTAGATTTTGTCACCGGACTGCCTTCGTCAGCGGGGAAGACTGTTATTCTTACGGTTGTCGATAGGTTCTCTAAGGCGGCTCATTTCATTCCCCTTGCTAAGCTTCCTTCTGCTAAAGAGACGGCACAAATCATCATCGAGAATGTTTTCAGAATTCATGGTCTTCCGTCAGACGTCGTTTCGGACAGAGGTCCGCAATTCACGTCTCAATTTTGGAGGGAGTTTTGCCGTTTGATTGGGGCTTCCGTCAGTCTCTCTTCCGGCTTTCACCCCCAGTCTAACGGTCAAGCAGAACGGGCCAATCAGACTATTGGTCGCATCTTACGCAGTCTTTCTTTTCGCAACCCTGCGTCTTGGTCAGAACAGCTCCCCTGGGCAGAATACGCCCACAACTCGCTTCCTTCGTCTGCGACCGGGCTATCTCCTTTTCAGAGTAGCCTCGGGTACCAGCCTCCGTTGTTCTCATCTCAGTTCGCCGAGTCCAGCGTCCCCTCCGCTCAGGCTTTTGTCCAACGTTGCGAGCGCACCTGGAAGAGGGTCAGGTCTGCACTTTGCCGTTATAGGGCGCAGACTGTGAGAGCTGCTAATAAGCGTAGAACGAAGAGCCCTAGATATTGTCGCGGTCAGAGAGTTTGGCTCTCCACTCAGAACCTTCCCCTTAAGACGGCTTCTCGCAAGTTGACCCCGCGGTTCATTGGTCCATTCCGTATCTCTCAGGTCATTAATCCTGTCGCAGTGCGACTTCTTCTTCCGCGATATCTTCGTCGCGTCCACCCGGTCTTCCATGTCTCCTGTGTTAAGCCCGCTCTTCGCGCCCCCGCTCGTCTTCCCCCCCCCCCCCCCATCCTTGTCGAGGGCGCACCTATCTACAGGGTCCGTAAAATCTTGGACATGCGTCCTCGGGGCCGTGGTCATCAGTACCTAGTTGACTGGGAGGGGTACGGTCCTGAGGAGAGGAGTTGGGTTCCCTCTCGGGACGTGCTGGACCGTGCGCTGATTGATGATTTCCTCCGTTGCCGCCAGGTTTCCTCCTCGAGTGCGCCAGGAGGCGCTCGGTGAGTGGGGGGGTACTGTCATGTTGTCTTGTCTCTGTCCTTTCCCTTCACCCTGTCTCCCTCTGCTGGTCGTTGTTATGTTACCTTTTCTCCCCCTCTTTTCCCCAGCTGTGCCCTGTCTCCTCCTAACTACCTCGTCACCCCGTTCCCCACCTGTTCCCTTTTTCCCTCTGATTAGGTCCCTATATCTGTCTCTGTTTCTGCTCCTGTCCTTGTCGGATTCTTGTTTGTTTGTGTCATTCATGCCTGAACCAGACTGTCGTCATGTTTGCTGTAACCTTGTCCTGTCCTGTCGGAATCTGCCGGTCCATCTGAGCCTACCTGTGTGTGGTAATTAAAGAAGCTCTGTTTAAGTTGATTCGCTTTTGGGTCCTCATTCACGCACCGTAACAATCCCAAATTGCATTATGCATTTCCTCCTTCTTTCTAGAGTAGCTTTGATGGCAGTTGGGTTTTTGATGCCAATGTTATCTCACAAATGTGAGGATGTTTGAGGTGGAAAAACCAAAAATGAAGAATTCTCATTCTTTCAACATTTTATTGGCGACAATGTCTGGTATGCATATAAACAAATCTGAGGCGTTACCACCCCGTGTTAGAGGCCAAGTGGGCATGACTGGGCATGATTGAAATCATACTCAACCCTCAAATATCCAAAGAACATCATATATTTCTCAGAATCTCGCAAATCTCTGTTCTGAATGGTACTGACTATATGACAAATGATCTTATTTACCCTTTGCAGTCAATTTTGGAATAATAATAAATGCTGTTTTTTTGGTTCAGCTCCCCTTTGAGGGATAGTTTTCCTTCTGTCAAAGAAGGTCAACAATATGGGTAGGTGAAAAGCTATGATCCCTTATTGATATCACTTATTAAATCCACTTCATCAATGTGGATGCAGGGGAGGAGACAAGTTAAAGAAGGATTTTTAAGCCTTGCGACAGTTGAGACATGGATTGTGTATGTCTGCCATTCAGTGGGTGAATGCACAAGACACAACACAATATTTAAGTGCCTTTAAGGGGTGTATGGTAGTAGGTGCGTGGCGCACCTGTTTGAATGTGTTAAGAACTGCAATGCTGCAGGGCCTTTTACGCTTATCAAGAATGGTTACCACCCAAAGGACATCCAGCCAACTTAACCGAACTGTGGGAAGTATTGGAGTCAACATGTTTTGTGCACTCAGTATATTATGATGTACAGAAAGGTTTTAATTTGAATTTCTTTATAATATTTCAGAGGAGATCCGTGGCAACACAATCTCACACTCAATTCGTGCAAATCTGTACAAAAAGTAATTCAGCAGATTTTGTGCATTTTAGTTTGGCTTAATTCGTGTGAAAATATATTTTTTGTCCGACTTCATTCGTAGGAAAATACACACATTTTTGTGTTACTTCAATTATACTTCGGAACAATCTTTTAAAAGTTATTGGAGCAATGCATTTTGGGCAGTGGTGTTCTACACATTTATTTATATAAAAAACAAATGTGTTAACAACCCAATATTGTAAATTAACCAGGTTGTCACCGAAATACTTATAATATAATAGTATCCTTACGTTTTATGAAATTCTTTATTAATGCCAATGCTGTTTTCTATGCTTGTTTTCGCTTAATACTTTTGTATGCTGGTGTCACGACGGTCAGTCCCTCTCCTTGTTCGGGCGGCGTTCGGTGGTCGACATCACCGGTCTTCTAGCCATAGCTGATCCACTTTTCATTTTCCATTTGTTTTGTCTTGTCTTCCCACACAACTGGTTTCAATTCCATCATTACATGTTGTGTATTTAACCCTCTGTTCCCCCCATGTCCTTGTCTGGAATTGTTTATTGTAAGTGCTTGTGCACGTTATGCTGGTGTGCAACGGGTTTTGTACCTATTGTATTGTTTATTCTGTTTACGGTGATTTTATTATTAAAATACGCCGTTGTAACACAGTTTTCGCTCTCCTGCACCTGACTTCTCTGCCGCCAGTACGCACCCCTTACAGAATTCCGGACCAAACTTATGGAGTCAGCAGGAGCAGGTACAGGGGTGGAGGAGCGCGTCCGGGAGCATACAGCAATGCTACACCATCTTGGCACCGCCATGGACTGCGTTGTCCAGACAATGGACCGCTGAGAAAGACAGGGAGTTCTGCCAGCGCCTCCTCCAGCACAACCGGGGTCTCCACTATGCGCCCTTTCTTCTCCTGGACCAAGTGGGATTCGTCTCTCCCTTCCCCAGGAATACGATGGGAAGGCTGCGAACTGCCAGGGGTCCTATTGCAGCTGGACCTATACCTGGCGACCATCCACCCGGCTCCTTCGGGCCATGAGAGGGTGTGTGCTCTCGTCTCGTGCCTCACCGGGAAAGCCCTGGAGTGGGCCAACGACGTGTGGAGAGATGCGGCGTTGGACCAGTTTGAGGAGTTCACCCGCCGCTTCCGGGCAGTCTTCGACCACCCGCCCGAGGGTAGAGCGGCGGGTGAACGCCTCTTCCATCTGAGGCAGGGGACGAGGAGCGTCCAGGAGTTCGCCCTGGAGTTTCGACCATTATAGCTGCAGTCTGAGCGAGGACGTCCGTCGGGAGTTGGCCTGCAGAGACACCACCCTCACGTTCGACCAGCTGGTGGACCTGTCCATCCGGCTGGATAACCTGCTGGCTACCCGCGGACGTTCAGATTGGGGTTTGTTGGTTCCATCCCCCCGCACCCCCTCTCCAATACCCATTGAGCTGGGAGAGGCGGTGCGCAGGGAGACCGGAGGGGGTTCCAGCTCGTGCACCATCAGTGGCCGCAGAGGTCACACTGCCGGTCGGTGCTGAGTTGGTTCCTCTGGGTATCGAGGCAGCAGGCAGGGCGCTCTGGCGTCACCCCAGGTGAGCCAGCACCATTCTCACCCAGAGCCCTCTGTTGCACATATCTTTGTGTATGTCACTTTTCCTATGTTTGTGTATGAGTTTTCCCCGCATTCCCAGCATAAGGCGCTCGTCGATTCAGGCACGGCTGGGAATTTCATAGGTGGATTGTTTGCCCATAGTTTCCCCATTGTTCCCGTGGCGGTGCCGTTCCCCGTTCACGCCTTAGATAGTCGACCATTAGGGTCAGGGATGATTAGGGAGGCCACCGCTCTTCTGGGCATGGTGACGCAGGGGGGTCACAAGGAGAGAATTAGTATCTTCCTTATTGATTCTCCTGCATTTCCCATGGTGCTAGGGAATGATCTGAACCAGATCACGGTGAGGTATAGTTAGTTACCTGCTACCGCTCATAGCCACAGCAATAGAGTCAATGTAACGGGGCGCGCTTCTTCACCAAACTAGATCTCAGGAGCGCTTACAACCTGGTGCGTATCCGGGAGGGAGACGAGTGGAAGACGGCTTTCAGTACCAACTTTGGGCACTATGAGCACCTCGTCATGCCATACGGGTTGATGAATGCTTCATCAGTCTTCCAAGCCTTTGTAGATGAGATTTTCAGGGACCTGCACGGGCAGGGTGTAGTGGTGTATATTGATGACATTCTGATATACTTCGCTACACGCGCCGAGCATGTGTCACTGGTGCGCAGGGTACTTGGTTGCCTGTTGGAGCATGACCTGTACGTCAAGGCTGAGGAATGCATGTTCTTCCAGCAGTCCGTCTCCTTCCTAGGGTATCGCATTTCCACTTCAGGGGTGGAGATGGAGCGCATTTCAGCCTTGCGTAATTGGCAGACTCCCACCACGGTAAAGGAGGTGCAGCGGTTCTTAGGGTTTGCCAACTATTACCGGAGGTTTATCCGGAGTTTTGGTCAGGAAGTGGCTCCCATTACCTCAATACTGAAGGGGGGCCTGGTACGTTTGCAGTGGTCAGCTGAGGTGGACAGGGCTTTTAGTCACCTGAGGGCTCTGTTTACCTCGGCTCCAGTGCTGGCCCATCCGGATCCCTCTTTGGCATTCATAGTGGAGGTGGACGTGTCCGAGGCTGGGATAGGAGCTGTGCTCTCTCAGCGCTCGGGTACGCCACCAAAGCTCCGCCCCTGTGCCTTCTTCTCGAAAGAAGCTCAGCCTGGCGGAGCAAAACTATGACGTGGGGGACCGGGAGCTGTTGGCTGTCGTAAAGGCCTTGAAGGCGTGGAGACATTGGCTTGAGGGGGCTAGGCACCCTTTTCTCATCTGGACTGACCACCGCAATCTGGAGTACATCCGGGCAGCGAGGAGACTGAACCCTCGCCAGGCAAGGTGGGCCATGTTGTTCACCCATTTTGTGTTCACCCTTTCCTGTAGACCAGGCTCCCAGAACGTGAAGGCAAACGCATTGTCCCGGCTGTATGACACAGAGGAGCGGCCCATGGATCCCACTCCCATACTCCTCACCCCCTGCCTGGTTGCGCCGGTAGTGTGGGAGCTGGACACTGACATTGAGCAGGTGTTACGTGCAGAGCCCGCTCCCGTCCAGTATCTTACTGGGCGTCTGTACGTCCCGTCTGCTGTTCATGACCGGTTGATCTATTGGGCCCACACGTCACCCTCCTCTGGTCATCCTGAGATCGGTCGGACAGTGCACTGTTTGAGCGGGAGGTACTAGTGGCCCACATTGGCTAAGGACGTGAGGGTTCATGTTTCCTCCTACTCGGTGTGCGCCCAGTGTAAGGCTCCAAGGCACTGCCCAGAGGGAAGCTACACCCCTTACCCGTTCCACAACGGCCTTGGTCGCACCTGTCGGTGGATTTTCTTACCGATCTTCCCCCCTCACAGGGTAACACCGCGATCCTGGTCATTGTGGATCGGTTCTCTAAGTCCTGTCGTCTCCTCCTTCTGCCCGGTCTCCCTATGGCCCTACAGACTGTGGAGGTCTTGTTTACGCACGTCTTCAAGCACTACGGGGTGCCTGAGGATATAGTGTCTGATCGAGGTCCCCAGTTCACGTATAGGGTCTGGAGGGCGTTCATGGAACGTCTGGGGTCTCGATCAGCCTTACTTCAGGGTTTCACCCCGAGAGTAATGGGCAGGTGGAGAAAGTAAACCAGGATGTGGGCAGGTTTCCTAAAAATTAGTAATCTTAACCGAGCTTACTGCATCTTGGGCAGGAAGTCTTGATAAAAAGGATCTATACATAATCATACTTGAGACACATCAGGTGATACAGTTTCTTTGTAAGTGGGATAGTCATACTTCTAAAGAAAACATACCCAAAGCCCTTTTCTTGTAATCTTATCATTTTGACCTGTTGCACTGACATATGTTCTGTACTAGTCGTCAGAATATGGAACCTGTTGTTTAACAAATCTGCTATGTCCTTCAAAAAGTTGGTGCTGGCTTATCAGCTCATAATTCGGAACTAAAAAATGTACTTCAATCTACTTCAATTTTGGACACAGTTCCACAGATTATTGTTTTAGCTTCTTACTTATATCACTGGTGTTAAAACCTGTTGAGTGTATGGGGCAGTATTTTGATTTTTGGATGAAAAACGTACCCAAATTGAACTGCCTATTTCTCAGGCCCAGAATCTAGAATATGCATATAATTGTCAAATTCGGTTAGAAAACACTCTAAAGTTTCCAAAACTGTCAAAATATTGTCTGTGAGTTTAACAGAACTGATATTGCAGGTGAAAACCTGAGGAAAATTCAACCAGGAAGTGGCCTCTATTTTGAAAGCTCCATGTTCCATTGAATGCCTTCCCTCCATTTAAAGGGATATCAACCAGATTCCTTTTCCTACGGCTTCCCCATGTTGTGAACAGTCTTTAGACATAGTTTCATGCTTTTATTTAGAAAAATGAGCGAGAAATATCACATTGCGTCAGTGTATTGCGTCAATTCTGGGTGTTCCCAGAATTTTGCTTGCGCAACAGTTTGGAACAGCCATTGTGTCTCTCTCTCCTTTTGACAAAGCTAAAGTCCCGGTTGATATATTATCGATTATATATTGAAAAAACAACATGAGGATTGGTGATAAAAACGTTTGACATGTTTCTGTGGACATTACGGATACTATTTGGAATTTTCGTCTGCGATGTCGTGACCGCTCGCGCCTGTGGATTTCTGAACATAACGCGCCAAACAAATGGAGGTATTTTGGATGTAAAAATCTATCTTTATGGAACAAAAGGAACTTTTATTATGTAACTGGGAGTCTCGTGAGTGTAAACATCCGAAGATCATTAAAGGTAAGCAATTTAATTTATTGCTTTTCTGACTTTCGTGACCAATCTACTTGGCGGCTAGCTGTTTGTAATATTTTGTCTACTGAGAGAGATGTTTTTACATACACTTGGATAGCTTTCGCCGAAAAGCTTTATTGAAATCTGACACGCCAGGTGGATTAACAACAAGCTAAGCTGTGTTTTGCTATATTGCACTTGTGATTTCATGAAAATTAAATATTTTTAGTAATTTAATTTGAATTTGGCGCACTGCAATCCAGCTGATGTTGACGTAAATGATCCCGCTAACGGAATGGGTGCATCAAGAAGTTAACCAAACTATAAAATTCAGTAATAATAATTGGAAATGGTAAAAAATGTCTCTTATTCAATTATACATACCTCTGTCCCACATGTCCCACTGTGTCCGTTACAGCCTGTTTGAGTTCAGTGAGTACCACTACATTTTCCCCTGGTGGCTTATCTATTTGTCCACAGGAAGCTTATCTATAACCTAAACACCAGATGGCAGCCTCTAATATAATCAGTCCCGAGGCACAATCCCTCTTTTCATCATGTGACCTTGTATCGAAACATTTACTTCTACAAATTACAAAAATATTGCATTATTAGAGTGCTATCTGAAAGCCACTAATATCACCATCCACTTTGTTACTTTCACCAGTCTCCATATCTGTTTCATTCAACTAGGACCCTTTCTTCCTAATAGGAAGACCCTCTCAATCACTACTGCTAATACACACGGATCACTCTCAAACAATGTTCTGCTTTTACCCCTATTGTAAGGTTAAAAAACAAAACAGACATGATACATTTCTCCTTATTGGAAGCCACTGTTTTCATTTTAGCCTACCCTAACAATGTTACTCTATATATTTATTACCAATTTCTGTTGGATATTCACTTTCTGCTTCACAATTATTAAATGTCTATTATTTTGAGATGTATACGTATGTAATGCGCCGAAATGATAAAATACATCGGCCAATTCAGAAGGGGAGAGATAAACACTATAACTGGGCTGGCACTGTCTATCAGTCCACTGTAGATGGGGTGCTCTGTCCATAATAAGTTTGGCACCTGAGACAGGATAGACTGGGCCTTAAGTTTAGTTAACAAAACTCAGCTCACATAGAACTGGTTTGAGAATTCACTCAGACTCGCACCTCTTTCACATCACACAGAATCCCTATATACTGTTATAAACCTTAGGTATTCACACCACTCCATGTGCATCTTCAACGATTCCCTGTCGTTACATCCTATGCACCATATGTACCTTCAAAGGTTCTTGCCGCTATTTCCTATACATATAAAACGACACCCCATGCTCAATAACACCTAGTAGTCCCAGAGTACGATGGGTTGTGGTGGACGGAACCCATTGACAACATTATATATCGAAACATACAGTTGAAGTCAGAAGATTACGTACACCTTAGCCAAATACATTTAAACTCAGTTTTTCACAAATCCTGACATTTAAACCTAGTAAAAATCCTATTGTCTTAGGTCAGTTAGGATCACCACTTTATTTTAAGGAATGTGAAATGTCAGAATAATAGTAGAGAGAATGATTTATTTCAGCTTTTATTTTTTTTTATCACATAAAATTCAGTTACACCAGCTTTGTCAGGAGGAATGGGCCAAATTTCACGCAACTTATTGCGGGAAGCTTGTGGGAGGCTACCCAAAACGATTGACCCAAGTTAAACAATTTAAAGGCAACGCTATCAAATACTAATTGAGTGTATGTAAACGTCTGACCCACTGGAATTGTGATACAATGAATTATAAGTGAAATAATCTGTCTGTAAACAATTGTTGGAAAAATTACTTATGGCATGCACAAAGTAGATGTCCGAACCGACTCGCCAAAACTATATTTGGTTATCAAGAAATGTAATGACTCCAACCTAAATGTATGTAAACTTCCGACTTCAACTGTACCTGTATTAATAACTGATAAAGAAAACAAGAGAATACAAGATTTCACACAATATAATGTATCTTCACCTGCTTTTGTCAATCACCTGTTTCTATCTGTGTGAAACAGTTTGTGCACTTTATCAGATTTTTCCAGAAGAGTTTGAGACACTTTGCTTGTGTGCGCAACATACAGCACGTCTATACACTTCAGTTTCACTTAAGTAAAGTGACATTGACATGCTGCTCCCCACCCAGTGCTGCTCTGAGCTCTGGAACAGAATTAACCCTTTCACATGTCTGATCTCTCTTCATTCATGATACATTCTTGATACAACAGTGTCAATCAGAAATGTTAATTAAGGAGTTACTGCAGATGTATTGAAGGTTTTCTAAAGACATCGACTACAATAGAATTCACAGGGGATGAACAAATACAGTCCGTCTAGGTAGATTTGATCCTTATTTAACCTTTCACTGCAGTAGACTAAATCAGGGTCACACAGTGTTTCTTGTTAGTCTTCAACAAATCTACTTTGAAACAAAAGTCTACACCTCACGCGCATGGTTCTGGGCTTAATAAAAGACACCTGTACCATGTCAGATGTAGAGTTAAAATGTAATACATTGAGTTTGAACCCCGATATTACACTTTGTGTACATCACAGAGGACTGAAATATAACAAAACGGTTTGACAAAGCAACACTGGATTTTTGACTGTTTAAAAAAAAAGCTGACTAATTATGAACATATGAAACATTCATAACATTCCACCCATGCAGGAAAGGGCTACATGAGCAGGAAACATCAAGATTATGCCATTAAACATCCTCACTTTCACTTATCCTGATACGGATGTTTTATATTAGTTAAAAAAAAAAAAAATGCAGGTCCTACAAAAAATGTGGATTGATCATAACTGACAATACCTAAATTGTGGCGATAATGCAACATTTGACCAATTAGTACTTAATGAGTTGTTGACAATGTATCCATAAAAAAAATTGAATATCTATGACTGTATCTCTATTCATGAATGAAAGCAGAGTTTTAACCCCAAATATCTTTGATAAAATGTTTATACAGAGTAATAAAATAAATAAAAACAAGCAATGTTTGTGAGCGCTATCGGGAAAGACAGGATCAGTTCAGTGGGGGATATGAGTTTGTGTCTGTAATGCCATTAAGATATCCACTAAGAGGGAGAAACAATAAATGAATATACCCAATAATAACAACTATATATACCCAACAATAAAACAATATATTTAATGAATTTAAATGCTTGTGATTATCTTGGAAAAAGAGCCGTATCAGACCAGGGTTCAATATATTTGTGTTTCGGTCAAATACGTTAGCTGCACTTGATTGAGCTCGCCTGATGCAACGGAAGCAATGGAATAGTCCCAAATGTACAGACCCCGCCGATCTGGCACTACATACCTGCTCAATCAAACACCCAAAGTATTTTGAAACAAAACAAATACTATGTGAACCCAGGTCTGTCCTGTATGAGTTTGATTATTCCTATCTCTTCTTTTCCTCTACCTTCTGGTGGACATCAGGAATGAATCTCGGCTGGCCATGACCCCCATCCTGTCGTCTATGCTGGATCTGGCCTGCCATCACCTGGGCTTCGTGACCAAAGGATCCTTCATCATCACCCTGGTGGAGATCCCTTGCCTCATCCTCACCTACATCCACAATCAGCTGCAAGGGAAAGTACTTCCTTTATTTTATTAACTGTCTTAGATCCACAGCCAGTATGTCCTTTATCGTCCTCATCTACATCCAGAACTTTGGAACCTGCTCTAAGGCTGAGTATGTCCATTAACACATTCACTTACACAGTATGAACACACAGCTTTAAGGCTGAGTATGTCCTTCAACACATTCACTTATACAGTATGGACACACAGCTTTAAGGCTGAGTAGTCCTTTGTCACATTCCCCAAAATCCACAACCAGTTACAACTTTATTTAGCGGAGACACACTTTTTTTGCCAGAATTTCTGGTGACCACACCACACCACAAATCTGAGACAACCTTAAAGTCAATACATTTAGATTTTTACATGAACAAATAACCTTAAATGTATTATATTTTCATCTCTCTTATCAAAATTAAGAGAACCAATACATTTACTCAATAAAATTGTATTTCCGTCTTTCTTAAAAAAGTTTGTATATTGTCCCATAATATAATCTGTACTCTTATTTTTTTGTCTCCCCCTATCGCCCAAAAAATATGTTTATACAGTTGAAGTCAGAAGTTTACATACACTTAGGTTGGAGTCATTAAAACTCGTTTTTCAACCACTCCACAAATGTATTGTTAACAAACTATAGTTTGCAAGTGCATGACACAAGTCATTTTTCCAACAATTGTTTACAGACAGATTATTTCACTTATAAATCACTGTATCACAATTCCAGTGGGTTATAAATTTACATACACTTAAGTTGACTGTGCCTTTAAACAGCTTGGAAAATTGCAGAAAATGATGTCATGGCTTTAGAAACTTCTGATAGGCTAATTGACATAATTTGAGTCAATTGGAGGTGTTCCTGTAGATGTATTTCAAGGCCCACCTTCAAACTCAGGACCTCTTTGCTTAACATCATGGGAAAATCAAAAGAAAACAGCCAAAACCTAGTGTAGTCCTAGAGTGTAGTCCTAGAGTGTAGTCCTAGAGTGTAGTCCTAGAGTGTAGTCCTAGAGTGTAGTCCTAGAGTGTAGTCCTAGAGTGTAGTCCTAGAGTGTGCAAAGCAGTCATCAAGGCAAAAGGTGGCTACTTTGAAGAATCTAAAATCTAAAATATATTTTGATTTGTTTAACACTTTTTGGTTTACTACTATTTGTTAGTTCATAGTTTTGATGTCTTCCCTATTATTCTCATATGTAGAAAATAGTACAAATAAAGAAAACCCTTGAATGAGTAGGTGTCCAAACATTTGACTGCTACTGTACATGTATTTGGGTTTTTTAATATGTTGAACCAACTACACCTTTAAGTCAATTTCAGTTGATAGCCTTTTCAGCAAATATAAGCATTGATTACCTATGTTATGATGAAAATGTTCCTCCATTGTTTAATCAGTGTGTGTGAATGACAGGAGAAATGATGAGTGGGGCTGAGTTTTTACCACCAGCATTCATACAGGGGCTGAAGAATGGATAGAGTTTCTCTGTAAAGGTGCAGCCAGTGAAAGAGTAGATATGAGACCTGGCCTCCACATCGTAAAAAGAGACCTGACCCTCCTCGTAGTCAACGAACACCCCCACCTTCTGGGGCTTCTCTCTCAAGGAAAGGAAGACAGGGGGGAAGGTACAGGCTTTGTAAGTATTCCCATCCCTCAGAGACACAGTCCAGAGTCTATACGCAGAGCTAGGTGAGATATTAACCTTCCTGCCTTTGGGCTGTCTGGCCACACCTACATCCCAGTCAGTTTTCCGCTTAACCGTCACCTCATAGTAAAATCTCCCTGAGGAGAAGCCATCCTTTCCAAGGACAATGGGATACTGATAAAACCTTTTTGGATTGGGAGGACGATTCTGTGGTGTGTCTCCACATCGTACTTGTTTTCCATCTTCAGACATGATGAGATATAGATGTGCCGTATCGGGGTCCAGAGTCACATCTACTGCATACTGCCAAATCCTCTTCAGTTTGACTTCAAGCAGCTTCTCCATCTCTTTATTCAGTGTCTCCTCCAGCTGAGACACAGCTCTCCTCACAGTCCCCACACAGAGATCACTGTGAACACTGATCTCAGACCAGTCCTTGGTGAGTGGAGGGGTGCACACCACGGATGAGAAGCTCTGGAGAAGTTGGAGGTGGTCCTCAGTGTGTGAGAGCTGCTTCAGCTCAGTGCTTCTCCTCTTTAGCTCAGTGATTTCCTGCTCCAGTTCTTTAATGAGCCCTTCAGCCTGACACTCTACCGCTTTCTGCCTCTCCTCAATCACCTCAATGAGCTCCGCCTGGCTTTTCTCAATGGATCGCACCAGAGCAGTGAAGACCTTTATGCTGTCTGCTATCTCTCTCTCTGCATCTCTCTTGCTGAGATCTACTGAGAATTTGATATCTTTAACCTTCTTCAGTCGCCCCTGGATAATCAGCTGTACTTCTGCCTCAGTTTTCCCCAGCTGAACCTTCCTCTCCCCAGACTCTTCCTCTATAGGAACAGTGTCATGAGTCTTGTGGTCTGTTTCAGTGCAGAACTGACACACACATGTCTGGTCAGTCCTACAGAACAGCTCCAGGAGTCTGTCGTGCTTCTTACAGATCCTGTCTTCCAGGTTCACCACAGGGTCGATCAGTTTGTGTCTCTTTAATGGCAAGGCTATCTGATGAGGCTCAAGGTGAGTCTCACAGTAAGAGGTCTGACACACCAGGCAGGACTTCAGGGCTTTGTGCTTCATCCCAGTACAGACGTCACACGGAACTATTTCCGGTTTGGAAGGGGACCCATCTTTACGTCTGTCTCTCGTCTTTTTAAAATTCTCTACAACTTCTCTGAAGGTTGCGTTGATGTGAAGCTTAGGTCGTCTCGAGAATGTCTCCTGACACAGTGGACATTGACACATGTTCTTGCCATTCCAGTACTTTGTGACACAGGCCATGCAGAAGTTGTGTCCACATGAAGTGGAGACTGGCTCAGTGAACACATCCAGACAGATAGAGCACAGGAACTGCTCTTCAGACAGGAGACTGCTGGAGGAAGCCATATCTAGAAAGAAGGCGGAACTATGAATTATTTCCTGGAATGAGTCAGCTCTCGATTGTTTCAGTGCCATTGTCAACATGGCATTTAGAGACACTAACCAACACGGATTAAAATTGTTTAAACATACAACCAGGGTTGGGTAGGTTACTTTCTAAATGTAATCCGATACAGTTACTAGTTACCTGTCCGATATTGTAATCAGTTACATAACTTTAGGATTACCCAAACTCAGTAACGTTCCGTGCATTCCGTTACTTTTAGATTACTTTCCCCTTAAGAGGCATTAGAAGAAAACAAAAATGTATGTTACCAATTGAACGACATCTATCGCAGGACAAATCAATGTTAAAATGTACATAGCTGGCAATATATGGATGTTACATTTACTTAATGGATTGGTTATGTAGGCTTCTTCTAACCCATTGCTTTCTACTACATATAATAACACAATTCAATTATATCTTTACAGTTAAAAACCAAAGTCTATCAGAATTCCAGTCATTCCAATAAATGTTATACCTCTTGATCTTCAGGAATAGGACTTGGAAATATGGCAGTATAGATTAGCCAAATTGTTTTACCTGAGCATGACCCCAAAACGAAGGAATTATTAGCCAGTCCTACTCTGTTGTTTATGATTTTGTTGTCATGGAGGACTGATTGGGCTCTTTGATTCGAGTTGAAAAATTAAAAGCTGCGCTCATGGAATGGCATGCTTTGAGCACTACTGAAAAGTGCTATTTACATGTGAAAAACAAACGCCATATGCTGCATTTGCTATAGGCCTATTCTTTACCTTTTTGTTGGTGACACTTTGATATCTTGATAATATGCAGCTGTTTAAAGGGCAAATACAGAATTGAAACAATAACGAAACGGGCTGCCCGACTCTGTTTTGGTAAAAAGCTGAGGGATGGGCCTGGAGAAATGTAACCACTCTCAGATTAATAGACAGAGCTGTGGATGCAAGGACTGACCATTCATGATATCAAAATGATTGTTTAACCATGTTATGAGGCTATACAGTGTTTGTTTACATTTACAATGTTTATAAACACGGGAGAAAAACAAGTTTATATTTTCGGTTCTGATGCGGTATGAAAGTTGAACTAAGCTCATGAGGCATTTACAAGTTCTATTCTTCAAGAATCAATGGATATATATGGATATATGAATATGTATATAATTTATAAATCCAAAAATGGATGTAACAACTACAGATTGTCCCTTTAAGTCTCTCAAAAGTGTTCAAGTTTGAGCATGTCTCCATTAGGCCTATGGATAAAACATTTTATCAGCATGAATTAGATTGAGCAATAAAAGCCCCACTTTTATTCCATAGGCTGGGATCCTCCCTATGCAGCTGTTGCAAGAGCGCATTTTTCACTGGCTGTCCATTGGTTTCAAGAACAATGATTGATAGGTAGTTTAAACTTCTTGAATTCAAAAGTTATTGGGTTCAAATACACATTTAGATTTGTGAACATCCATCCACAACAACCACAATCCGTGGCGCAAATAGCTAAATGAGAGAGCAGCAGTGTGATTCACATCAATGCGCTGTGTAGATATCAATAATAAGTGATATCCGTATCGCCGTAGACTACACCACTGCTGTCATCTTTACCTCCAAGCGTTTATTCAAATTGGATAATCTTTGGATGCCGACAGCAGTCGCACCATTGGAAGACATAGGTTGGATTGTAGCCTACAAAAGCCTATTCCTGCTCTTTTCCCGCGATCCATCAAACACATTTGGTGTGTCATCATAGCTGGTCTCTGACTTGTGGTCAGACTCGCTCAGGTGGAACAAATTTAAACACGTGCCTTTTTTCAATGCTGATTTGAATGTCAAAGATTTTTTGTCGCAAACATCCTTTCTGAATTTTTAAGTAATCCTTGAAGTAATCAATTCGTTTTTCAAAAGTATCGGTAATCTGATTACATTTTTTGGTTGTTGCTGATAACGTAACGTAACAACCTTTTTTTGTAATCCCTTACATTGAACAGATTACATGTAATCCGTTACTCCCCAAACCTGCATACAACATACGGTATAAATTTGTCAATCTACAAAATAAAGTTAAACATAGGTACTGTAACCGATAAAGAAAACAGGAGAATACAAGAATTCAAAAAAGTAGAATGCATCTTCACCTGCCCTTGTAAATCTCTACTCACCTGTATCTATGTGTGTGTAAAAGAGTTTGGGCACTTTATCAGATTTATCGGAACTATATACTGTGGTATAAAAAAAAAGACTGCGTAGCTGTCTTAATGGTTTTCCAGAAGAGTTTGAGATCGTTTGCTTGTGTGCGCAACATAAAGTATGTCTATACACTTCAGTTTCTCTGTAGTAAAATGACGTTGACATGCTGCTCCCCACCCAGTGCTGCTCTGAGCTCTGGAACAGAATTAACCCTTTCACATGTCTGATCTCTCTTCATTCATGATACATTCTTGATACAACGGTGTGAATCAGAAATGTTCATTAAGGAGTTACTGCAGATGTATTGAAGGTTTTCTAAAGACATCGACTAGAATAGAATTCACAGGGGATGAACAAATACAGTCCGTCTAGGTAGATTTGATCCTTATTTAACCTTTCACTGCAGTAGACTAAATCAGGGTCACACAATGTTTCTTCTACACCTCACGCACATGGTTATGGGCTTAATAAAATACCATGTCAGATATGGAGTTGAAATGTAATACATTGAGTTTGCATCCCAATATTACACTTTATATACATCACAGAAGACTGAAATATAACAAAACGGTTTGACATAGTAACACTGGATTTTCGACTGTTGAATTATTTATTTCGTTTGATTAATGATGAAAATATGAAACATATTCATAACATCCCACCCATTTTTTTATTTTACCTTTCTTTAACTAGGCAAGTCAATTAAGAACAAATTCTTATTTTCAATGACGGACTAGGAACAGTGGGTTAACTGCCTGTTCAGGGGCAAAACAACAGATTTGTACCTTGTCAGCTCAGGGATTTGCTCAGGGATTTGAACTTGCAACCTTTCAGTTACTAGTCCAACGCTCTAACCACTAGGCTACCCTGCTGCCACATGAGTCCACTAGATCATTTGACTGCAGGAAAGGGGTACATAAGCAGCAAAATATCCCAAATTATACCTTTAAACATACTCACTTTCGCTCATACGAACTACCAGTTCATCAAGTCATGCCAGACAATGGGAATGTAAGAAAATGCCTGTGCTCGCCATATGCTGAATGCCTACATATGCTGAATGCCTACATATGCTGCTTGTGGTGCCTAAAGAAGTGTTTAACGTACCTGAATGGTTTTACGGAGTACCACTTTAATCCATTTCTATATTGTGAATGGCGTTTATGCACATTTTACACCAAACTAGCATTTGCGATACTTGCCCCCTATTGTCTCAACACTCAACACACACATTCACGCTCTTTCTTCTTTCTACCTCTACCTCTCTCTGTAGGAGTTTGTAACAGTAAGAATATGCTGGGAAGGGACCGGGCCGGGGCAGGTGGAGACAGTCGTGAGATGAAGCCCATGGTGAGTTAACAAAACGTTTCCAACAGAGAATACATTCATTTACCTCCATAATCTAGAGTCATACACCCAACATGATGACACTGATAAAAAACAAAAAACACAGTACATGTAAAATGCACATAAAATCAGCAGTGTAATGTTTGGATTTAGTCTTGTCAGGTGATCTGTTGTGTCCTCAATTTTGGTCTAATAATTTCCCCATCATCTCCAAACTCTTCCTTTTCAAGTGCTACCATGCTTATGCTGATGCATAGAATTTTTCTTCTGTGAGAAACATTTCAATATTGCCCCATCCATATAGGCCTAAATGGGAAAACCCACTCAACTATCTTTGAGTATTTTTGTCATTAGTCCACTGTTGATACAGTCCCAGAATGTTTTGCATTTTGCATCATCATGACGTGGCAAGTGACACTTTGCTAATTTGCTTCTTGAATGTCCAAAATCTTGAAGACTTGACTGCTGACAGGCCACATATTTTGGGACTGTTATTGTAGTTTGGTGCTATTCTACAGGTTGTGGCGTTTTGGTTTTGTTTAGCCTCTTGTGGGTGAAGTTATCGTGAGAGATTATTCAAATGTGTTATTTTTTTTAATCAATACTACTGTTTGCATATCAATGTCTTTTTGCATTGTGGGATTGATGATAATGGTTGCTACTTGTGATGTATTCCTGCTTGACAAATACAACTGACTAGCGCGGACATTTTAGGAACATTTGTGAATTTATTTTTCTACATTTGTGCAATGTGTTCTCCCTCGCCTGTTAACAGGATCGTGTTACTACGGTGGATCAGATATGAAATAGACATTTACTCTAATACGAATGTTTTCTATTACTCTAATGTATGAAATGCAGGCCCAAGAGCACTGAAGTTGCCTTATGTCAGAGGCAATGCTTGATCATAACTGACAATCCCAAAATTGTGGCAACATTGAGTCATTACTGCTTACTAAGTTTGTAATACTCTATCCATAGAAAAAGGGATTCCCTATGACTGGATCTCTATTCCCTTCATGCGTTTGTGTCATGACACAGAACTGTTGTAACATTTTTATGCCGATGAATGAAAGGAAACAATCAATGCCCTCTTGTATTTGTCAGAGCTGTGGGGCAAGAGAGAATCAGTTCAATCTTGGACATGGGTTTGTGTCTGCATGTCACTAAGATATCCACTAAGAGAGAGAAATATACCCAAATATAAAAACAATAATGTATGTATACCCAACAATAAAACAATATATTGAATTAAATTGAATGCTTGTGATTGGGATGTGGTGAAATGGAAATTGCACAGGCTTCAAAGTATATTTTTTCTGTCAAATACGTTAGCTGCACTTGAGCTTCCCTGGTGCATTATAACCAAAAGAATAGTCCCAAAAGTACAACCCCACCAACCTGGCACCACAAAATTAGAATTATTAAATGTCTATGTCTGGCACTCCATATACAGGCTCAATCAAATGCTCAATGTGTCTGACAGAAAACAAATACAATTGGAATTCAGGTCTGTCCTGTATCAGTTTGACTATTTTCTAACTCAATTTTACTCTACCCTGTGGTGGATATCAGGAATAAATCCCAGCTGACCATGACCCCCATCCTGTCCTCTATGCTGCGATTGGTCGACTTCCACCTGGATACCATGACCATCCTCACCTAGATCCACAACCAGCTCAAAGGAAAAGTACGTCCTTTATCACATTCACCTACATCCACAACCAGGTCAAAGGCTAAGAAGGTGCCATATCATTATCTTCTCTTTGAGAGAGAATAAGAGGTTAAGAGAGAAAAATGTTATAACTTTTGGTGAAAGGTCAGCATTAGATCTAAATATATGTTTCATGATTAGCTACTCGTGGTGTGATTGTGATAACATACAGGAACTCAAGTCCTTTTTTTCACCCGACCTAAAATACCTCACAATCAAATGCCGACCGTATTACCTCTCAAGAGAATTCTCTTCGGTTATAGTCACAGCCGTGTATATTCCTCCTCAAGCCGATACCACGACGGCACTCAAAGAACACTCACTGGACTTTATACAAACTGGAAACCACATATCCTGAGGCCGCATTTATTGTAGCTGGGGTTTTTACCAACCAAATTTGAAGAAAACGCTACCGCTACCGAACACATTGACTGTAGGACTCGAGCGATAATGCAACTCCAACTTCCAGGATGCCTACAAGGCCCTCCCCCGCCCTCCCTTCGGCAAATCTGATCACGACTCTATTTTGGTCCTCCCTTCCTATAGGCAGAAGCTCAAACAGGAAGTACACGTGCTAAGGACTATTCGAAGCTGGTCTGACCAATCGGAATCCACGCTTCAAGATTGTTTTGATCATGAGGCCTCGGATATGTTCCGGGTAGACTCCGAGAATAACATCGACTAATACACTTATACGGTGACTGAGTTTATCAGGACGTGTATAGGAGATGTTGTACCCACTGTGACTATTAAAACCTACCCTAACCAGAAACTGTGGATAGATGGCAACATTCGTGCAAATGAGAGCATCCTGTTGGGCTGTATCACCACCTGGTACGGCAACTGCACCTCCCGCAAACGCAGGGCTTTCCAGAGGGTGGTGTAGTCTGCTCAACGCATCACCGGGGGCAAACTACCTGCCCTCCAGGACACCTACACCACCCGATGTCACAGAAAGGCCAAAAAGATAATCAAGGACAACAACCACCCGAGCCACTGCCTGTTCACACCGCTATCATCCAAGAAGGCGAGATCAGTACAGGTGCATCAAAGTTGGGACCAAGAGACTGAAAAACAGCTTCTATCTCAAGGCCATCAGACTGTTAAATAGCCATCACTAGCCGGCTACCACCCAGTTACTCAATCCTGCACCTTAGAGGCTGCTGCCCTATATACATAGACTTGAAATCACTGGCCACATTAAAATGGAACACGAGTCACTTTAATAATTTTTACATATTTTGCATTACTCATCTCATATATATATATATATATATATATATATATATATATATATATATATATATATATATATATATATATATATATATAAATATACTGTTTTCGATCCCATTATACTGTATCTTAGTCTATGCCGCTCTGACATTGCTTGCCCAAATATTTATGTATTCTTAATTCCATTCCTTTACTTTAGATTTGTATTGTGTGTTGTTTTGAAACTATTAAATATTACTGCACTGTTGGAGCTAGAAACACAAGCATTTCTCTACATCCCAAATAACATCTGCTAAACAAGTGTCTGTGACAAATACAATTTGATTTGACGAATTAAAGCAACATAACTTGGATTACTTTTTCATTTAATTTGAATGAAGTGGCTTAGCAAACGCAGCATGACAATGTGAACATGAATGTTCAAGAATTGCAAATCGAACCATACGTTACCCTCCTTTCTAGAGTAGCGTTAATAAAGATGATGCTAACATTATCTCACAAATGTGAGGACGTTTGAGGCGGTAAACCTTATGCCGTTTATTCTTCTTTCAACATTTTTCAAGTGAACCTTTATTTAACTAGTCAAGTCGGTTATGAACAAATTCTTATTTACAATGACGGCCTACACCGGCCAAACCCAGACAACGCTGGGCCAATTGTGCCCCGCCCTATGGGACTCCCAATCCCGGCCGGTTGTGGTACAGCCTGGATTCGAACCAGGGTGTCTGCAGTGACACCTCTAGCACTGAGATGTAGTGCCTCTCTGCTGTCTGTGAAGAGATAAGCAGGCTGTAGGATGACTCTGATGCTACGATTAGATAGAGCCCACTCAGCACAACTTTTCTTCCATTCAACCTTCCCTCATTGCATTTCTCCATAGGCGTTACCACCCCGTGTTAGAGGCCAAGTGGGCATGACTGGGCATGATTGAAATCATACTCAGCACTCAAATATCCAAGGAACGTCATACAATTCACGGAATCTCGCAAATCTGTTTTGAAAGATAATGACTATATGACAAATTATCTTATGTACCCTAGTTAATTTTGGAATAATAAGTGCCGCGGGCCGCTTTCAACCTGAGAAGTCGTGTTCTTGGTTCAGCTCCCCTTTGAGGGATAGTTTTCCTTCTGTCAAAGAAGGTCAACAATATGGGTAGGTGAAAAGCTATGATCCCTTATTGATATCACTTATTAAATCCGCGTCAAGCACTATGGATGCATGGGAGGAGTGATTTGTTCCTAACGTTTTGTGCACTCAGTATATTCATATGTACAGAAAATGTCATTAGAATATTTCAGAGGAGAACCGTGGCATCACAATCTCACACTCAATTCGTGCAAATACGTACAAAAAGTATTTCAGCAGATTTTGTGCGTTTTCGTGCATTTTTCTGCGGCTTAGTTTGTGTGAAAATACTTTTTTTTTTGTGCAACTTAATTCGTAGGAAAAGCCCATTTTTTGTGTCACTTCAATCACAGAAAAGTATGTTTTTGGGCAATCTCTGAGCAATCTTTTAAAAGTTATTGGAGCAATGCATTTTGGGCAATGCTTTTCTACGCGGTCTTTGTGTTCCACATTTATTTATATAAAAAACAAACGTGTTAACAACCGAATTATGTTAACAAATCATGTTGTCCCCGAAATACTTATAATATAATACTATCCTTACGTTTTATTAAAAACATTTATAATGCCAATGCTGTTTTCTATGCTTGTTTTCGCTTAATACTGTTGTATGCTGGTGCTTATGTTCGATTTTATGAGGGTTGGCAGATTTTTTAGTTTTTTTGTGGCATCAATGAAAGCATTTGATTGGGGAATGGGGATACATTTTCAAGATGGGAAACTAATTCATCAATAAACAGAAGACCTGCAGAAAATATGTTTGGTTTAAATTCCCCTGGTGCAACTGCATGGTACTTGCAACTATAACGAGTCTGGACTATAATCAATTAAGCCATATCAATGCAGTTAAACAGGTTAATGTAAAACAATGAACTATGTTGGCTTAGACTTATGGAGCTTCGAAGGCTGTTTCATGACGATTATTGCGGCCGTGTCAATCATGTTATATACTTTTGTAATAAGGCATTTGCCATCATTGTAGGCCAAAATTTGGCAGCAGCGTTGGGATCACGTCCCGCTCACGTCTAGTTATGTGATCTAGTGGTGGGAAGCATTCTTTTTTTTCAACATTGCGTTGGATAAAGCAACAACGGGCGTGACGGATAGAAGTCATCACGACAGGTGTGATCAAGCCTTTTACATCAAAGTTCTCTGAAGCCGAATGGAAAGTGCTATGCCCTGACCTGTTAATCAGAAGAAAATCCTCCGTGACTGTCTAATTTACATAAGACCCAAAACAAACACATTGTACACATTTACAACCATGGTGTTATTTTGTTACTGATGTTTATACCTAATAACCTGATCCACATCATGCAGGTAGACACATAATGTAAGTGTGTCATGCAGCAAAACACAACTATCCTTTTTTTTTAGGGTGCAAACCAGTTATATGAATCACTGTTATCCATCCTGTTCTGATCTAATGAAATGGGTGTAGGGTTGATATACAAACACCCAGTCATGAAGGATGAAGCTCGGCCCCTCTTGGTTCTCATTGGTGAAGACTGAACTCAAGTTAGGTCAGACTCCCGTACATGTTATACTCCAGATGTTGTAGATAAACCCTTTTTACGGTGATATAACTTGTATCATTGCTATAGGGTTGTGAAACCCATAGCCGAATGACTTCAGACTGAGCATTTCTCCCTGGAAATTGCTGCTGACATTGAACATTGTTCAGGGTATTTAATTAATATCAGACTCGCCTATACCACTATTCCCAACATCTTATAACTGATAGGTTGTAAATAAACCCTTCTTAATATGATATTATCATGATTATAGGGCTGTGGTAACCCTTTGCCGAATGGCTAAAGACTGAGCATTTCTCACCATTTATTTACAGAGATCAATTTCTGTTTTTTATGAAGACATTTTTTTTACCCTTATTTTACCAGGTAAGTTGACTGAGAACACATTCTCATTTACAGCAATGGCCTGGGGAATAGCTACAGGGATGAATGAGCCACTTGATTAGATGATTAGGTGACCGTGGTGGTCTGAAGGCCAGATTGGGAATTTAGCCAGGACACCGGGGTTAACACCCCTACTCTTACGATAAGTGCCATGGGATCTTTAGTGACCACAGAGAGTCAGGACACCCGTTTAACGTCCCATTCAAATGATGGAACCCTACACAGGGCAATGTCCCCAATCACTGCCCTGGGGCATTGGGATATTTCTTTAGACAAGAGGAAAGAGTGACTCGTACTGGCCCTCCAACACCACTTCCAGCAGCATATGGTCTCCCATCTAGGGACCAACCAGGACTAACCCTGCTTAGCTTCAGAAGCAAGCCATCAGTGGGATGCAAGGTGGTAAGCTGCTTGCTATAGGCAGTATCCATTTATTTACAGTAGCTTGTTGATTAATTATAAAAATGCCAAATATACCAAAAGCTGAATCAAACAGAGATGTACGACTATTTAACCATGTTGATCATTACTGAAACATGCAAACTACAAACATTTAAAGATAATGAACACATATTATTATTATACCTTTATTTAACTAGGCAAGTCAGTTAAGAACAAATTCTTATTTTCAATGACAGCCTAGGAACAGTGGGTTAAATGCCTGTTCAGGGGCAGAACGACAGATTTGTACCTTGTCAGCTTGGGGATTTGAACTTGCAACCTTGCGGTTCCTAGTCCAACGTTCTAACCACTAGGCTACCCTGCCACCCCATGACAACTAGATACAACTATTTTATTAAAAAATCATTCATACAAAAGTCATGAGTTGACTATAACATGACTACAAACAAAGTGAGTTGTGTGTATATGTCTGTACGTTTTTGTGTGCGTGTGTGTATTATGGTGTGTATTATACATTTCCCATCATAAAAATGTAACCAACAACCTGCTCAAAGGCACAGTACTTCCCTTATTATATTCACTGTCTTAGATCTGCAGTAACAATGGAAAAGTATGTTCTTTATCGAAGTGCAGTACTGTGGGACCAGCTCAAAGGCTGAATATGTCCTTTACCACATTCACATATACAGTATCAATAACCAGCTCAAAGGCTGAGTATGTCCTTTACCACATTCACTTATACAGTATCAATAACCAGCTTAAAGGGTCCATCTGTAGCTTCTACATCCCTTGTTGTACTTATAAATGAATGATATAACCCCATTGATTCTTGAAAAACGTAACTCATGACCTTAGATTGACAGGAGAGATGATGAGAAGGGCAGATTTTTGACCATCACCATTACCAGAGGGACCGAAGTAAGAATAGAGTGTCTCTGTAAAGGTGTAGCCAGTGAAAGAGTCAGTAGATATGAGACCTGGCCACATCATAGAAGGAGACCTGACCCTCCTCGTAGTCCACAGACACCCCCATCCTTCTGGGGCTTCTCTCTCAATGAGAGGAGGATAGAGTGGGATGTACAGGCTTGGTACTCATTTCCATCCCTTAGCATCACAGTCCAGAGTCCATCCTCAGGTGTCAGTGTGATATTCACCTTCATGTCAGTGGACTCTCTTGCCACTCCTAAAACCCATGAAGTCTTCCCCTTAACCGTCACTTCATAAGTAAAATCTCCCTGGGGAGAAGAAATCCTCTCCAAGGACAATGGCAAAACGATCAAACCTTTTTGGATTGTCAGGAAGATTCTGTGGTCTCTCCACATCTTACTTGTTTTCCATCTTCAAACAGGATGAGATATAGATGAACTTGGCTAACGTTAAAGTCGTTAATCGTTAGCTATTTTGGTTATAATGTCTTTACACGTTAGCTAGCTAATGTAGCTGACTAACTTACCGGTCGCGCAGTCCCTCTACCACCATCTATCTCTATGATGGACCACATGTCATGTTGTGTCTTGTTTCTGTCCTTTCCCTTCACCCTGTCTCCCTCTGCTGGTCGTTATTAGGTTACCTTTTCTCCCCCTCTTTCCCCCAGCTGTTCCTTGTCTCCTCCTAACTACCTCGTCACCCCTTTTCCCACCTGTTCCCTTTTTCCCTCTGATTAGTCTTCTATATCTCTCTCTGTTTTTGTTTCTGTCTTTGTCGGATTCTTGTTTGTGTTGTTCATGCCTGAACCAGACTATCGTCATGTTTGCTGCAACCTTGTCCTGTCCTGTCGGAATCTGCCGGTCCATCTGAGCCTACGTTTGTTTTGTTATTAAAGAAGCTCTGTTTACGTTAAGTCGCTTTTGGGTCCTCATTCACGCACCGTAACAGAAGAATCCGACCAAGAATGGACCCAGCGACTTCGGATCCTCTCCACTCAGCCGTCGAGATCCAGGGAGCGATGCTAGGCAGACACGAGCAGGAATTGTCTGCTGCTCGACATGCCGTTGAGACCCTGGCCACCCAAGTCTCCAACCTCACAGAACAGGTTCACCATCTCCGCCTCGATCCACCGGCCACTTCCAGGGCTTTCGAATCTCCGGAGCCCAGAATCAATAACCCGCCGTGTTACTCTGGGGAGCCCACTGAATGCCGCTCGTTCCTCACCCAGTGTGATATTGTGTTTTCTCTCCAGCCCAACACTTACTCCAGGAGCACTGCTCGTGTCGCCTACGTCATATCTCTCCTTATTGGACGGGCTCGTGAGTGGGGCACGGCAATCTGGGAGGCAAGGGCTGAGTGTACTAACCAGTATCAGGACTTTAAGGAGGAGATGATACGGGTTTTTGATCGATCTGTTTTTGGGGAGGAGGCTTCCAGGGTCCTGTCCTCCCTATGTCAAGGTAATCGATCCATAACAGACTACTCTATTGAGTTTCGCACTCTTGCTGCCTCCAGTGGCTGGAACGAGCCGGCTTTGCTCGCTCGTTTTCTGGAGGGTCTCCGCGCAGAGGTAAAGGATGAGATTCTCTCCCGGGAGGTTCCTTCCAGCGTGGATTCCTTGATTGAACTCGCTATTCGCATTGAGCGACGGGTTGATCTTCGTCACCGAGCTCGTGGAAAGGAGCTCGCGTTCTCCGTTGCCCCCCTCTCCGCATCACTACCATCTTCCTCTGCCGGCTCGGGTGCTGAGCCTATGCAGCTGGGAGGTATCCGCATCTCGACTAAGGAGAGGGAACGGAGAATCACCAACCGCCTCTGTCTCTATTGCGGTTCTGCTGGTCATTTTGTCACTTCATGTCCAGTAAAAGCCAGAGCTCATCAGTAAGCGGAGGGCTACTGGTGAGCGCTACTACTCCTGTCTCTCCTTCAAGATCCTGCACTACCTTGTCGGTCCATCTACGCTGGACCGGTTCGTCAGCTTCCTGCAGTGCCTTAATAGACTCTGGGGCGGAGGGCTGTTTTATGGACGAGACCTGGGCTCGGGAACATGACATTCCTCTCAGACAGTTAAGGGAGTCCACGGCCTTGTTCGCCCTGGATGGTAGTCCTCTCCCCAGGATTCAGCGTGAGACGCTACCTTTAACCCTCACTGTTTCTGGTAATCATAGCGAAACCATTTCTTTTTTAATTTTTCGTTCACCTTTTACACCTGTTGTTTTGGGCCATCCCTGGCTAGTTTGTCATAATCCTTCCATTAATTGGTCTAGTAATTCTATCCTCTCCTGGAACGTCTCTTGTCATGTGAAATGTTTAATGTCTGCTATCCCTCCTGTTTCCTCTGTCTCTTCTTCACAGGAGGAGCCTGGTGATTTGACAGGGGTGCCGGAGGAATATCACGATCTGCGCACGGTGTTCAGTCGGTCCAGGGCCACCTCTCTTCCTCCACACCGGTCGTATGATTGTAGTATTGATCTCCTTCCGGGAACCACTCCCCCCCGGGGTAGACTATACTCTCTGTCGGCTCCCGAACGTAAGGCTCTCGAAGATTATTTGTCTGTAGCTCTTGCCGCCGGTACCATAGTCCCCTCCTCCTCTCCCGCCGGAGCGGGGTTTTTTTTTGTTAAGAAGAAGGACGGGTCCCTGCGCCCCTGCATAGATTATCGAGGGCTGAATGACATAACAGTGAAGAATCGTTATCCGCTTCCTCTTATGTCTTCAGCCTTCGAGATCCTGCAGGGAGCCAGGTTTTTCACTAAGTTGGACCTTCGTAACGCTTACCATCTCGTGCGCATCAGGGAGGGGGACGAGTGGAAGACGGCGTTTAACACTCCGTTAGGGCACTTTGAATACCGGGTTCTTCCTTTCGGCCTCGCTAACGCTCCAGCTGTCTTTCAGGCATTAGTCAATGATGTCCTGAGAGACATGCTGAACATCTTTGTTTTCGTTTACCTTGACGATATCCTGATTTTTTCACCGTCACTCCAGATTCATGTTCAGCACGTTCGACGTGTCCTCCAGCGCCTTTTAGAGAATTGTCTTTTTGTGAAGGCTGAGAAGTGCTCTTTTCATGCCTCCTCCGTCACATTTCTCGGTTCTGTTATTTCCGCTGAAGGCATTAAGATGGATCCCGCTAAGGTCCAAGCTGTCATTGATTGGCCCGTCCCTAGGTCACGCGTCGAGCTGCAGCGCTTTCTCGGCTTCGCGAACTTCTATCGTCGTTTCATCCGTAATTTCGGTCAGGTGGCCCTTACTTCTGTCAAGACGTGCTTTAAGTGGTCCGTTTCCGCCCAAGGAGCTTTTGATCTCCTCAAGAATCGTTTTACATCCGCACCTATCCTTGTTACACCTGACGTCACTAGACAGTTCGTTGTCGAGGTTGACGCGTCAGAGGTGGGCGTGGGAGCCATTATTTCTCAGCGCTCCCTCTCTGACGACAAGGTCCACCCTTGCGCGTATTTTTCTCATCGCCTGTCGCAGTCAGAACGTAACTATGATGTGGGAAACCGCGAACTGCTCGCCATCCGCTTAGCCCTAGGCGAATGGCGACAGTGGTTGGAGGGGGCGACCGTTCCTTTTGTCGTTTGGACTGACCATAGGAACCTTGAGTACATCCGTTCTGCCAAACGACTTAATGCGCGTCAGGCGCGCTGGGCGCTGTTTTTCGCTCGTTTCGAGTTCGTGATTTCTTATCGTCCGGGCTCTAAGAACACCAAGCCTGATGCTTTATCTCGTCTCTTCAGTTCTTCAGTAGCCTCCACTGACCCCGAGGGGATTCTCCCTGAGGGGCGTGTTGTCGGGTTGACTGTCTGGGGAATTGAGAGGCAGGTAAAGCAAGCACTCACTCAAACTCCGTCGCCGCGCGCTTGTCCTAGGAACCTTCTTTTCGTTCCCGTTCCTACTCGTCTGGCCGTTCTTCAGTGGGCTCACTCTGCCAAGTTAGCCGGCCACCCTGGCGTTCGGGGTACGCTTGCTTCCATTCGCCAGCGTTTTTGGTGGCCCACCCGGGAGCATGACACGCGTCGCTTCGTGGCTGCTTGTTCGGTCTGCGCGCAGACTAAGTCCGGTAACTCCCCTCCTGCCGGCCGTCTCAGGCCGCTTCCCATTCCCTCTCGACCGTGGTCTCACATCGCCTTAGATTTTGTCACCGGACTGCCTTCGTCAGCGGGGAAGACTGTTATTCTTACGGTTGTCGACAGGTTCTCTAAGGCGGCTCATTTTATTCCCCTTGCTAAGCTTCCTTCTGCTAAAGAGACGGCACAAATCATCATCGAGAATGTTTTCAGAATTCATGGCCTTCCGTCAGACGTCGTTTCGGACAGAGGTCCGCAATTCACGTCTCAATTTTGGAGGGAGTTTTGCCGTTTGATTGGGGCTTCCGTCAGTCTCTCTTCCGGCTTTCACCCCCAGTCTAACGGTCAAGCAGAACGGGCCAATCAGACTATTGGTCGCATCTTACGCAGTCTTTCTTTTCGCAACCCTGCGTCTTGGTCAGAACAGCTCCCCTGGGCAGAATACGCCCACAACTCGCTTCCTTCGTCTGCGACCGGGCTATCTCCTTTTCAGAGTAGCCTCGGGTACCAGCCTCCGCTGTTCTCATCTCAGTTCGCCGAGTCCAGCGTTCCCTCCGCTCAGGCTTTTGTCCAACGTTGCGAGCGCACCTGGAAGAGGGTCAGGTCTGCACTTTGCCGTTATAGGGCGCAGACTGTGAGGGCTGCTAATAAGCGTAGAACTAAGAGTCCTAGATATTGTCGCGGTCAGAGAGTTTGGCTCTCCACTCAGAACCTTCCCCTTAAGACCGCTTCTCGCAAGTTGACCCCGCGGTTCATTGGTCCGTTCCGTATTTCTCAGATCATTAATCCTGTCGCAGTTCGACTTCTTCTTCCGCGATATCTTCGTCGCGTCCACCCGGTCTTCCATGTCTCCTGTATCAAGCCCGTTCTTCGCGCCCCCGCTCGTCTTCCCCCCCCCCCCCCCCATCCTTGTCGAGGGCGCACCCATCTACAGGGTCCGTAGGATTTTGGACATGCGTCCTCGGGGCCGTGGTCATCAGTACCTAGTAGATTGGGAGGGGTACGGTCCTGAGGAGAGGAGTTGGGTTCCCTCTCGGGACGTGCTGGACCGTGCGCTGATCGAGGATTTCCTCCGTTGCCGCCAGGTTTCCTCCTCGAGTGCGCCAGGAGGCGCTCGGTGAGTGGGGGGGTACTGTCATGTTGTGTCTTGTTTCTGTCCTTTCCCTTCACCCTGTCTCCCTCTGCTGGTCGTTATTAGGTTACCTTTTCTCCCCCTCTTTCCCCCAGCTGTTCCTTGTCTCCTCCTAACTACCTCGTCACCCCTTTTCCCACCTGTTCCCTTTTTCCCTCTGATTAGTCCTCTATATCTCTCTCTGTTTTTGTTTCTGTCTTTGTCGGATTCTTGTTTGTGTTGTTCATGCCTGAACCAGACTATCGTCATGTTTGCTGCAACCTTGTCCTGTCCTGTCGGAATCTGCCGGTCCATCTGAGCCTACGTTTGTTTTGTTATTAAAGAAGCTCTGTTTACGTTAAGTCGCTTTTGGGTCCTCATTCACGCACCGTAACACCACACCTTCTCCGCCAGCTGGTCCACGTGAATGGTCTCTCATCTCCCTTCTTCTTAGCAGCCGGCTTGATGTCGGACCACTTGTTTTTTTTACGGCGTCACTGTCCCTTGCCATACCCCCGACGGCAGTAACAGACTCGGCCACTCTCGCACATCCTTTCTTGGTGGTCTCAGCAGTGACCAAGCCGTTATCAAGTCTCCCCAACAGCAACCTTTTCCTGGCTGCTATTTCCTCCACCATCACTTCAATCTCTTTTCTTGGTTATCCATTTTTTGATTTTGATACAGCTAATCTGATGGCTATAATGTAATTTTTTTATTTTTTATTTAATCTTTATTTAACCAGGTAGGCTAGTTGAGAACAAGTTCTCATTTGCAACTGCGAGCTGGCCAAGATAAAGCAAATCCGATCCTCCCTGTCACATGTGCTTGAAATAGGCCTATCACTAATGTCAATGTTACATAAGACATTTACGAAGTTCATAATAAAGATATTTACGAAGTTCCTAAGAAAACTACGATTTGCTAATAATATTTTGAGGAATTTAATTCACGAACTGTCTTATGAACTTCCTACGTTTTTTCGTAAGTAATGTTTTGTGAATCCGACCCCAGAGTCACATCCACTGCAGACTGCTACGTACCTCTTCAGTTGGACTTTAGGCAGCTTCTCCATCTCTTTATTCAGTATCTCCTCCGGCGGAGACACAGCTCTCCCCACAGTCCCCACACACGTCACTGTGAACACTGACCTCAGACCAGTCCTTGGTGAGTGGAGGGGTGCACCCTAGGGATAGGAAGCTCTGGAGAAGCTGGAGACGGTTGTCAATGTGTGAGAGCTGCTTCGGCTCAGTGCCGAAGCCCGAGCCTGTACGGGAGTTGTAGCGCTGAGCCAAGATAGTAGCTACTAAACAATTGGATACCACGAAATTGGGGAGAGAAAAAAAAAAAAATGTTGAGGCTTCACAGTGTTTGTTTACGATTACATTATTTACAAACAATGGAGTAAAAAAGCATACACAGTTGATGTCGGATGTTTACATACACTTAGGTTGGAGTCATTAAAACTCGTTTTTCAACCACTCCACAAATTTCTTGTTAACAAACTATAGTTTTGGCAAGTCGGTTAGGACATCTACTTTGTGCATGACACAAGTAATTTTTCCAACAATTGTTTACAGATGATTTCACTTATAATTATAATTCAATGTATCACATTTCCAGTGGGTCAGAAGTTACCGTAAACTAAGTTGACTGTCCCTTTAAAAGCTTGAAAAATTCCCAAAAATTATGTCATGGCTTTAGAAGCATCTGATAGGCTAATTGACATCATTTGAGTCAATTGGAGGTGTACCTGTGGATGTATTTCAATGCCTACCTTCAAACTCAGGGCCTCAAACTCATGCTAATCTGATGGCTATAATGTAATTTTTTTATTTTTTATTTAATCTTTATTTAACCAGGTAGGCTAGTTGAGAACAAGTTCTCATTTGCAACTGCGAGCTGGCCAAGATAAAGCAAATCCGATCCTCCCTGTCACATGTGCTTGAAATAGGCCTATCACTAATGTCAATGTTACATAAGACATTTACGAAGTTCATAATAAAGATATTTACGAAGTTCCTAAGAAAACTACGATTTGCTAATAATATTTTGAGGAATTTAATTCACGAACTGTCTTATGAACTTCCTACGTTTTTTCGTAAGTAATGTTTTGTGAATCCGACCCCAGAGTCACATCCACTGCAGACTGCTACGTACCTCTTCAGTTGGACTTTAGGCAGCTTCTCCATCTCTTTATTCAGTATCTCCTCCGGCGGAGACACAGCTCTCCCCACAGTCCCCACACACGTCACTGTGAACACTGACCTCAGACCAGTCCTTGGTGAGTGGAGGGGTGCACCCTAGGGATAGGAAGCTCTGGAGAAGCTGGAGACGGTTGTCAATGTGTGAGAGCTGCTTCGGCTCAGTGCCGAAGCCCGAGCCTGTACGGGAGTTGTAGCGCTGAGCCAAGATAGTAGCTACTAAACAATTGGATACCACGAAATTGGGGAGAGAAAAAAAAAAAAATGTTGAGGCTTCACAGTGTTTGTTTACGATTACATTATTTACAAACAATGGAGTAAAAAAGCATACACAGTTGATGTCGGATGTTTACATACACTTAGGTTGGAGTCATTAAAACTCGTTTTTCAACCACTCCACAAATTTCTTGTTAACAAACTATAGTTTTGGCAAGTCGGTTAGGACATCTACTTTGTGCATGACACAAGTAATTTTTCCAACAATTGTTTACAGATGATTTCACTTATAATTATAATTCAATGTATCACATTTCCAGTGGGTCAGAAGTTACCGTAAACTAAGTTGACTGTGCCTTTAAAAGCTTGAAAAATTCCCAAAAATTATGTCATGGCTTTAGAAGCATCTGATAGGCTAATTGACATCATTTGAGTCAATTGGAGGTGTACCTGTGGATGTATTTCAATGCCTACCTTCAAACTCAGGGCCTCTTTGCTTGACATCATGGGAAAATCAAAAGATATCAGCCAAGACCTCAGAAAAAACATTGTAGACATCCACTAGTCGGGTTCATCCTTGGGAGCAATTTCCTAACGCCTGAGGGTACCATATTAATCTCTACAAACAATAGTATGCAAGTATAAACACCATGGGACCAGGCAGCCGTCGTACCGCTCAGGAAGGAGACGTGTTCTGTCTCCTAGAGATGAACGTACTTTGGTGCGAAAAGTACAAATCAATCCCAGAACAACAGCAAAGGACCTTCTGAAGATGCTGGAGGAAACAGGTACAAAAGTATCTATATTCACAGTAAAACGAGTCTGTTTATCGACTACAGCTCAGCATTTAACACCATAGTACCCTCCAAACTCATCATCAAGCTCGAGACCCTGGGTCTCGACCCCGCCCTGTGTAACTGGGTACTGGACTTCCTGACGGGCCGGCCCCAGGTGGTGAGGGTAGGTAACAACATCTCCACCCCGCTGATCCTCAACACTGGGGCCCCACAAGGGTGCGTTCTGAGCCCTCTCCTGTACTCCCTGTTCACCCACGACTGCGTGGCCACGCACGCCTCCAACACAATCATCAAGTTTGCGGACGACACAACAGTGGTAGGCTTGATTACCAACAACGACGAGACGGACTACAGGGAGGAGGTGAGGGCCCTCGGAGTGTGGTGTCAGGAAAATAACCTCACACTCAACGTCAACAAAGCTAAGGAGATGATTGTGGACTTCAGGAAACAGCAGAGGGAACACCCCCCTATCCACATCGATGGAACAGCAGTGGAGAGGGTAATAAGTTAAGTTTCTCGACGTACACATCACAGACAAACTGAATTGGTCCACCCACACAGACAGCATCGTGAAGAAGGCGCAGCAGCGCCTCTTCAACCTCAGGAGGCTGAAGAAATTTGGCTTGTCACCAAAAGCACTCACAAACTTCTACAGATGCACAATCGAGAGCATCCTGTCGGGCTGTATCACCGCCTGGTACGGCAACTGCTCAGCCCACAACCGTAAGGCTCTCCAGAGGGTAGTGAGGTCCGCACAACGCATCACCGGGGGCAAACTACCTGCCCTCCAGGACACCTACACCACCCGATGTCACAGGAAGGACATAAAGATCATCAAGGACAACAACCACCCGAGCCACTGCCTGTTCACCCCGCTATCATCCAGAAGGCGAGGTCAGTACAGGTGCATCAAAGCTGTGACCGAGAGACTGAAAAACAGCTTCTATCTCAAGGCCATCAGACTGTTAAACAGCCACCACTAACATTGAGTGGCTGCTGCCAACACACTGACTCAACTCCAGCCACTTTAATAATGGGAATTGATGTCAAATATATCACTAGCCACTTTAAACAATTCTACTTAATATGTTTACATACCCTACATTATTTATCTCATATGTCTACGTATATACTGTACTCTATATCATCGACTGCATCTTTATGTAATACATGTATCACTAGCCACTTTAAACTATGCCACTTTGTTTACATACTCATCTCATATGTATATACTGTACTCGATACCATCTACTGCATCTTGCCTATGCCGTTCTGTACCATCACTCATTCGCATCTTTATGTACATATTCTTTATCCCTTTACACTTGTGTGAATTAGGTAGTAGTTTTGGAATTGTTAGTTAGATTACTCGTTGGTTATTACTGCATTGTTGGAACTAGAAGCACAAGCATTTCGCTACACTCACATTAACATCTGCTAACCATGTGTATGTGACAAATAAAATTTGATTTGACATAATCTGAAAGGCCACTCAGCAAGGAAGAAGCCACTGCTCCAAAACCACCAATAAAAAAACAGACTACGGTTTGCAACTGCACATCGAGAAAAAGATCGTACTTTTTGGAGAAATGTCCTCTGGTCTGATGAAACAAAAATAGAACTGTTTGGCTACAATAGCCATCATTGTTTGGAGGAAAAAGGGGGAGGCTTGCAATCTGAAGAACACCATCCCAACTGTGAAGCACGGGGGAGGCAGCATCATGTTGTGGGGGTGCTTTGCTGCAGGAGGGACTGGTGCACTTCACAAAATAGATCGCATCAAGAGGCAGGAAAATTATGTGGATATATTGAAGCAACATCAGGCAGGAAGTTAAAGCTTGATCGCAAATAGGTCTTCCAAATGGACAATGACCCCAAGCATACTTCCAAAGTTGTGCAAAATGGCTTAAGGACAACAAAGTCAAGGTATTGGAGTGGCCATCACAAAGCCCTAACCTCAATCCTATAGACATTTTGTTGGCAGAACTGAAAAAGTGTGTGCGAGCAAGGAGGCCTACAAACCTGACTCAGTTACACCAGCTCTGTCACGAGGAATGGGCCAAAATTCACCCCACTTATTTTGGGAAGCTTGTGGAAGGTAACCTGAAACATTTGACCCAAGATAAACAATTTCAAGGCAATGCTACCAAATACTAATTGAGTGTATGTAAACTTCTGACCCACTGGGAATGTGATGAAAGAAATAAAAGCTGAAATAATTAATTCTCTCTACTAATTATTCTGACATTTCACATTCTTAAAATAAAGTGGTGATCCTAACTGACCTAAGACAGGGAATTTTTTTCTAGAATTGAATGTCAGGAATTGTGAAAAACTGAGTTTAAATGTATTTGGCTTAGGTGTATGTAAACTTCCGACTTCAACTGTATATGAAAAATCAACAAAAAAAGACACGCATCAGTGTGAAATGAAGCTCAATTGAATGACCATGGTCTTAACTTTGTTGATTCAGTGAGACCAAAAAAACATAAACTGACAGTAATGTATTGCCTAACTTGATAGCGCCACCAGCCAGCCATACAGTGTATGCCCCATGGTTGGAGGGAGGAATGCATGTTTGAATGACATATGTCCTAACACAATGTAGAATGAGAACAATGTGTAATATGCTTAACGTGGTAGCACCATCAGCTGGCTATACAGTTTATGTATTCTCCATGAGTTTGGCAACGCTACCAAATACTAATTGAGTGTATGTAAACTTCTGACCCACTGGGAATATGAAATAAATAAAAGCTGAAATAAATCACTACTATTATTCTGACATTTCACATTCTTAAAATACAGTGATGATCCTAACTGACCTAAGACAGGGAATTTTTACTCGGATTAAATGTCAGGAATTGCGAAACGGAGTTTAAATGTATTTGGCTAAGGTTTATGTAAACTTCTGACTTCAACTGTATTCTGATCAGGTACGACAGTTGAACTAAACTCACAAGGTATTCATTCATAAGTTATATTCTTCAAGAATGAATGGGTATATATAATTTAAAAGTAACAATTGATGTAGAAACCGCAGATTGCCCCTTTAATGCACATTCACGAGGGGGTTGCCGAGAATTTGACACTAACTTGCCACAGCTGCCTGCATTTCATATTACAGTATATCTACAGTCTCAAAGCAAGTACTGTGTAATGACAGTACAAAACATAACATTGATTATACTGTAAAGTTAATACTACCGTAATCATAATTAATGAAATAATTTACTATAAATACAAGGGATTGGTGCAAGCAGGTTGGCTGCTAGGTAGTGTTTAAAAATTACAGCATATAATTAATATTTGATGTCTTATAACGCTTCTGGAAGCTTCCAAACTGGCAGCGACTACAGGGGAAAGCAAAATGCTCAACCGTTTAAGACTTGCCCCACTCCAACCTGTCCCCTATACATTTTAAATTGATGGGGAACTATAACCACATAGGAGTTAAATTGGTACAGCACTCTCACTCACAGGTGCACTATAGCCTCTTACAAGGCACACCTGAAAATATGTCAATAAGCCAGAAACAAATAAAACATTTGGCACTCCCAACTATACAGCACGGTATTCTGTGGGGTGGAATTACAGTACCATTCAAAATACAGCAATTTTTTCCCCACAATTTACTGTATGCTTCAGTAAAACATTTGAGCAGTTTACAGTTGATAATACCCAAAATTGCCATATGAATTAGTTTCACGTTACAGTGTACCTCTGCTTTGTCAAACAGGTGAGCAGAACTTACACATTATCAGTGAAACCAGGAATACGGCTGAGCTCCACGACTAACCAGGAGACAACGGATAGTGGGAGGAGATCAAGGGAAACAGTTGCAAAGACTACCGGAATGTTGTCACCAATGGTTACATGGGTGAGTCACACTTCACTGAACTTCAAAATGAGAAGAAACATGTTTTTTTTAATGGTTCTGTTGATCATACAGTGATTTATTTCATACACCAGATTGCACAACAAATTACATTTCTCTTGTATATACAGTTGGTGATTCTGTTGGATCAATACAAAAAAATAAAACCTGACCTAGAAGTCTAGAATTTTCCAGACATTTACCGGATTTGATCCGAATGGGGACTGTGTGCACACTAAGGAGAGCCCTTACGGAGCTGAGGAGTGGCTTCTCATGGTGGACGAGAATGACCAGAGGTATGAGAGAGGGGTCATCATCAAGAACAAACATTCTGGAAGGTTAAAGGCTGTCCATAATGGCTGCTTTGTTGGACTAACATCGTACACTGAAGACTGAAAATGGTACTTAGAATAATGAGTACATTGAAAACCAAAAAGATTCAAAAGAAAATAAAAGCCAACTTGTTCAAAGTATGTTTGTGTGAATATTCTTGTTACAAAAATTATGGGGTTCTATTGATGGGAATATTGAGACAACAGAAATTAATGAAAATATTAATTTTTTGGCCAAAACTAGAATCTCTTCCTCTTGAGGATCTCCGGTTTCCAGTTGATTGGGTGGCTTTCCTCGGTCTGAAATAAATAAAAAATAAAATCTCACCCTAGTCAGAAACAAGAACTTATGAAGTACTCAAAGGAATCCTTCAGTTTCATTAGCTTAGCAATGTTTTAGTGACTGTCATTTTTCCTGATTGAATAAACATCCACTATGAGGTAGTAAAAAAAAAAAATCAAAATCCACTATTGAATCACATCTCAAAACAAAAACTCATGTAGATATACAGCACGGGATGAAACTCTCTCTTACCGCGGTGTCGTCCTCTTTGTACACCTTGATGGTCTTGTCAGCCTCGGCCGTGATCAGCCTGCTCTCTGAGTGGTCGAACATGCAGGCGAAGATCCCCGATTCGCTGTCCAGCGAGCCGGGCTGCACGGCGGCGTGGATACGCTGGAAGTTGTAGCCCGTCCGCCAGTCCCACAGGTGAATGGTGCCGTTGTCAGCTAACGGAGACAATAAGAAGCTGTTAGGTTTAGCTGTATCCTGGAATGCATTTCAGTTACCAGGTGTGCCTTGTTAAGAGTTAATTTGTGGAATTTATTTCCTTCTTAATGGGTTTGAGCCAATCAGTCGTGTTGTGACAAGGTTGGGGTGGTATACAGAAAATAGCCATATTTGGTAAAAGACCAAGTCCATATTATGGCAAAAACAGCTCAAATAAGCAAAGAGAAACATCCATCATTACGTTAAGACATGATGGTCAATCAATAGAGAAAATGTCAAGAACTTTGAAAGTTTCTTCAAGTGCAGTAGCAAAAACCATCAAGCGCTATGTTGAAATTGGCTCTCATGAGGACCCCGCCAAAGCAAAGGAAGACCCAGAGTTACCTCTGCTGCAGAGATTAAGTTCATTAGAGTTACCAGCATCAGAAATTGGCAATTAACTGCACCTCAGATTGCACCCCAAATGAATGCTTCGGAGTTCAAGTAACAGACACATCAACATAAACTGTTCCGAGGAGACTGCGTGAGTCAGGCCTTCACAGTCAAATTGCTACAAAGAAACCACTACTAAAGGACACCAAGAAGAAGACTTGCTTGCGTCAAGAAACAAGAGCAATGGACATTAGACCAGTGCAAATTTGTATTTTGGTCTGGAGTCCAATTTTGAGATTTTTGGTTCCAACTGCCGTGTCTTTGTGAGAGGCAGAGTAAGTGAACGGATGATCTCCGTATGTGTGGTTCCGACCGTGAAGCATGGAAGAGGTGGTGTGATGGTGCTTTGCTGGTGACACTGTCTGATTTATTTAGAATTCAAGGCACACTTAACCAGCATGGCTACCACAGCATTCTGATACGCCATCCCATCTGGTTTGTGCTTAGAGGGACTATCATTTGTTTTTCAACAGCAGTGACCCAATACACCTCCAGGCTGTGTAAGGGCTATTTGACCAAGAAGGAGAGTGATGGAGTGCTGCATAAGATGACGTGGCATCTACAATCACCCGACTACATCCCAAACCATCTCAATTGGGTTGAGTTGGACCGCAGAGTGAAGGAAAAGCAGCCAACAAGTACTTAGTATGTGCGGGAACTCCTTCAAGACTGTTGGAAAAACATTCCAGGTGGAGCTGGTTGAGAGAATGCCAAGAGTACGCAAAGCTGTCCTCAAGGGTGGATACTTTGAAGAATCTAGAATATATTTGGATTTGTTTAACACTTTTTGGTTACTACATGATTCCATATGTGTTATTTCATAGTGTGACGTCTTCACTATTATTCTACAATGTAGGAAAAAATTATGGAATGTGTAGGTGTGTCCAAACTTTTGACTGGTACTGGAGATCAAAACATTGGTATAGATATAGGGCTAGGACCTAGACACGGCTGCCTATAGGATGTCCTATTACTTAGTCATTCCAATATCTTCGCTTCCAGCCTCTTCCGCTATCACTTCTTTTTTGTTTGTTGCCCATCTTTAGTAATGCGCCTTCAAAGCAACAATGCCCTTCAATGTACTATGACTAGAAATAATCTGACCCAATCATCATGACAGAGGCTCAAAACTGTCTATTTCAATAGCAACATATATACAAGGCCCAGTTGGAAAAAGCAAAGGGCGTTTTCATACCTCCCGATACCAGCACGCCGTCCGAGTTGACTGCCATTGCGTTGATGATGGCGTTGTGTCCAGAGAGGTTCTGGATGAAGTTGCCGTCGGGGAACGTCCACTGCTTGATGTTGTCGGCAGAGCCAGAGGCTAAGGTATACCTGTAATGTGCAGCCAACCAATGGTTGTGTCAAAATAAAAAATACAAAACGCAGAAATAAAGTGAGCGACCCTATTAGCTATCAATCCTATCATTTACTACAACTAGGTAATAGAAGTTGACCAACTTGGGTGTGACATATGCATCAATACTAGCTACGTATGAGGAATTGACATACTGTCTGGGATGTAAGGCCAGTGCTCTGACAGACTTCTTGTGGTTGGTGAGAGTGGCTCTGGTCTTCCCAGCTATCAGATCCCATAGCCTGATGGTGGAGTCGTGGCTCCCTGGAACAGAAAAGAGCAGGGTTCAGAAGGTCACGCCGTAGCAAAACGTCTTGAAACGAACAAAACGCTGTGTTCTTATTGGACAAGTTCAAGTGGTATCTCCTATTTTCTCCCTACCAGAACATGACCCAGGAGAAAAGGTCAAAATTCAGATGTCTCTTCGCGCCAGCTCATAATAGAACATAACAATATAATAAGCCATTGATGGTACTTTGCAGTGAGTCAACTAGACAATATATGAACACAGCTTGGCAAAGCAGTTGTAACGTATCCGCCCGTACCTGTGATGATCTGAGGTTCGGCGGCCTGGCATCTGACTGTGGCCACTGTGTTGGTGTGTCCGGACAGGGTGTGCACGTTGGCTTTGCTCCTGATATCCCACACCTATAAACGCACAGATTTCATATTGAAGTCCCAATACATTCCAAAATGTTCCACTAAAAATAAAGTTTTTGAAAGTCAAGACAACTAGTCATTAGCAACACTTACCCTAGCCGTGGCATCTCGACTGCATGTGACCAGCACGTCGATGGTTGGGTGCAGGTCCAAGTCGTACACGGCGCTGAGGTGGCCGTGATAGTGCCTGATCACCTAAGAACAGCAATCATAATTGGAAAAACAATATGGCATTGAAACTTGTAGTAGAGCAGAAATTAGTGGGCGTAACTATACTAAATACTTAACTAAATAATAATGGTCCTACAGTCCATTCAAACACAACATATAAAGTAAAGCAGAAATGAAAGGGTACTAGTGCAGCACCTTGTTGTACTCCAGGTCCCAGCACTTGACCTGCTTGTCCTCACCGCAGGAGAACAGGTAGGGACTCCGGGTGCTCACGGCCACGCCGCGCACCGTGCTGATGTGTCCCGTAAGGGAAAGCTTTAGCTTCCCACTGGCCAGGTCCCAGATCTGTCAGGAGAAGAAGAAACAATGGGGATTTGACATCACGATCAAACTTATAGCTGATCCATTACGAGATACATGACTAAATGCCACCATTTGATAGACATTGAATAGATCAAATGGGTGCCCCAATACCCTTGTCACTTATTATTCTCATATCTACGAGTGATGATAGTGGTAAAAACGCAGCCCCTCATCCCTCCTGTCAGTCACACACACTGATTAAACAAAGGACTTAATCTTCCTTTAAAGCTGCAATATGTAACTTTTTGGCGACTCGACCAAATGCACATAGAAAAACGTGTTATAGATTTTTCATTGAAAGCAAGTTGAAGAAGCAGTATATCTATTCTGTGTGTGCCATTTCTATGCTTCCCGTTCCTAAGTTTCATTTTTGCGTCTTTTACTTTTGTACACCCGCTTCAAACAGCCGTTTCGAAGCTATAGATCTCCCGGTCTCTCTCTGTACTCACCTTAATGGTTCTGTCGCCAGCGCCGGTCACAAACCACTGGTTGCCGGGCTCTACGGCAATGGACCTCACCCAGCCAAGATGACCACTGATGACCTGGAAGGGATAAAGCAAACCTGTATCAGCTACCACACAAAACAGGGGGCAAGCCAATTCCCCTGAAGGCATCTGAAACGCATAGGCCCTACATAAAAGATATTCTAAGATTATGGTAGTACGTTTGAAGGACTAGGGACAGTTCCTCACAAAACATCAACCTTTGGTAAGTGTGCCAAGTGCTTTGATAAAGTGTGTGCACTGTAGAGCAAGTAAGTGTATTCAGATGCTCCTGCCGTGACAAAATAATGTCCTTACCCGAAACAACTTCCACGGCGCATGCCACTGGGGCTTGGGCATAGTGGGGGCTTTTCTGGCAATGAGGGAAGAGTTTTTGGTGCCGCCTCCTTCCAAAAGAGACTAGAAAGAAGACAGAAAATGATTATTCGAAGTGGTAGCATTAGATCATACAAGGCTGTTGTCACATTAGTGGAATGTTGGTGCAGAAATACATGCGAAGTGTTAGCAGACACAAAAAGGTGTGTAGGACTAATAATACGTATCGGAGAGCGTTACCCACCATAGCGTGTGAGTGAGGAGCGTGAGACCTCTCTGCCCCCACTGCGAGTTTGTGGATGTCCCCAACACTGGCTGCTGTGCGACTGGCGTCCAGCCTGCAATTACACAAAAAAACTGAATGGATGCTGGATACCTAAAAGTACACTCATACGATAGGCAAACCCGATTGGGGTCTCGTGTTGACTGGATACAATAACCCTTCGCTTATTTCTCTAAGATCAGGGGGTCTGTACAGACGGTTGTAGTGCTATAGAATTACAGAAGAATTGTGTCAAACAGATGAATGTCTGACGTGAACTACAAAATTATGTTTGTTCTAGTGTCTTTTCACTTCAACAAATCTACCGGGCATCATCTGAAGTAAGTACCTGGCTTGTGATGGTGGCAGGGCAAGAGCCATGGCATGAACTCCCCCCTCACTGGGGTTCCTATGTATCTGAGTGTCCGCCGTCAGAGCCACCCCTGAGGATGACAATACACAGCATTATAAAAGTGATGTAACACCCCCGAGGGCACAATATGAATGAATGTGGTTCTACTTGCAACAGTAGCATTGGTATTGAGGTTATACCAGAGGGAGGGGTTCTCCAAGTCTGGTCCTGGAGAGATAATGGGTGTGAAGGTTTTGGTTCGTGGCCAATCATTTAACACACCAGATTCAAATAATTCCTGATCTTCAGCCATGATTTGTTGAATCAGGTGTGTTAGGATAGGGCTGGAACGAAAGCCTGCACCCCAAGAACCTCTCCAGGAAAAGAGTAAGGGATCCCTGGGTAAGACTGTTGTAATTACCAGGTCCTGAGGGGTATGCGTGGGTCCCAGTGATCAAGTACTCTGGATCATCAACTGGAAGACCAGAGAGTTGTAATGAGAAATACTTGGAAATATTGACTTGTAATAGCGCTCATTCGTTGCCTGTGAAATACTGATTTGTCAATGATTGACGTTGACGTGATGGCATTCTTACCGGGTTGGAGATAGTTCTGATTGGCAGGCATGTTGGATCCCAGTGGTCTGTCTTTGCCCTCTTTCAGAACGGGCATGTGTAGAACGGCACTGTAGTCTGCCCTTAGCTTCGCTGCCATCTTCACCTTGTGACTTACGAAGGGAAACCCTAGTTAACTCAATTGAACACATCAGGCTGAAAGTAGGGCTGGGCGATACGGCCTAAAAAATGATGTCTTGATCTTTTCAAATGTATAGGTGATTCACAATATACAGTACCAGTCAAACGTTTGGACACCTACTCATTCAAGGGTTTTTCTTTATTTTGTACTATTTTCTACATTGTAGAATGATAGTGAAGACATTCAAACTATGAAATAACATATGGAAACATGTAGTAACCAAAAAAAGTGTTGAATCAAAATATATTTTATATTTGAGATTCTTCAAAGTAGCCACCTAGCCGCCTTGATGACAGCTTTGCACACTAGGCATTCTCTCAACCAGCTTCATGAAGAATGTTCCCACATATGCTGAGCACTTGTTGGCTGCTTTCCTTCACTCTGCGGGCCAACTCATACCAAACCATTTCAACTGGGTTGAGGCCAGGTCATCTGATGTAGCACTCCAACACTCTGGAGTGTTTGGTTAAATTGCCCTTATACAGCCTGGATGTGTGTTTAGAGTCATTGTCGAAAAACAAAATGATAGTTCCTCTAAGCCCAAACCAGATGGGACGGCGTATCGCTGCAGAATGCTGTGGTAGCCATGCTGGTTAACTGTTCCATGAATTCTAAATAAATCACAGAGTGTCACCAGCAAAGCACCCCCACACCTCCTCCATGCTTGGAACCATACATTGAGAGATCATCCGTTCACTTACACTGCGTCTCACAAAGACATGGCGGTTGGAACCAAAAATCTCTAATTTGGACTCATCAGACCAAAGGACAGATTTCCACCGGTCTAATGTCCATTGCTTGTGTTTCTTGGCCCAAGCAAGCCTCTTCTTATTGGTGTCCTTCAGTAGTGGTTTCTTTGCAGCAATTCGACCTTGAAGGCCTTATTCACCTGATGTGACTGTTACTTGAACTCAGCGAAAAAAATTGGCTGCAATTTCTAAGGCTGGTAAATCTAATGAACTTATCCTCTGCCGCAGAGGTAACTCTGGATCTTCCTTTCCTGTGGCGGTCCTCATGAGAGCCAGTTTCAGCATAACGCTTAATGGTTTTGCGACTGCACTTGAAAAAAACTTTCATTCACATTTCTTGAAATCAAGGCAAAGGGTGGCTACTTTGAAGAATCAAATATAAAATGTATTTTGATTTGTTTAACACTTTTTTGGTAACTACACAGTTCCATATGTGTTATTTCACAGTTTGTTTTCACTATTTTTTTTTATTTCACCTTTATTTAACCAGGTAGGCTAATTGAGAACAAGATCTCATTTACAACTGCGACCTGGCCAAGATAAAGCATAGCAGTGTGAACAGACAACAACACAGAGTTACACATGGAGTAAACAATAAACAAGTCAATAACACAGCTGAAAAAAGAAAAAAAAGAGTCTATATACATTGTGTGCAAAAGGCATGAGGAGGTAGGCGAATAATTACAATTTAGCAGATTAACACTGGAGTGAAATGATCAGATGGTCATGTGCAGGTAGAGATACTGGTGTGCAAAAGAACAGAAAAGTAAATAAATAAAAACAGTATGGGGATGAGGTAGGTAAATTGGGTGGGCTATTTACCGATGGACTATGTACAGCTGCAGCGATCGGTTAGCTGCTCAGATAGCAGATGTTCAAAGTTGGTGAGGGAGATAAAAGTCTCCAACTTCAACCATTTTTGCAATTCATTCCAGTCACAGGCAGCAGAGAACTGGAAGGAAAGGCGGCCAAATGAGGTGTTGGCTCTAGAGATGATCAGTGAGATACACCTGCTGGTGCGCGTGCTACGGGTGGGTGTTGCCATCGTGACCAGTGAACTGAGATAAGGCGGAGCTTTACCTAGCATGGACTTGTAGATGTCCTGGAGCCAGTGGGTCTGGCGACGAATATGTAGCGAGGGCCAGCCGACTAGAGCATACAGGTCGCAGTGGTGGGTGGTATAAGGTGCTTTAGTAACAAAACGGATGGCACTGTGATAAACTGCATCCACTTTGCTGAATAGAGAATTGGAAGCTATTTTGTAGATGACATCGCCGAAGTCGAGGATCGGTAGTATAGTCAGTTTTACTAGGGTAAGTATGGCGGCGTGAGTGAAGGAGGCTTTGTTGCAAAATAGAAAGCTATGATTCTACAATGTAGAAAATAGTAAAAATAAAGAATCCTGGAATGAGTGTCAAATGTTGACTGGTAATGTACCTTCACTAAAAATGACCAACCTCTTGTAGCAGGCATTTTGGAAAATGAAAACCGGTTTCATAAACAATCTCAAGCACACATGCTAGTGACTAGCCATCTATTCTTTGTATTTATGGTCTAGCCAACTTGGATCTATTTGCTAGCCAACAAAGTAGAAAAGTTTAATTGTCATGAACTCACCCTCCTGCACATCTCCAACTGTTTGAACAGCATGCTAGCCTGTCCACATTGTTTAGATGTTGAAATCAAGTGGCCTACCTTATTTCTCACATTTATAAAACAAACCGGACAGCTCGTGTAACAGTCTGGCTAAAATGCTGCTAGCGGTACATGGTCCTGGAATGTTGCGTGTGACAGAAACTGAGCATTCATTTTCCAGAATCAATGTCCATTGACATTCCCATTTTAGTAGGGTCTGTTCTTCACACAACAGTAGACATAGAAAAGGTATAGTTAGAAAGTTCTCCCCTATAACAGTAAGATAATGTCTCAATGTGTTTCAGTGTGCGTGGGGGAAGGGCTTGGTGTGCGTGGGGGAGGGGCTTGGTGCGTGTGTGTAAATGAGGTGCACCGTCTAAGCAGAAGGAGCAAAGGCGACAAGACCAAAAGACAACATGAGAACAAGTGGACATAAACGCTAACAAAAAAAAAAATAGATTGCAATACAAGCATTTGGAATATCATACTAATACATATATTCAACTGAATTAGATATATCGCCCAGCACTACCTTAAACCTTAGTCATTTCAGAGAATGAGCCTCTGTCCTGAACATAACCCGAATAGATTCTGACCCTATGCTTGCTTACAGCTGCACTGGGATCTGACAGGCTTCGTGTTCAGATTAAGACACTGCAGTGCGAGATATGGCCCGGAAAATGTACCTCAATCCAGGGATGAGAAATGCGTTGTACTCTGATTTGTCTCATTATCCCAACTGTTACACAGAGAAGTTTGAACGACTGCTAGTTTCTCCGGAAAACTGCATTTTCCATCCTCATGCTAGGTAGCAGAAGCCACAGTAGCCATTTTGGAAGGGCAGTGTCAGCCAATCAGCTCCTTTGTTGTTCAATGTGATGTGCCATTCCACAACGGCTGCTGTGGCTACTGCTAGCTAGCATGAAGATGAAAACGTCAGTTTACATAAAAATGTGTCATTCAATCATCGATGTAACTGAGTGTAATTCACATACTTACACCCCAAGACACACACACTTGTTTTCACTAATTCTCCTATGCTCGCATAGTGGACTATCCACACACTCACACACAGACTATGTATGCCCACACACACACATAAAATGCACACACATGCATACTGACACCACAGTTCCACACCCCATTCACTGCTGCTACCGTCTATTATCTTTAATTTTGCCTAGTCCTTACCTATATGTCACCATTCGACTCAGTACGGGTACTGTTTATAGCCATGTAATTGTTTTATTTGTTATTCCCAGTTTATTAATTCCTCGAGTTACAAATATATATATATTTAAATAGTACATTGTTTTCTGCAGTTTGGAAAGGGACCTGTAAGTAAGCATTTCACCACACCTGTTTACGAAGCATTTGACAAATAACGGGACACTTCCTTCGGAGTACAACGCATTTCTCATCCCTGGAGGGAAGTAGATTTCCCGAGCCTTATCTCGCGGATCCCGGTGTCTTAATTTAAACAGGAAGCCTGTCCGACCCCAATGCGGCTGTTAGCAAGTGCAGGGTCGTTAACTATTATGTCTATGCTGAACAGACAGACTGGACCCACACACAGTGTCTTTCTCTCACACAACGACGGCATATTGTTATACAAAACATGAGTACCTTGTTTCATCCAAAGAGACTGGTTTTGCATGGTCAGCAACAAACATATCATGAGTCCTCTTGAGGGACCTGAACACGAGCGTGTGCACAGAGTGCTTCTGCACATCCTGAAAAATGAAATACACGGACATATTACTTAAGACAAAAGCTATATTTTCTTTGCTAGCTAACTGTCATCTACTGTAGCTATTCATGACGCGAGCTACTGTAATTAGCCATGTGCCGTTAACGTACATCTCAACTCCACGATACCACATTCGCGGATGTAAGTGCAAATAACGTTACACAGCTGATCTAGCTAATATTAATTTTCCAAATGGAATTATTTCAAGTGTATTTCAAATTGGGCTAAGTATAACTTAACGTTGCTTGCTAGCTATCACGTTAGCTTATGCGCCACTAGCTACAACTGTTGTAATTTCAGTTTTATTGACAAAAAATATGCACGAAAGAGCCCATACCTCAGTCATTTCTGATGTTACTTAGCCAGTTAGCTTGGCAATCTGTAAAAAATGTCGATAAAACAGATGTATAAATTAGCTAGACACCGCTTGCTAAACAAACGTACAAGTGCTGTTCAGATGCACCGGATGCAAACCATCAGTTCACGTGTTCATTTCCGGGTCAAATATTCCCCTTTACGGCTGACGATTATCGCCACCACATGGCCACATCTAGTAACTTTTATGATACAAGTAAACTCAGCAAAAAATAAATGTCCTCTCATTGTCAACTGCGTTTATTTTCAGCAAATTTATTTTTAACTTAACATGTGTAAATATGTGTATGAACATAACAAGATTCAACAACTGAGACATGAACTGAACAAGTTTCACAGACATGTGACTAACAGAAATTGAATAATGTGTCCCTGAACAAAGGGAGGGCCAAAATCAAAAGTAACAGTCAGTATCTGGTGTGGCCACCAGATGCATTAAGTACTGCAGTGCATCTCCTCCTCATGGACAGCACCAGATTTGCCAGTTCTTGCAGTGACATGTTACCGCACTCTTCCTCCGGGCACCTGCAAGTCCCCGGACATTTCTGTGGGGAATGGCCCTAGCCCTCACCCTCCGATCCAACAGATCCCAGACGTGCTCTATTGGATTGAGATCCGGGCTCTTCGCTGGCCATGGCAGAACACTGACATTCCTGTCTTGCAGGAAATCAGCAGGAAGGGTACCACATGAGGGACGAGGATGTCTTCCCTGTAACGCACAGAATTGAGATTGTCTGCAATGGCAACAAGCTCAGTCCGATGATGCTATGACACACCGCCCCAGACCATGACGGACCCTCCACCTCCAAATCGATCCTGCTCCAGAGTACAGGTCTCGGTGTTTCGCTCATTCCTTCAACGATAAACGCGAATCCGACTATCACCCCTGGTGAGACAAAACCGTGACTCATCAGTGAAGAGCACTTTTTGCCAGTCCTGTCTGGTCCAGCGACGGTGGGTTTGTTCCCATAGGCAACGTCGTTGCCGGTGATGTCTGGTGATGAACTTCCGGCGCCGACAGAGATGGCCACCTCGCTTCGCGTTCCTAGGAAACTATGCAGTTTTTTGTTTTTTTACGTGTTATTTCTTACATTAGTACCCCAGGTCATCTTAGGTTTCATTACATACAGTCGAGAAGAACTACTGAATATAAGATCAGCGTCAACTCACCATCAGTACGACCAAGAATATGTTTTTCGCGACACGGATCCTGTGTTCTGCCTTACAAACAGGACAACGGAGTGGATCCCATGCAGCAACCCAAAAAAACGACTCCGAAAAAGAGGGAAACGAGGCGGTCTTCTGGTCAGACTCCGGAGACGGGCACACCGTGCACCACTCCCTAGCATTCTTCTTGCCAATGTCCAGTCTCTTGACAACAAGGTTGATGAAATCCGAGCAAGGGTAGCATTCCAGAGGGACATCAGAGACTGTAACGTTCTTTGCTTCACGGAAACGTGGCTCACTGGAGAGACGCTATCCGAGGCGGTGCAACCAACGGGTTTCTCCACGCATCGCGCAGACAGAAACAAACATCTTTCTGGTAAGAAGAGGGGCGGGGGCGTATGCCTTATGGCTAACGTGACATGGTGTGATGAAAGAAACATACAGGAACTCAAATCCTTCTGTTCACCTGATTTAGAATTCCTCACAATCAAATGTAGCCTGCATTATCTACCAAGAGAATTCTCTTCGATTATAATCACAGCCGTATATATTCCCCCCCAAGCAGACACATCGATGGCTCTGAATGAACTTTATTTGACTCTTTGCAAACTGGAAACCATTTATCCGGAGGCTGCATTCATTGTAGCTGGGGATTTTAACAAGGCTAATCTGAAAACAAGACTCCCTAAATTTTATCAGCATATTGATTACACAACCAGGGGTGGAAAGACCTTGGATCATTGTTACTCTAACTTCCGCGAGGCATATAAGGCCCTGCCCCGCCCCCCTTTCGGAAAAGCTGACCACGACTCCATTTTGTTGATCCCTGCCTACAGACAGAAACTAAAACAAGAGGCTCCCACGCTGAGGTCTGTCCAACGCTGGTCCGACCAAGCTGACTCCACACTCCAAGACTGCTTCCATCACGTGGACTGGGACATGTTTCGTATTGCGTCAGACAACAACATTGACGAATACGCTGATTCGGTGTGCGAGTTCTATGGAACGTGCGTTGAAGATGTCGTTCCCATAGCAACGATTAAAACATTCCCTAACCAGAAACCGTGGATTGATGGCAGCATTTGCGTGAAACTGAAAGCGCAAACCACTGCTTTTAATCAGGGCAAGGTGTCTGGTAACATGACCGAATACAAACAGTGCAGCTATTGCCTCCGCAAGGCTATCAAACAAGCTAAGCGTCAGTACAGAGACAAAGTAGAATCTCAATTCAACGGCTCAGACACAAGAGGCATGTGGCAGGGTCTACAGTCAATCACGGACTACAGGAAGAAATCCAGCCCAGTCACGGACCAGGATGTCCTGCTCCCAGGCAGACTAAATAACTTTTTTGCCCGCTTTTAGGACAATACAGTGCCACTGACACGGCCTGCAACGAAAACATGAGGCCTCTCCTTCACTGCAGCCGAGGTGAGTAAGACATTTAAACGTGTTAACCCTCGCAAGGCTGCAGGCCCAGACGGCATCCCCAGCCGCGCCCTCAGAGCATGCGCAGACCAGCTGGCCGGTGTGTTTACGGACATATTCAATCAATCCCTATACCAGTCTGCTGTTCCCACATGCTTCAAGAGGGCCACCATTGTTCCTGTTCCCAAGAAAGCTAAGGTAACTGAGCTAAACGACTACCGCCCCGTAGCACTCACTTCGGTCATCATGAAGTGCTTTGAGAGACTAGTCAAGGACCATATCACCTCCACCCTACCTGACACCCTAGACCCACTACAATTTGCTTACCGCCCAAATAGGTCAACAGACGATGCAATCTCAACCACACTGCACACTGCCCTAACCCATCTGGACAAGAGGAATACCTATGTGAGAATGCTGTTCATTGACTACAGCTCGGCATTCAACACCATAGTACCCTCCAAGCTCGTCATCAAGCTCGAGACCCTGGGTCTCGACCCCGCCCTGTGCAACTGGGTACTGGACTTCCTGACAGGCCGCCCCAAGGTGGTGAGGGTAGGCAACAACATCTCCTCCCCGCTGATCCTCAACACTGGGGCCCCACAAGGGTGCGTTCTGAGCCCTCTCCTGTACTCCCTGTTCACCCACGACTGCGTGGCCACGCACGCCTCCAACTCAATCATCAAGTTTGCGGACGACACAACAGTGGTAGGCTTGATTACCAACAACGACGAGACGGCCTACAGGGAGGAGGTGAGGGCCCTCGGAGTGTGGTGTCAGGAAAATAACCTCACACTCAACGTCAACAAAACTAAGGAGATGATTGTGGACTTCAGGAAACAGCAGAGGGAACACCCCCCTATCCACATCGATGGAACAGTAGTGGAGAGGGTAGCAAGTTTTAAGTTCCTCGGCATACACATCACAGACAAACTGAATTGGTCCACTCACACAGACACCATTGTGAAGAAGGCGCAGCAGCGCCTCTTCAACCTCAGGAGGCTGAAGAAATTCGGCTTGTCACCAAAAGCACTCACAAACTTCTACAGATGCACAATCGAGAGCATCCTGGCGGGCTGTATCACCGCCTGGTACGGCAACTGCTCCGCCCTCAACCGTAAGGCTCTCCAGAGGGTAGTGAGGTCTGCACAACGCATCACCGGGGGCAAAATACCTGCCCTCCAGGACACCTACACCACCCGATGTCACAGGAAGGCCATAAAGATCATCAAGGACATCAACCACCCGAGCCACTGCCTGTTCACCCCGCTATCATCCAGAAGGCGAGGTCAGTACAGGTGCATCAAAGCTGGGACCGAGAGACTGAAAAACAGCTTCTATCTCAAGGCCATCAGACTGTTAAACAGCCACCACTAACATTGAGTGGCTGCTGCCAACACACTGACACTGACTCAACTCCAGCCACTTTAATAATGGGAATTTATGGGAAATGATGTAAATATATCACTAGCCACTTTAAACAATGCTACCTTATATAATGTTACTTACGCTACATTATTCATCTCATATGCATACGTATATACTGTACTCTATATCATCGACTGTATCCTTATGTAATACATGTATCACTAGCCACTTTAACTATGCCACTTTGTTTACATACTCATCTCATATGTATATACTGTACTCGATACCATCTACTGTATCTTGCCTATGCTGTTCTGTACCATCACTCATTCATATATCCTTATGTACATATTCTTTATCCCCTTACACTGTGTACAAGACAGTAGTTTTGGAATTGTTAGTTAGATGACTTGTTGGTTATTACTGCATTGTCGGAACAAGAAGCACAAGCATTTCGCTACACTCGCATTAACATCTGCTAACCATGTGTATGTGACAAATAAAATTTGATTTGATTTTGATTTGGTGAGGACCTGCCTTACAACCGGCCTACAAGCCCTCAGTCCAGCCTCTCTCAGCCTATTGCGGACAGTCTGAGCACTGATGGAGAGATTGTGTGTTCCTGGTGTAACTCGGGCAGTTGACGTTGCCATCCTGTACCTGTCCCGCAAGATGGATGTTCGGATGTACCGATCCTGTGCAAGTGTTGTTACACGTGGTCTGCCACTACGAGGACGATCAGCTGTCCGTCCTGTCTCCCTGTACTGCTGTCTTGGGCGTCTCACAGTACAGACATTGCAATTTATTGCCCTTGCCACATCTGCAGTCCTCATGCCTCCTTGCAGAATGCCTAAGGCACGTTCACGCAGATGAGCAGGGACCCTGGGCGTCTTTCTTTTGGTGTTTTTCAGAGTTAGTAGAAGGGCCTCTTTAGTGTCCTAAGTTTTCATAACTGTGACCTTAATTGCCTACAGTCTGTAAGCTTTTAGTGTCTTAACGAACGTTCCACAGGTGCATGTTCATTAATTGGTTATGGTTCATTGAAAAAGCATGAAAAACAATGTTTAAACTCTTTATAAATGAATATCTGCAAAGTTATTTGGATATTTACGAATTATCTTTGAAAGACAGGATCCTGCTGAGTTTTATATTATGTCTTCTGCAGTGTTACTAATAACCATTCAGGCCTTATTTATAGTTTATATAATGATTTTTATTCAAGATAAACAAGCTATGATGACTATCCTGGCAAAACCGCTATTTTCAAGATTCATTTCAAGCCCTAATCACATGTAAAGCCTAGGCCCGTTCATTTTTTGTGGCTATTCGACAGTTCAAAGTGTCGATTTGGATTTCATCCAGACTTTATGTCCTGAATACGACAACACTGCATTTTGAAAACCTCTGAAAACTACGGCACTGGGACCATGTTTGTCAACTAAAGTACGCTGATTAATATTTAACCACTATCAATTCCAAATTTGGGTTAGGGTTCCCCCATTCAAGATGCACATCTGCATTCTGCAATTTTAAACGAGTATTCCGATCACAATCAAGAACCAAACAAAATCTGTTCACATCTCCTGTAGATTCTAGCCTATTTCTGTTTTTTCCCTGCAGTACAATGCATCTTGGAAAACATGAGTAAGCATATTTACGCAATGAGTATTATCCATTTACTAAACATATTTGACTCAATATGAGTAACTGCCATAGAAATATGGAATGTCCGTCAGGGGACTTCTAATCAACCAACATCAATGCTACTATCCCAAAGTGATGAATTCAAGTTTGCCCTGATCCTACTTTCTATCTACTGGATGGATAAGTGATTGTCAATCGATGACTATTGCAGTAGTGCGTTATGAAATACACTAATTTACTAGTTTTGGCTTTTGGTTGACCCCATAAAAACACCGATAGGAAAATGTAATGTACGTTGGGTAATATTGACATAAAGAGTGGTCACATAGGGGACCTGCACAATGTACAAACAAAGACAAATAATCACTCACACAGAGCATACATACCAGTCAGCAGAAACCCACGCACCAACCCACACAGACACACACGCCCACTCACACATGCAAACGTGCTCACACACAAGGCCTTTCTGAGATCAATATGATTAGACGGCAGAAAGAGAGAGAGAGATCGGGAGAGAGAGAGTATTTTTGGTCATAGTGTCACATCTACCGAATGACATCCAAACATGGATTTGTCCATGTACAGTCTAATAGATCGTGTGACAACGATTACAAATGTTGTTCTCAAAACATGTATGGAGAACATTTGTCTTGATAAGGCCATGCATCAAAGGGACAACAACAGTATGGGTTCTAATTCCTGTACTGTTGGTATTGTAGGAAATAAAGGATTGACTGAGTTGTAGTCATGGCAGATAATATTCAAAGTTTTGGTGACTTTAATATTCACATCCACAGACCCACTCCAAAAGGCTTTCGGAGCCATCATCAGTGGGTTTTGTCCAACATGTCTCCGGACCTACTCACTGACACAGTCATACTCTGGACCTAGTTTTGTCCCGTAGAATAAATATTGTGGATCTTAATGTTTTTCCTCATAATCCTGGACTATCGGAACACCATTCTATTACGTTTGCAATCGCAACAAATAATCTGCTCAGACCCCAACCAAGGATCATCAAAAGCTGTGCTATAAATTCTCGGACAACCCAAAGATTCCTAGATGCCCTTCCAGACTCTCTCCGCCTACCCAAGGACGTCAGAGTACAAAAATCAGTTAACCACCTAACTGAGAAACTAAATTTAACCTTACGTAATACCCTAGATACAGTCACACCCATAAAAACAAAAAACAATTGTCATAAGAAACTAGCTCCCTGGTATAAGGAAAATACCCGAGCACTGAAGCAAGCTTGCAGATAATTGGAGCGGAAATGGCGCTACACCAAACTGGAAGTCTTCCGACTAGCTTGGAAAGACAGTACCGTGCAGTATCGAAGGGCCCTCACTGCTGCTCGATCATCCTTTTTTTCCAACTAATTGAGGAATAAGAACAATCCACAATGTATTTTTGATACTGTCGCAAATCTAACTAAAAAGCAGCATTCCCCATGAGAGGATGGTTTTCACTTCAGCAGTGATAAATTCACTTCTTTGACAAAAAGATCATGATCATTAGAAAGCAAATTACGGACTCCTCTTTAAATCTGCGTATTTCTCCAAAGCTCAGTTGTCACTGCCAGGACCAAGGATTAAGGGAGACACATGTTTTAATACTATATCTCTTGACTCTGATGAAAATAGTCTTGGCCTCTAAACCTTCAATCTGCATACTGGACCCTATTCCAACTAAACTACTGAAAGAGCTGCTTCCTGTGCTTGGTCCTCCTATGTTGAATATAATAAACGGCTCCCTATCCAACGGATGTGTACCAAACTCACTAAAAGTGGCAGTAATAAAGCCTCTCGTGAAAAAGCCGAAACTCGACCCAGAAAATATGAAAACTATTGGCCTATATCGAATCTCCCATTCCTCACAAAATTGTTTGAAAAGCTGTTGTGCAGAAACTCACTGCCTTCCTGAAGACAAACAATGTATACGAAATGCTTCAGTCTGGTTTTAGACCCCATCATAGCACTGAGACTGCCCTCGTGAAGGTGGTAAACTACCTTTTAATGGCGTCAGACCAAGGCTCCTAGACCTCCGTGGTGCTTTTGATACCATCGATCACCACATTCTTTTGGAGAGATTGGAAACCCAAATTGGTCTACACGGAAATGTTCTGACCTGGTTTAGATCTTATCTGTCTGGAAAAGATGTCAGTTTGTCTCTGTAGATGGTTTGTTTTCTGACAAATCAACTGTACATTTCAGTGTTCCTCAAGGTTCCGTTTTAGGACCACTGTTGTTTTCACTATATATTTTACCTCTTGGTGATGTCATTCTGAAACATAATGTTAAGTTTCACTGCTATGTGGACGATACACAGCTGTACATTTCGATGAAACATGGTGAAGCCTCAAAATTGCCCTCCCTGGAAGCCTGTGTTTCAGACACAAGGAAGTGGATGGCGGTAAATGTTTTACTTTTAAACTCGGAAAAAACAGAGATGCTAGTTCTAGGTCCCAAGAAACAAAGAGATCTTCTGTTGGATCTGACAATGAATCTTGACTGTTGTACAGTCATCTCAAATAAAACTGTGAAGGACCTCGGCATTACTCTGGACCCTGATCTCTCTTTTGACGAACATATCAAGAATATTTCAAGGACAGCTTTTTTCCATCTTCGTAACATTGCAAAAATCAGAAACGTTCTGTCCAAAAATGATGCAGAAAAATGAATCTATGCTTTTGTCACACCTAGATTAGACTACTGCAATGCTCTACTTTCCGGGCTACCCGGATAAAGCACTAAATAAACTTCAGTTAGTGCTAAACATGGCTGAATCTTGACTAGAACCCCAAAATGTTATCATATTATTCCAGTGCTAGCCTCTCTACACTGGCTTCCTGTTAAGGCAAGGGCTGATTTAAAGGTTTTACTGCTAACCTACAAAGCATTACAATGGCTTGCTCCTACCTATCTTTCTGATTTGGTCCTGCCGTATATACCTACACGTACGCTACGGTCACAAGACACAGGCCTACTTACTGTCCTTAGAATTTCTAAGCAAACAGCTGGAGGCAGGGCTTTCTCATAAAGAGCTCAATTTTTATGGAATGGTCTGCCTATCCATGTAAGAGACACAGATGCGGTCTCGACCTTTAAGTCTTTATTGAAGTCTCATCTCTTCAGTAGGTCCTATGATTTAGTGTAGTCTGGCCCGGGGGTGTGAAGGTGAACGGAAAGGCACTGGAGCGACAAACCGCCCTTGCTGTCTCTGCCTGGCCGGTTCCTCTCTAACCCTATTCTCTGCCTCTAACCATATTACGGGGGCTGAGTCACCGGCTTACTGGTGCTCTTCCATGCCGTCCCTAGGAGGGGTGCATCACTTGAGTGGGTTGATTCACTGACGTGATCTACCTGTCCAGGTTGGCGCCCCCCTCGGGTTCGTGCCATGGGGGAGATCTTCGTGGGCTATACTCGGCCTTCTCTCAGGGTAGTAGGTTGGTGGTTGAAGATATCCCTCTAGTGGTATGGGGACTGTGCTTTGGCAAAGTGAGTGGGGTTATATCCTGCCTGTTTGGCCCTGTCCGGGCGTATCGTCGGACAGGGCCACAGTGTCTCCCGACCCCTCCTGTCTCAGCCTCCAGTATTTATGCTGCAATAGTTTATGTGTCGGGGGGCAGTCTGTTATATCTGGAGTATTTCTCCTTTCTTATCCGGTGTTCTGTTTGAATTTAAGTATGCTCTCTCTAATTCTCTCTCTCTCTCTTTTCTCTCTGAGGACCTGAGCCCTAGGATCATGCCTCAGAACTACCTGGCCTGATGACTCCTTGCTGTCCCCAGTCCACCTGGTCATACTGCTGCTCCAGTTTCAACTGTTCTGCCTGCGGCTATGGAACCCTGACCTGTTCTCTGGACATGCTACCTTGTCCTGGACCTGCTGTTTTGGACTCTCTATCGCACCTGTTGTCTCTAACTCTGAATGATCGGCTATGAAAATCCAACTGACATTTACTCCTGAAGTGCTGACCTGTTGCACCCTCTACAACCACTGAGATTATTATTATCTGACCCTGCTGGTCATCTATGAATGTTTGAGCATCTTGGCCCTGTTCTGTTATAATCTCCACCAGAGATTTAGGCTGGGTTTCTGTACAGCACTTTGTGACATCGGCTGATGTGAAAAGGGCTTCATAAATACATTTGATTGATTGATTGATTAATTGACTAAGTCTTATGTTCAGGTAGGTATTTATTTTGTAATAGAACAGCATATAGGACATTTGAATCGTTTTTAATAGTTACATTCTGTTTCAGAACGTTTTCTCCATGCTGAACATGAACCTGGCTTTGGTGGGCACTTTGGTCTTAGAGGCAGGGAAAAACACACATACCCTCTTTAATACGGTAAATTCCTACTTCACATTCCTACCTAATAGCGTTACTTTCTTTCCCGTTGACATATCCTCTCAGAATTCAACCCAGGCTATTTGAATATTGGTTCAAAGGACTTCCAATAGGTGATTTCCAAGAACTTCCCCCAATGTATCAAAATAGCTTCTGCAAATCGGTATCTGGAATAGTTCAAAATAGTTGAACGAAATGAGTTAGGTCTTCCCAGCACAGTGCCTTCTCTTTGAAAGTCTTTCAATGCCGCTACCAACTTGTATGTCATATAAATGTGGGTATCATTTATCATATTTAGCACAATTACAAGCGTTACCAGGAATGAATATCAGGAAAAGTACAATAAAGAAATGGGCATGGTCTTTTAAATGCAAGACCCTTGTGTAACCGAGGTGATTCAGTGCCTTGGCCTGAGACTTGAAGACTTGCGTTAGCTCCCGGAGCTATTGCCTTTTTTAGCTCAGAGAGCTTACACAGTCTTATGGCCTTCAGACCACCCAGGTTCAAACCCTGTCTTAGATCATGTAGTCGGAGCAGAGGTATCTATATTTAGAATACACCAACCAGATAGACACTAGATAAAGTTTGTTCTAACAGAAGGTGCTAAATAGAACAAGTCAAACAAATCTTCCAAGGTCCAACAACAGCCATTTGATCATAGACAATATTTTAGGCAAGAGGACAAGAAACTACATTGATCGAACCAATAAAACACTAGATACAACAAGACAGAGGGCCATTTTTCCAGACACATTTTAGACCTAAGGTTAGTCCTGAACTACATGTTTGATAGACTCCCCATGTGCTTCTTAGGATTTGGCTTAATCTGTGTCCGGAAAAGTTCTAGCTCAGGCAATATTGCAGTATTTGTTTCAATAGTGTTTTACAGGCCTCCAAACTGTTTGACCCCTCCGGTCTGCTGTCCATCCCCCGCCGTGATCCTGTTGGTGGGGATGATTTTCATGGTAGTCTCCTTCATGGAGTACCAGCGGCTGTGCCACGTGGCCCAGATGATGCCATTGTCGTAGCCTGACTCGCCGGCGTCCTTCTCCGTGTACTTCCCACCTAGGGATGGAAAGACGGAAAGGCAGAGGTGTCAATGAAAAGTTTGTTACAAGTAAGAAAATCACAGTGTTTGGACCGACTCATAAATGTGGCCTTCTTGGAAATGTAACAGTAAAAATGCCAGAGAACCCCCCCCAAAACTAACATTGGTATAGGCTGGTAGTGATTTGCATACATGTATAACTGTAGTATGGTTCATGTTACTTGGAGAGTAGTATTCTTTCAACGGAAAAAATGCAAGAACGCGCACACGTCTGTGTGTGAGAGTGTGCACGTGTCTGTGTACGTGCGTGTCCTTACCCTGGTAATATTTCCCGTTGAGGTGGGCGGCGTGGCATCGGTTCATCCACCAACCGGAGCCGTCCTGCATAGCACAGTTACCCTGGAACTTGTCGTTGTCCTTGTCGCTGGTACTAAACTGCATGCCGTTGTGAGACGTGTAGAACTTGTCGCTGGGGTCATCTCCGAAGTCAAAGCCGTCGAACGCATCCCCCGCATCACCGCCAAAGTAGTAGGCGTAGGTCAGGCGGTACATGTCGATTTCCGGCCCCACTTTGAACATGGCGTAGTCGGCATACCTAAAGAAAGAAAATACATTTAATTATTAGCTATTTTTTATGTGTGTGGTTTTATTGAATAAATAAGACAGTGAGAAGAAGACAACAAAGGTAGGAGCGGTGCAGGTCAGAAAGGCATTGGGTTGGATTTGAACCCATGCCTACTGTGGTGCATATGCCTGTGTCCATGACACTAAGCACTAGACCACACAGGCGACAAGTATTCATATAAAATGGAAACCCAGCCGCAAGCTGCCCAGTGGTGCGAGCTTGCTAGAAGAGCTAAATGCCTTTTATGCTTGCTTCGAGGCAAGTAACATTGAATCATGCATGAGTGCACCAGCCATTCCGGATGACTGTGTGATCACGCTCTCACTAGCCGATGTGAGAAAGACCTTTAAACAGGTCAACATTCACAAAGCCGCGGGGCCAGATGTATTACCAGGATGTGTACTCAAAGCATGCGCGGACAAACTGGCAAGTGTCTTCACTGACATTTTCAACCTCTCCCTGAGCGAGTCTGTAATACCTATGTACATGTTTCAAGCAGACCGCCATAGTCCCTGTGCCCAAGGAAGTGAAGGTAAACTGCCTAAATGATTACAGCCCCATAGCACTCACATTGGTAGCCATGAAGTACTTTGAAAGGTTGGTCATGGCTCACATCAACAACATCATCCCAGAAACCCAAGACCCACTCCAATTCACATACCGCCCCAACATATCCACAGATGACTCAATCTCAATCACACTCCCCACTGCCCTTTCCCACCTGAACAAAAGGAACACCTATGTGAGTATGCTGTTCATTGACTACAGCTCAGCGTTCAACACCATAGTGCCCACAAAGTTAATCACTAAGCGAAGGAACCTGGGACTAAACGCCTCCCTCTGCAACTGGATCCTGGACTTTCTGACGGGCCGCCCCCAGGTGGTAAGGGTAGGCAACAACACATCTGCCACACTGATCCTCAGCCCTGGGGCCCCTCAGGGGTGCATGCTTAGTCCAACCCTGTTCACCCATGACTGCGTGGCCAAATACGACTCCAACACCATCATTACGTTTGCTGATGACACAACAGTGGTAGGCCTGATAACCGACAATGATGAGACAGCCTATAGGGAGGAGGTCAGAGACCTGGCAGTGTGGTACCAGGACAACAACCTCTCCCTCAATGTGAGCAAGACAAAGGAGCTGATCGTGGACTACAGGAAAAGGCGAGCCGAACAGGCCCCCATTAACATCGACGGGGGCTGTAGTGGAGCGGGTTGAGAGTTTCAAGTTTCTTGGTGTCCACATCACCAACGAACTTTCATGGTCCAAACACACCAAGACAGTCGTGAAGAGGGTACGACCTCACCTTTTCCCCCTCAGGAGACTGAAAAGATTTGGCATAGGTCCCCAGATCCTCAAAAAGTTATACAGCTGCACCATCAAGAGCATCCTGACCGTTTGAATCACCGCCTGGTATGGCAACTGCTCGGCGTCTGACCGCAAGGCGCTACAGATGGTAGTGCGTACGGCCCAGTACGTCACTGGGGCCAAGCTTCCTGCCATCCAGGATCTACGTATATAATAGGCGGTGTCAGAGGAAGGCCCAAAAAATTGTCAAAGACTCCAGTCACCCAAGTCATAGACTGTTCTCTCTGCTGCTGCATGGCAAGCGGTACCGGAGCACCAAGTCTAGGACCAAAACAGCTTCTACCCCCAAGCCATCAGACTGCTGAACAATTAATCAAATGGCCACCGGACTATTTACATTGACACGGCCACCCCCCCACCACTTTGTTTTTACACTGCTGCTACTTGCTGTTTATTATCTATACATAGTCACTTTACCCCTACCTACATGTACAAATAACTTGACTAACCTGTACCCCCACACATTGACTCGGTACCCCCTGTATATACCCTCGTTATTGTCCTTTTTATTGTGTTACTTTTCATTTTAATTTGACTATTTTTACTTTAGTTAATTTAGTAAATATTTTCTTAACTCTTTCTTGAACTGCATTGTTGGATATTAAAGGCTTGTAAGTAAGCATTCTACCTTAAGGTCTACCTACACCTGTTGTAGCATGTGACAAATAACATGTGATTCATTTTGATTTGAAGAGTGGAAAAACATGCTATTTTGAAGTTAGTCACCTCACCAAGAAAAGGCTTACTGCTGCGTATTTTCCACAATTCCTCATTAAAAAATGGCACTAAATGGCACTAAATATTTCAGCACTAAATATATTAAAGGGGCGAATCCTAACTTGGCCTTAAGTCAAATTTCAACTTAGTCTCCTATTGACGTTATGACTAAGTGAAAATTTGGCTTGCTGAAGTTAAGATTTGACCTTAAATATTTCATTAATTTAGTGGAGAGAATTGCGCTAGTAAATGTGTCATATAGGCAAGACCAATGATGCCAAGCCCCCAATAACTTTGAGGGGGAATCGATAATAGCGAAATACAGTATTTCCAGCATTTTTAAAGCGTGAAACCTAGACACCACAGAATTGGATTGGTAAGCATCCCAGGGGGTCAAGTTGGTTGCAATGATGTCATTGTAACATCCTTTGCAACGGGTTGGAGTGACATCATTGGAACCAGTTTACCTGCTGGGATAAGTCTTTGAGCTGTTCCCACTATATTTTGAACACCATTTTCTATTCAGTTTGATGAATGTAGGCCCTAAGCGTGCACTAGTAGTAGGCTTAGTAGAGCATTTAGTAGTACGTACTTCTTGTTGCCCACCCAGTCGGTGAGCTCGATCCTCAGCACGTATGGGATGGAGGACTGGGTGGAGAGCAGGTGCATCTTCTCGTTGCCCAGCCAGAACTCGGTGGTGTCATCTGGGCTCAGGTAGCCGAAGCCCTCCTTATACTGGATCCAGTCCTTGTTGAAGTCCACGCTGCCATCACGTCTCTGTGGGGATATATATTGGACGGTGGTTGTGATAATAATACAGTATGTGGTTACAACCAGGTTTGGGTCAATACCATTTCACTTTAGTCAATCCGGAAACTGAAATCCCAATTGGAATGTTTACTTCCTGAAATAGAATTGTCCCCAACCCTGGTTCCAACTTCCAATGGCTCAGTGGGTTGGAGCATGGTGGGGTTGGGGGTTTGAATCCTGCATGAGCCAACCATAATGAACACACGTACCCTCTGCAGGACGGTAAAGCCGCGGCCGAAGCTGTCAATCTCACAGTAGACCAGGAACTCCTCCTTAGCCTTCAGTGGCTTCACGTAGTACAGACCGCTGGTTTTGGCACCCTTGTTGGCAATATCCTGGCAATCTAATACGAGAAAAACAACATGTCATGATCATGTTGATATGTGTTAATAACAAAGACTACTGTTCCCACGAGGCAATGCGCTATGCACAACGGTTTTGTAGTGTTTTGATTCTGCTTTTAGCCTGTTCCAGATGGAAATGAGCTCTGGCTCTATTACCTTGCTGATTGTGTTGATTATGCTCTTATGATCTTGTGCATTGCTGATTATTGTCCCTGGTAAAGATCCACTCTGTGGTATTTTATTAACAGACGTTTTTTGATCATTTAAATTAAAGCTATGCCTATTTACCTATTTTTTTTAAATGCCAATAAATTATAGAAGCAAATTAATTGAACTAATCTAAAGTGCATCCATAGAACTGGATTCATACCCCTTGCTTAAAGAATATCACTTATAAATGCCAACAAATGATATTAACAAATTAATTCATTAACCATTGCTAAAGTACATCCAAATAACTGGATTGGGACAAATCGGCTCAGCCTCTATTAATTGATGCCTTTGATTCGCTTCTGACTCAACACGCAACAAGGACAAACGACGGGTATGTAGAGTGAATTCTCCAGGAGCAGGGTTGAGCAACGTCTGATGAACTGGGGATCGACCTGCAGAACGCTGTTGATTTTACCTTTCCCTGTGGTGGGTTTGATTTCCACAGTATCCTTGCAGGGATCTTTGCATTTCTGATCCAGCTGAATGGACATCTGTTTGAGGTCTAACATCCTCTTCTTGTTGGATTCCAGGATCCCCTGGAGTTGACTGAGCAAAAGAGGGGAACAGATTGAAAATGTTTCTCAGGTGACGCGGATATTAACTTAGATTGCGGTTTATATTGTAGGTCAGTGGGTGCATGACTTGACTATCAATGTGTTTTAAGTACATAGCATTTGACACCTGTACCCTTAGTCCTGGTATTTCCAGGTAATTCGTCTCCAGCAGGAAAACTGGTTGAAATGATTGTAATATCATTGACTGGTTTCAACCAGCTTTAGCCGCTGAGAGACATACGAGCATTGGGGTCAATTCCAATCAATTCCAGAAGTCAATTGCTCTCCTAAGGAGAAGTTCCAAGTCCAATTCTAAGTGAATTGAGACCAAATTAGATTCTGATGTAAAAAAAAAGAACAGAAAAAGAAGGACTTACTATATTTGCTCCTCCTGTGAGACGACGGTCTTCTCAAAGCGCAGGACATCATCCAGTATGCTGGCTGACCTTTTATAGTGGACGTCTGTGGAACAATCACAATACCTGCTTCAGTTACAGTAACCTACATGAATTACCAGAGTCTATAGTTCTTTTACAATTAGCTTAACACCTGGGTGTCTTCAGTAGGGCAAACTGTAAAAAAACATTTTTCAAAGGAAAACAAAAAATATGTGCTCTTATTGGACAAGTTCAGACAGTATCTCCCGGATTCACTCTGTTTCAAAACGTTTTCTCCCTATTGAACACAACCCTGACAAAGGTTATAGACCAACTGTTTGTGAAGTGATGTAAACTAAAACACATAGCCATGAAAAGCGGAGTGTGCCTCATCGATGTACTTCTTGAAAGTTTCGACTTTTCTGCTACTGACGTCCCCACTTCTTAGCACCACATCTAATAGTGTTGATTTTCGTGTTAGCTAGTTTAACACAGTCAAATAGCCCTAGATACAGAAAAGTCAATTACCTCCACCAGACTTCTGATGTTGTGTTGCCGAATCCTTCATGTAGGTGACTTTCTCCGTGGCCCCCGTGGTAAGGTTGGTTATTCTACCCAGGATTTCCTCCATTTCATCAAGGTCCTTGTCCACCACCGGCTTGTACCTGTTGAGGTAGTCAGCCACGCCACATGTCGTCGGGCAGTACTTGCCCTAAAACAGACACAGAACACAGATGCTTTCATTTTAACACTGTGAGAGATGTGTCTGTGTCGCAAAGGACACCCTATTCCCTCTATAGTGCGCTGCCTTTTGACCAGGGCCCGTTGATCTTTGGTCAAAAGTAGAGCCCTTTATACGGAACAGAGTGCCATTTGTGACACATATTCACAACATATTGTTATACTGTGACATTGGATGTGTTAAGCATTGGACATTTTCATTGGATTCAAAGAAACTACAAAATGTTTAATTACGTGTGTTCTTAAAGAAGCACCAAGAGAATTAACTACATATCATATGTGCGTGGGGACTATAATTTAGCAACAACTCAATCTAAATAACAATGTCAATAAGCATACAGTACAAAGAGGATGAAATAGCAAGATGGAGGATTCCTTCCTGTACACACACACCACTTAATGAGTGGAGTAGAGTACGTAGGTGCATCCCATCTACAATCATACTTACAAATCCGTCCCTTGGTGTGCAGTCCTCGAAATAGTCTCCCCTCATCTGCTGTGGAACAGAAGCAAAACAGCACAGTCTGTTATCTTAGTAGATGCTACTGTATCTACTGTTTTTGGAGAACACTGTTTATGAGAGAACACACCTTCGTTTGAAACAGGTTCATTGAAATGTGACACTTACTGCAGAGGAGAGGGAGAATAGCAAAAGAACGCCTGCGGCTGTGGACAAAAGTGAAGGAGCCATGTTGCTAGTCTTTGGTGCACCAGTTGTGGTGTTGTACAGTTGGAGAATGAAGAGCCTCTGGCCCCTGACAGTGTATTTATCTGATCAAGGTCCTCCTTCCTGCAGCAGATAAGGGGTCACAGATAACAGAACCGGGTCATCCAACTCATGTCCTAGTAGATGACTCAATGTTGGGACAACGTTGTGACTCAAATGTCCTACTTCTCATAATTTCCCAGATGTGACTGGGATTGATTGACAGGTGTGGTTCCTTCCACTGCTTTTTTGATCACAGGGAAAGTCGTGGGCAGCAGGCTCGCGTGGTGAACTTCGTTGGGGTCAAAACAACACTGGGTCAATCATGCCATATCATTACCTTGCAAATTCCACTCAAACCAGTATAAAACATATGACAAGATACTGCATTAGATATTATATTAGAGTGCTATCTAAATAAAATTGTCTACAATTAGTGAGCCCCCTTTAAGTTTCTTTTAGGACCGCAATCACTCCCTCAAGTTACAGTACTCCATCATTTGGCTGTTTCTGTGGCAAGAGTGATACACTATATACACAAAAGTATGTGGACACCCCTTCAAATTAGTGGATCCAGCTATTTCAGACATGCCCGTTGCTGACAGGTGTATAAAATCGAACACACAGCTATGCAATCTCCATAGACAAACATTGGCCGTGGAATGGCTTTACTGAAGAGCTCAGTGACGTTCAACGTGGCACCGTCATGGGATGCCACCTTTCCTTCATCAAACGTCTGCCCTGCTAGAGCTGCCCCGGTCAACTGTAAGCACTGCTATTGTGAAGTGGAAACGTCTAGGAGCAACAACTCGAAGTTGTTGGCCACACAAGCTCACAGAACAGGACCACCGAGTTCTGAAGTGCATAGTGCGTAAAAATGAATGCCAGGCATTGGCTGGAGTGGTGTAAAGCTCCCCGCCATTGGACACTGGAGCATTGGAAACACTTTCTCTGGAGTGATGAATCACGCTTCACCATCTGGCAGTCTGACGTACGAATCAGGGTTTGGCGGATGCCAGGAGAACGCTACCTGCCCCAATGCATAGGGCAAACTTTCAAGTTTGGTGGAGGAGGAATAATGGTCTGGGGCTGTTTTTCATACTTCGGGCTAGGCCCCTTACTTCCAGTGAAGGGAAATCTTAATGCTACAGCATACCACAACATTCTAGATGATTCTGTGCTTCCAACTGCATGACAACGCCAGGGTGGACAAAGCATGGTCCATACAGAAGTGGTTTGTCGAGATCGATGTGGAAGAACTTGACTGGCCCCACCGAACACCTTTGGGATGAATTGGAACGCCCGACTGCGAGCCAGGCCTAATCGCCCAAAATCAGTGCCCGACCTCACTAATGCTCTTGTGGCATTAGTTATGCTCCAACATTTAGTGGAAAGTCTCCCCAGAATAGTGGAGGCTGTTTTAACAGCAAAGGGGGGGAACCAACTCCATATTAATGTCAACGATTTTGGAATTAGATGCTCGGCAAGCCAAGCAGGCGCCCACATACTTTTGGTCATGTAGTGTATAAGCTTTGTTTGTAAACAATGCAATTGTAAACAAGGGCTGTATAACCTTAAAACATTGTTAAAACTATCATTTGGATATCATGGATGGCCAGTCCTTTCATCCATAGCTCTGTCTATGAATTTGAATGTGCCTCAGTTACTCAGTTAGCTTTTTTTTAATAGTAGTAATTGTACATCTACTTGTAAAAAAATGTCCTTAAAGTAACAGTACTTCTGTTTGAGTAGGATATTTCAGTACTCTTTCCACCCCAGGGAATGACCCTTTGTCAGTAGTGGGGCGGGCAAATTGGTCCTACTCCAACCATGGCTGCATTTCTTAGGATAACCACCAGTGGGAGTTGAGCTACCGTGATCTGAGGAACACTGGAGAGGCCATACAATTCAGGTGTAGGGTGAAGTTGCCTCTAGACACTGATCTGGGGTTATTTTAGAATTTTCCACACTAATGGTAAAGGTTAGGATTGGGGGAGGCGAAGCAGATCCTAGACCTGTGTCGAGGGGAAGCTACAATTTAAGACAACGTTGTCTATACTATAACAGCCTAAGTTAGGGCCTCAGCTCCTTACAGACAGTTACAAAAAGATTCCTACAACCCTTCTTTCTGCAGACATAGAAAAATAGGAAGCGTTACCACAAACATGCTTCTTACCGACGTTGAAAAATAGGAAACGTTTTCACAACCATTCTCAGCTTCTTACAGACAGTGGGAAATAGGAAGTGTTCCCACAATCCTTCTTTTTTTCAGACAGTGAAAAAGAGGAAACGTTCCCACAACCATTAAGAGGCCTGTGAATCACAGCATGACAGAGAAATCTATTTTAACCGGTCAATCTATCCAAATGAGAGTTGTTTAAGCCTATAAAGTGAATCAAACTTAATGAACAAAACACAAATAGTGTTTATGGTACTTCTGAAAAAGGCTTTTATGTTCTGTCGAGACGAAGGCGGCGCTGTCGGTGGTGATGCATGTCAACACAATATTCCCCGCCAATATCTCACTGTCATGAAATCATTGTTTACGAGAGGGCCTTGAATTATAATGTGGGTATTAACTGTTAGATTCGCTTCGGCCTGTTGGGCAAACACGTTTCCATGTGTTGATGTTGCGCAAAAAAACAAAGCAGCTTTTATTTTTTAAAGCTCTTAAAAGCTTTTATTCGTATTCCCGAGACGCTCTCACACCAACAATTAGGCTATTGGGACTTTGTGATTTGAATTGGAGCCTAGCAGAGCACGTAAGGGATAAATAGTTTAGAGAACAGTTGGAATGGAGGCTACTTCCATTGCTGTAGCGCCCCAAAAAGACCTGCCTACGTACATTGCATGCAAATGTCCCCACTCGAAAGTCACAGGGACAATGCAGTATGTTTCAAGTGGGCTTTTTTTTGACGGCAGTGAGTTGTCGTTAAAGCACGCCTACTGGTAAGAGAGCGAAACGATAAGAGGTTACTTTTTTTTCACTGTTAAGGCGAGCTACAGTCAGGACCAAAATGATTGGAACTCCCGATAAAGATGAGCAAAAAAGACTGCATAAAATAAATAACACAAATAGAGCTATATTGCATGCTCAACACTTTTGGAAAAAAAAAATATTATATATTAATACAATTGCTCAGATAAATAGATTTTTTAAACAAGTAACACTTTTCTCTCTCAAAAAGATAGGGGTTAAAATGATTGGCACCCCTGTTTTCAATACCTTGCAATAATACCTTTTTCTAAAATAGTTAATTGACCACAAAAATCAACATTTTGCAAAGGCCATCTCAGTCTCCGGACTTGGACCCCATTGAAAACCTGTGGTTTGAATTGAAAAGGGCAGGTCATCAGTGCAAATGAAGGATATCAAGCATCTGTAAATATTCTGTATGGAGGACTGGTCTAAGATTCCCTAAAACATTTGAGAAAAAGGATCAGTGCCGTTATCCTCGGAAGGTGAGGCATTGCAAGATATTGAAAACAGGAGAGACAAATGATTTTGACCCCTATCTTTTTGAGAGAAAAAATATGACAAAATCAATTTTTCTGAACAATTGTATTAGTTTAATTGAAATGCATTCCAGGTGATTACCTCATGAAGCTGGTTGAGAGGATGCCAAGTGTGTGCAAAGCTGTCATGAAGGCAATGGGAGGCTACTTTGAAGACTCTCAAATAAATATATTTTGATTTGTTTAACCTTTTTTTGGGTTCCTACATGATTCCAAATGTTACTTGTTTAACAAAATCTATTTTTATGAGCAATTGTATTAGTTTAAATGTGAAAGCCTTAATGGTGAAAGAGCCACATCTGTTTGCGATACTACAACAACAAAGAAGTTACTGCTGTCACGACTTCCGCCGAAGTCGGTTCCTCTCCTTGTTCGGGCGGCGCTCGGCGGTCGACATCGCCGGTCTTCTAGCCATCGCCGATCCACTTTTCATTTAGTTGTCATTTCCCAATTACTGGTCATGTATTTAACCCTCTGTTTCCCCCATGTCTTTGTGTGTGATTGTTTGTTGTTCAGGTCGGTACGTTCCCGGTTGTGTTTTTCCGGGTGCTGTTTTCACCCGTGCTTTGTGGCAACCATTATTGTTTGCACATTGGTATTGTTACTGTGCGCTATTTCTTAAGTAAAGTGCGTTGTTCACTCATCTCTGCTCTCCTGCGCCTGACTTCCATGCAACAGCTACATCGAACTGCAAACAACGAACACTGTGGGGGTTTTTCTATCATAGCATGCGGTATAGATTACAAATGTGTTATTTCGTTGTCTTGATGACTTCACTCTTATTCTGCAATGTAGAAAATAGTAAAAATAAAGGAAAACCCTTGAATGAGTAGGTGTGTCCAAACTTTTGACTGCTACTGTAGCTCTGTATATTATTTATTTGATACAGTCTTTTTTGCTAATCTTTATAAAGGGCAGGGGAGAACGACTGCCCCCTCTCATTGAAGCCATGGTAGTTCAAGGCCGACCTCGGTACTGCCGGCAATGTTAGCTGAAAACAGGATCCCCCATTTTAGTGAATGGGAAAAGCCTTCGGGGTCAATCTTCATATAAATAAAGACCATTTTTTCGAAGACAATCATGGTACCAACATTTGTTTCGAATACACCAGATGTATGTCCTTCAACCAATGATTTTTTAAATCGCACACAGAACAAGTTATAATGATCATTTTGTTGCTAATCTCGGCCTGCAGCACAAACTGTTCCGACCTGAGACGGCAGCTTAACCGGCTTCATTTGGCTTCAATGCGCTATTGAGTCTTCACATAGGAAGGAATGGTGTCACGTGATCGACGGCTTTGTCCGGTCATATCTACAGTCATTGTTCAAGGGTGCCAATCATTTGGGACTTTACTGTATTTCAATGTATATACCCAACACATTGATTCAATTATAATTCCTTTTGAAAATACAAAGACTTGTTTGTTGTGGAAAATTGGTCAAGCATTTAGCCCCCTGGATATATTACAAGAGAATATTCAGTATTTATATTCAGGAATATGCATACATCTCCTGTCCTGTCTAAAAGAATAAACATCACTGCAGCCAGTTGTTGACCTAAAGTGTCTTTAAACCGCCTGAGAGTTTTTCCAGACGTACTGACACATCAAGTTTTACTATGAGTCAGGATGTGAAAGCTATGACACGTTTCATTGTCCAAAATCAATAAATCGGTCTGTAATCAATTACATGAACCACCATTGTAAAAACAACCATTCAAAAATGCCGTGACAGTCCTTTTCATTGTGGTCCTCCTGGGAAGAGAGTTGTTCCTAGCTACACACATTGTTAGCCCTGAATCTAACACTGAAGCTACACATTGTGTGTACTGTGTAGCTCCAACACTGCACACATTATTAGCCACGAAGCCTATGAATAAAAACAAGGCTTCCAATGGGCAACTTTGCGCCTAATTGGCTGCGGTATCTGGTATGTTTTCTATTTTTAAGGAACTTCTGGAGGATGGAAACAGATGGCCATTTGTTTCTGGCAATGAGACTATAAACAACATATCAGTGTCCTCATATGTCCCAAGACTTGGAGAGTCTTGGTTCATTTTGAGGCCATGGAAGAGACAATATTTCCTGTTTGTTTAATAAAGTCCTACCCCTGAATATGAACCATCAGGGCGTTCTAGGTTATTGTTTTTTCAGTCGCCCGACACAGATTATCAGCCTTGACCCTAGCCGAAACAGCCTGGATATGATCTCCAGAAGTATGTCATTTAGCAGACACTCTTATCTAAAGTGACTTGCAGTAGTGCCTCCATACATTTTCGTATGGGTGCCCCAGCAGGAACTAAACCCATGACCCTGGCGTGGCAAAAGACCCGCAAAAGGGGGTTTCACTATCACCGTTCGCTACACTGGTGTCAGAAGTGGGATGCTGTCCGTGAGGTCATCGGAGAGTTGTGTTCATGTGGAGGACTTGGTATAATGAAGCGCAGTGTCAAGACCCTTGCCTTAGGTAGGCTTTCGAATCTGGGAGACCAGGGGTTCGAGACCCGCAAGGGACATTGCCCTGTCGCTGATCACGGGCAAAAATAATAATAATCCCAGAACGAGAGTTTGATTGAATTGAGGTCAGAGTTCTGATAGGTTGGGCATGAGATGTGAGGCATTAGCTTCATATAGGCTATTAGGCCAGGAGTTCAATCCCAGCAAAAATGCCCGACACCCCTCTACGCTGTCGTCCAACGGATTTCAAGCATTCGGGGGCGGTTGAGAAATCTGAAGAATTGGGATCTCTGACTGGGCAGTAGTGGTACACTGCTCTGGGCAGTGCCATCTGAATGCATTCAATAGGTGCATACAAATAGGTGCATACAAATAGGTTCATAAAAATAGGCGCATACAAATAGGCGCATACAAATAGGTGCATACAAATAGGTTCATAAAAATAGGCGCATACAAATAGGCGCATACAAATAGGCGCATACAAATAGGTGCATACAAATAGGTCTATACATTTTCACCCAGGCAGTGCTCTGGTATTTTCTTATTTCCACTAGGGTCTTCATTGATGGATCTATATATAATATGCTGTAAATGAACTGTAACTGACACTCATAATAGCCTACTGTCTTGTATTGGACACCCATGCATCACCATGCACACCACCGTAAACACAATGCTAGTTGTATCTTATTTACTGGTAGCTAGGCTACATTTCTGGCAAGGGTGTCCAACATCTTCTTTCAGTTCTTTTTTTGCTTTCCACGCCAAAGCAAACAGTTGGAGGAGTCATAACGATACCTAGTGGCTCATGAAGCTACATCTGTAGCCCCCGCTGTTGACATTGGTGAGAAAAAAAATAATAATCACACCTTGGCTACCTCTCCGTAACCCACTTTTACTTTGGGAAACAATATACAAAACCCAGGCACCCAGACAGATACAGTGCCTTGCGAAAGTATTCGGCCCCCTTGAACTTTGCGACCTTTTGCCACATTTCAGGCTTCAAACATAAAGATATAAAACTGTATTTTTTTGTGAAGAATCAACAACAAGTGGGACACAATCATGAAGTGGAATGACATTTATTGGATATTTCAAACTTTTTTAACAAATCAAAAACTGAAAAATTGGGCGTGCAAAATTATTCAGCCCCCTTAAGTTAATACTTTGTAGCGCCACCTTTTGCTGCGATTACAGCTGTAAGTCGCTTGGGGTATGTCTCTATCAGTTTTGCACATCGAGAGACTGAAATTTTTTCCCATTCCTCCTTGCAAAACAGCTCGAGCTCAGTGAGGTTGGATGGAGAGCATTTGTGAACAGCAGTTTTCAGTTCTTTCTCGATTGGATTCAGGTCTGGACTTTGACTTGGCCATTCTAACACCTGGATATGTTTATTTTTGAACCATTCCATTGTAGATTTTGCTTTATGTTTTGGATCATTGTCTTGTTGGAAGACAAATCTCCGTCCCAGTCTCAGGTCTTTTGCAGACTCCATCAGGTTTTCTTCCAGAATGGTCCTGTATTTGGCTCCATCCATCTTCCCATCAATTTTAACAATCTTCCCTGTCCCTGCTGAAGAAAAGCAGGCCCAAACCATGATGCTGCCACCACCATGTTTGACAGTGGGGATGGTGTGTTCAGGGTGATGGGCTGTGTTGCTTTTACGCCAAACATAACGTTTTGCATTACTGCCAAAAAGTTCAATTTTGGTTTCAGCTGACCAGAGCACCTTCTTCCACATGTTTGGTGTGTCTCCCAGGTGGCTTGTGGCAAACTTTAAACAACACTTTTTATGGATATCTTTAAGAAATGGCTTTCTTCTTGCCACTCTTCCATAAAGGCCAGATTTGTGCAATATACGACTGATTGTTGTCCTATGGACAGAGTCTCCCACCTCAGCTGTAGATCTCTGCAGTTCATCCAGAGTGATCATGGGCCTCTTGGCTGCATCTCTGATCAGTCTTCTCCTTGTATGAGCTGAAAGTTTAGAGGGACGGCCAGGTCTTGGTAGATTTGCAGTGGTCTGATACTCCTTCCATTTCAATATTATCGCTTGCACAGTGCTCCTTGGGATGTTTAAAGCTTGGGAAATCTTTTTGTATCCAAATCCGGCTTTAAACTTCTTCACAACAGTATCTCGGACCTTCCTTGTTCTTCATGATGCTCTCTGCGCTTTTAACGGACCTCTGAGACTATCACAGTGCAGGTGCATTTATACGGAGACTTGATTACACACAGGTGGATTGTATTTATCATCATTAGTCATTTAGGTCAACATTGGATCATTCAGAGATCCTCACTGAACTTCTGGAGAGAGTTTGCTGCACTGAAAGTAAAGGGGCTGAATAATTTTGCACGCCCAATTGTTCAGTTTTTGATTTGTTAAAAAAGTTTGAAATATCCAATAAATGTCGTTCCACTTCATGATTGTGTCCCACTTGTTGTTGATTCTTCACAAAAAAATACAGTTTTATATCTTTATGTTTGAAGCCTGAAATGTGGCAAAAGGTCGCAAAGTTCAAGGGGGCCGAATACTTTCGCAAGTCACTGTAAGGCCTTGCTGACCTGGGAGTGAACTGTCGGGCCCGTCAAACCTAAAAAACGGTGAACTCTCCACGAACTTTCGCTGAACTCCCCTCTTCCTCCTCCTTGAGACTGGAGAGAGACGCCAGATGGAAATTGTTTCCTAATGCTCCCGGACTCTCGCAAGTGCCAGGAAGAAATACTTGGGACCAACTGATAAGATAGGGCTTGGATGCTCTGTCCTATGTTGGTGTGACTGTCTGTTGAGAGGAATTTGTGTTGGAGAGTTTTCAATCACGTATGCATTTACCATGAGAAAACAGAACACCTCTTCTTGTTTATCAGTTAGCTACACTGAGGTAACTGCATGGACATTTGAACCTGCAATCTGCCTTTTTCCAGTTCTGTATCTAGTCTGCTGCACCCACTGGTGTTTATAAAATGTGGATGACTATCAGTGCCGCTGTATTAAAGCCACCGCGCTGCCAATTTGGTGGTATGCCTTCACATAATTTTTTGGGGGGGGAGAAGCTATAAAAATTCATTTATTAACGTCTACATTTGTTTTTTGCGAATTGTATTCTATTACAGATACCTTAATAAATACTTTAAAATTAGATTATATAAGCTAAAAATCTAAATTGAACATATAAAAACACATCCCTTGAAGTATATATTTTTCAGAGAGTACTAATGCTGCTGTCCTCACTACGACTAAGAAATACTAAAATACATGTAATTTTGTCCTGTCGAATTCCCTTAATTCCTATGGGGGACTGCTCCTTCTGGGAATACCAATATGGCGGCCGACGGCATCAAAGCCTCTCATTGGCCATTACATTGGCTTCAACACTAAGAGATAGCTGTGTTCAATTTTTTTTATTGCATATACAGTGCAGTTAGCTGTTAAGCCAGTTAGTCTAAGAATTTCAAGTCTCAGTATGGGGAAAATCCTAACTTCAACTTCAGTCAAATGTTTATTTAGTCTCCCATTGACATCAAAGCATGACCAAGTGGAAATTCTGCTTAAAGATAGAATCCGCAGTAGGGGGAAAGAGCGCCACTGGCTGCCCCACCACTGTTCTTGTTTTTGTTGACGAATTGAGGTGTTTCACGCAGCATATAACAAAAAATGTGCAGTACATATTGCGCTCTCCTATCACAAGTGCAATGACCTCAGCGGGGATTTGCAGTAACTTCTTGGTTGTTGCATCGCAAACGGACCTGGAAGTTTGACCGCCAAGGATTCCAGCTTTAAGTGGAAGTTAAGATTCACCCGTATTCGCCTTTGCAACCCTAAATGGTTAAATGAGTTATACAGTGTATATCACTGACAGTTCAGTCAGAAGAAAGCAATATGCATAACGGGCAGTTTTTGGGTTATCCTCAAAACTCGTGACTCTCACCTAGCCAACATGCGTCTCTCAGAAATAATCTCAAGTTTATGAAGTCAAGAACAAAGCCGACACTGACTATTGGTGGCCTTCATGGAATTACCTTTCAGGATCCTTGTTAAAAGTCCCCCAGTGGTGACAGCTTTAACTATAACTGGCCATTTGACTGGGGTGTAAATCTCTGAGTGGGAAGAGGCCAAAGGTTTGTTTTAATGCCACCCAGGAGTTCAATTTATGGTCACGGACTGTAAGCTCATTCAGCTGAACGTGGTATGACCACCAAACGTGGGACATGAGAGCGCTGGTTGACATTTGGTTATCATAATGTTCTTCATTTTTATACCACATTCTGCATATGGTAAGTTCTTAAAATATGACATTTGGTTTATATAATAATATATACCCCCATTAATACAGTTGTTGTTCAAAAATAAGTAGGCCTATGTTTCATTTGCAAATCACAAAATGTCATGCAAAATCTATGTAAACGGCATTATTTAATGTAAACTTCAAGATTTATGAATCACTCCAACCACGTTTCCATCTAGAGTTTTTATGCAAGTAAAGTCACATGACAGCTGTGATGGAAACAGGAAGTTTCAGTACAATTGTATATATGCTGACAGTATTTGTTTGTTCGACATGGTGGGATCTTTTTGTGATGGTAAAATTAATTATGCAAGAAATGGTGGTGGAAACTCCTTTATGCACAAATATTGATATAATAACCAACATATCGAAGTCAACTTGGAGTCACATGATGACATGCTGTGTGGTCCTCCCACTACGACTCGGGAAAACATGTAGTTTATTAGTTTACAGATGAAATCAATTATGATAAACGTCACAGGGTTGTGAACGTGCCCGGCGTCGAGCTTGATGCTCCTTTCCAATAAATGTTGAGGGTCTTATTCTGGTGACATGATGCTTGACTGCCGTTTTGTAAATACAAATATTATTGGTCTTATCCATAATAATCTCATCATGTAGGCTATTGTAGACGCACAGTATCTGCAAGCTTTTGACTACACCAGACTAGGCACATTTGCTATTTTTGTTGTTGTTGTTGTTGAATGTTACCCCCTTTTTCTCCCCAATTTCGTGGTATCCAATTGTTAGTACCTACTATCTTGTCTCATCGCTACAACTCCCGTACGGGCTCGGGAGAGACGAAGGTCGAAAGTCATGCGTCCTCCGATACACAACCCAACCAAGCTGCACTGCTTCTTAACACAGCGCGCATCCAACCCGGAAGCCAGCCGCACCAATATGTCGGAGGAAACACCGTGCACCTGGCAACCTTGGTTAGAGTGCACTGCGCCCGGCCTGCCACAGGAGTCGCTGGTGTGCGGTGAGACAAGGATATCCCTACCGGCCAAACCTTCCCTAACCCGGATGACGCTAGGCCAATTGTGCTTCGCCCGGTTGCGGCCGGTTGCGACAGAGCGAACCCAGAGTCTCTGGTGGCACAGCTGGCCCTGCAGTGCAGCACCCTTAACCACTGTGCCACCCGGGAGGCCCACATTTGCTATTTTATCTGCTATTGTCACGTGTACTCCCTCTCCGCACATCGTTACAGCTATCTCAAGGATCTACGGGATCGGTGTCCCTGTTCCTATGCAGTGAACGTTCGCTAATGTGACTAGAATGACTTTGTAAGTAACGGCAAACTTTCCAAGACATAGACATGTCTTACATAAGCAGAAAGCTTAAATTCATGTTAATCTAACTGCACTGTCCAATTTAAAGCATGTTATTACAGTGAAAAAATACCATGCTTCTGTTTGAGGAGAGTGAACAACATACAATTTATGGCAACTGGTGTGATACATTCACCTCTGAATTTAAAGAATGTACAGTGCCTTGCGAAAGTTTTCGGCCCCCTTGAACTTTGCGACCTTTTGCCACATTTCAGGCTTCAAACATAAAGATATAAAACTGTATTTTTTAGTGAAGAATCAACAACAAGTGGGACACAATCATGAAGTGGAACGACATTTATTGGATATTTCAAACTTTTTTAACAAATCAAAAACTGAAAAATTGGGCGTGCAAAATTATTCAGCCCCCTTAAGTTAATACTTTGTAGCGCCACCTTTTGCTGCGATTACAGCTGTAAGTCGCTTGGGGTATGTCTCTATCAGTTTTGCACATCGAGAGACTGAATTTTTTTCCCATTCCTCCTTGCAAAACAGCTCGAGCTCATTGAGGTTGGATGGAGAGCATTTGTGAACAGCAGTTTTCAGTTCTTTCCACAGATTCTCGATTGGATTCAGGTCTGGACTTTGACTTGGCCATTCTAACACCTGGATATGTTTATTTTTGAACCATTCCATTGTAGATTTTGCTTTATGTTTTGGATCATTGTCTTGTTGGAAGACAAATCTCCGTCCCAGTCTCAGGTCTTTTGCAGACTCCATCAGGTTTTCTTCCAGAATGTTCCTGTATTTGGCTCCATCCATCTTCCCATCAATTTTAACCATCTTCCCTGTCCCTGCTGAAGAAAAGCAGGCCCAAACCATGATGCTGCCACCACCATGTTTGACAGTGGGGATGGTGTGTTCAGCTGTGTTGCTTTTACGCCAAACATAATGTTTTGCATTGTTGCCAAAAAGTTCAATTTTGGTTTCATCTGACCAGAGCACCTTCTTCCACATGTTTGGTGTGTCTCCCAGGTGGCTTGTGGCAAACTTTAAACAACACTTTTTATGGATATCTTTAAGAAATGGCTTTCTTCTTGCCACTCTTCCATAAAGGCCAGATTTGTGCAATATACGACTGATTGTTGTCCTATGGACAGAGTCTCCCACCTCAGCTGTAGATCTCTGCAGTTCATCCAGAGTGATCATGGGCCTCTTGGCTGCATCTCTGATCAGTCTTCTCCTTGTATGAGCTGAAAGTTTAGAGGGACGGCCAGGTCTTGGTAGATTTGCAGTGGTCTGATACTCCTTCCATTTCAATATTATCGCTTGCACAGTGCTCCTTGGGATGTTTAAAGCTTGGGAAATCTTTTTGTATCCAAATCCGGCTTTTAACTTCTTCACAACAGTATCTCAGACCTGCCTGGTGTGTTCCTTGTTCTTCATGATGCTCTCTGCGCTTTTGACGGACCTCTGAGACTATCACAGTGCAGGTGCATTTCTACGGAGACTTGATTACACACAGGTGGATTGTATTTATCATCATTAGTCATTTAGGTCAACATTGGATCATTCAGAGATCCTCACTGAACTTCTGGAGAGAGTTTGCTGCACTGAAAGTAAAGGGGCGGAATAATTTTGCACGCCCAATTTTTCAGTTTTTGAATTGTTAAAAAAGTTTGAAATATCCAATAAATGTCGTTCCACTTCATGATTGTGTCCCACTTGTTGTTGATTCTTCACAAAACAACACAGTTTTATATCTTTATGTTTGAAGCCTGAAATGTGGCAAAAGGTCGCAAAGTTCAAGGGGGCCGAATACTTTCGCAAGGCACTGTACTTACATTCAGCAATCATGCTCTGATTTGTCATCCTGAGGCTCACAGAGATAAAATACATTTGAACCCCTGCCGTCTCTGCACACACACACTGCTGCCATCTGGTGTCCAAAATCTAAATTGCGCCTAAACTCCTATATGATACTACGGCCTTTCTCTTGTATTTCGAAGATGGATATTTTTTCTTTCTGCAGAGTTAAGACGATGGGACAGGTTGACCTCAACCACAAACTGACAGGACGGGTCCGGATGGATGGGGCTGTAGTGAACTGATGCTTCAGGTCCACAAAGGCTCTGTCAACCGCTGGGGACCATGTGAACGGTACTTTGGGAGAGGTGAGTGCCGAGAGGGGGGCTGCCAGGGTGCTGTAGCCTCAAATGAAATAGCCGGTAGAAAATGGCAAACCCCAGGAAATGTTGTAGCTGCACTCTGGAAGTAGGCTGGGGCCAATCCACTACCGCTTTCACCTTTTCCGGGTCCATCTGGACATTTCCTTCAGCGATGACATATCCCAGAAAGGAGAGGGTGGAAAGGTGGAACTGGCATTTCTCCGCTTTCACAAATATCTGATTCTCCAGGAGGCGCTGAAGGACTTGTCGAACATGGAGGACGTATTCTTGGGCAGAACGGGGAAAAAAACAGGACGTCATCGAGATAGACGAACACAAAATTATTTAACATGTCTCGAAGCACATTGTTTACCAGGGCCTGGAAGGGAGCGTTGGTGAGTCCAAACGGCATGACCAGGTACTCATAATGTCCACTGGCAGTCTTGAAGGCTATCTTCCACTCATCCACTTTGCGTATCCGAACCAGGTGGTAGGCATTCTGAAGGTCCAGCTTGGAGAAGATGGTAGCCCCCTGGAGAGGTTCGAAAGCTGAGGAGAGGAGTGGTAGGGGGGTAATGATTCTTGATCGTTATGTCATTAAGGCCCTGGTGGCCAATGCACGGACACAGAGTCTTGTCCTTTTCCACAAAGAAAAAACCAGCGCCAGCAGGGGATGCAGAAGGACGGATGTCTCTAGCAGCCAGAGGGTCCTCAATATACTCCTCCATGACCTTGGTCTTCGGGCCGGATAGGGAATATAGCCGACCCCGAGGTGGTGTGGTGCCTGGATGAAGGTCAATGGCACAATCGTAGGGACGATGCAGGGGAAGACAAGTAGCCCATGCCTTGCTGAAGACCCCCAGAGGTCAAGGTACTCTGCGGGGATGGCAGAGAAATCTGAGGATTGACTTAAGCCCTGGGGAGGCTGTCTTGGGAAGGCAGCGCTGCTTTGAGGCAATGGGAATGGCAGAACAGACTCCAACCCAGGATTGAGCTCGTGGTCCAGTCATTAATGGGGTTGTATTTTTGGAGCCAAGAAAATCCCAAAACAGGAACATGGGGGGGGGGGGGGAATGAGGAGAAGCTGTATAGCTTCACTGTGATTTCCTGAAACCCGCAGGTTAACAGGAACAGTGCTGTGGGTAACTCTACCAATGGAGCGGCCGTCCAGTGCTCTAGCGTCCATGGGAACAGAGTGGAGTTGAGTGGGGATACCTAATTCAGAAACTAGGGCAGCGTCCATAAAACTCTCATCTGCCCCAGAGTCAATGAGCACCCGGAGAGACTGGTTTCCCCACAGCAGTTTCACAAAACAACTGAGTGCAGTTGATGGGAATTAGAGGATTCCCAGTCTGCCTCACCCGAGTACTTGTACCTACTAAAGAAATAGGTCTCTTACCCGGGCAGGTAGCTATATAATGTCCCACAGCACCACAGTACAGACACCTGTTGGAGCTTAGCCTATGTGAATGTTCCCTAGGTGATAATCTAGCTTTGCCCAGTTGCATAGGTTCTGGTGTATCTGACTCACCCGTCGCCGATGATTCTCGAGGGAACTCGGGTGGCTTCGGGTCTTCTCAGAAATACAGCCTTCGGGGACTTCCGAATTCCTTCGGAAATGAATGAGCAGCAGCAGATGAACAAGTGTGCCCAAGACCAGACCTCTCACTCCTGCGTTCCCGTAGACGCCCATCAATCCTAAGAGTAAGGGCGATAAGGGAATCAAGGCCAAGCGGTAACTCCCGAGCTGCTCGTCTTTTATTTCCTCTGAAAGTCTGTGAAGGAAGGTATCGAATAGGGACTCCGGACTCCTGACACTATCAGCGGCCAACGTGGGAAAATCTACTGCGTAGACTGCCACACTACGGGAGTGTTCACGTAATTCAAGTAGTTTTCAGGCCGCCTCTCTCCCGGATACCGGAGAATCTAACACCTTCCTCACCTCTGCCATGAAATCTTCCAGATGACGACAAATGGCAGATTGTTGCTCCCAAACTTCTGTCGCCCGGGAGAGCACCCTTCCCAACATTAGCGTAATAATATACGCCATCTTCGACCGGTCCGAAGGGAACGAAGATGGCTGTAGCTCAAAAATAAGGGAGCACTGAGAAAGTAAACCCCGGCAGGTTCCAGGATCCCCAGAATATCACTCCGGAGGAGGTAAGCAGGGTTCTCGGGGAGCAGGGACACAGCGTGACGGAGATGGTCCAAGTCTGCTGGGTCTGTCATGGCCAGTTCATACCAAAAGGGCACCGGGCAAGACCCAGATGCAGACATGGGAGGCAGATGGTTCGAGTCTCTGATATTTATTGTAATCCAAGGGGCAGGCAAGAGAATGGTCGTGGACAGGCAAAATATAATAACAAGGTCAGAGTCCAGGATGTACAGAGTGGCAGGCAGGCTCGAGGTTATGGCAGGCAGTATGGTCAGGTAGGCGGGTTCAGAGTCAAGGCAGGCAAGGGTCAAAACCGGGAGGACTAGCAAAAAAAAACAGAAAAAAAAAAGCTTGAGCATGGCGTAACACGCTGGTTGACTTGACAAAACAAGACGAACTGGCACAGACAGACAGAAAACACAGGTATAAATACCCAGGGGATAATGGGGAAGATGGTTGACACCTGGAGGGGGTGGAGACAAGCACAAGGACAGGTGAAACAGATCAGGGTGTGACAGGATTACTATTGCAACAACACATCATCAGTAGGGTAAAACTAACCTGTCTTACAGCTCACGTTCCGTATTAGCACAATTTACGATCAAATCTGTGCACCAGAACTTTTTATAAATGAGGCACTTGGACTCTCATTTTTACCATTACAAAATGTCACATTACTTTCTAACAGGAGTTGGGTGCATTTAAACAGGTTCTGTTGGGATCGTTAGGCTATCTATCACTTCTCCAGGCACTGTCAAGATCTGATCATCTGTCCAGACTTAGACAAGCGCTGAACTGCAAATCCTGTTGGATTGGACATCTTAAGACACCAGTCAGTTAGGGTTGAGGGGAGTTTGATGTCAACATGCTCTTGACTTGCCCTGGATATGAGCACAACAGAACCCTTTTCTGACCCCAACAAGACCACTTCACATCTGCAGTCTTGTAAAGGTCAATGACGGTCAGACGTCAACTTTTAACCCCAAATATTTTTGTTGATAAGAGGCCGGTTAGAAGTTCATGCAAGACGTTTCGACTCCATCTTCGTTGACTTCTGAATTATACAACATCGACCCACTTTGGAGCCTTTAATCTGTCCAGACTTAGATAAACACAGACACTGAACTGCAAATCCTGTATTTTCTAACATCAACCCACTTTGGAGCCTTTGTTATGGACTCAGGACCTCAAGTTAATGTACAGTTTCAATGATAACATGATAATCCACTAGTTTTGGGGTTGAGGGGAGTTGTTGGAGTAAGAGTGAAGGCAGACCGAATATGGACTGACAGCGATAGCCCCCCAAAGCAGCCATCTTAAAACTCTGTTAGCCTCTATTTTGAAGGCAATAAAACCCAGTTCTCCTGTTCAACTTCAGCTACCATCACCTCATTCTTTAGATAGTGAGCTAGCTAAGGAATGGACCCATTTACACTAACATATTATACATGTTAACAGGGAATGCTTGATGTTTGTACTTGACGTTCCGTTTCTTGGGGTCAAGGGGCACAAGTTTTTAATAAACACTTGACGTAGTTGTATCCATCCAGATTCCAGTTAACCTTGAAAACCTGAGGCGTTATAGGTCACACACTTATTTTGCTATACTCTGAAATGAACAGCCATGTATTCAGGTTGGTATATGTTGAAAGACATATCAAATGAGTTGAACTCCTTTCACCAAAGGAGCTATTCATGTCCAAACGATGAACGTGGAGCCAGTAGGATTTTATCAAGTAATCTGCTGGTCTATGGAATGCCACTTTGTTATCATATGCCAGTGTCAGGTAGCTAAATTGGATCACTGAATACAACATTTATATTCACGCTAAATGATCCTGGATTGGAGATAGTCCTAACAGACCCGCCACTATGAGTCAGCAAAGCAGGCCAAAAGCCTACGGTCTGCAAAGCAATCAACTAAATAGCCTAATTAGAGAATCTCACATTTCACAAACCAAGACCGACTACAGTACAAACAAAAGTCAACCATTTTACTCCAGGTCATTGGCAATGAATGGGATGGGAGAGGCTAACATGTTGGGGATACTGTACTGGGAGATACTGTAAATTAGTTAAAAATGGCTTGCTATGGCTCTCGACCTTCGCCTCTCTGGAATCCATATGGGAGCTGCAGTGATGGGTCGGAGAAAATGGGGTACCCCCCCCAAAAAAAATAGCTAAAAAACAAAGGGCTTGCTCCAAAAGTAGCACAATGCTTGGCAGACAAGGTCAGTTTACTTAGGGATCTTTACAGTTGTTGTATTCTGGAGGTAGATTCGATTAAAAGACAGTATAGGCCTAATAGGCCAGACAAGGTGCTCTTCAAAATGTTGTATTGATTGTCCCATAGGGCCTACTGTATATAATACAATAATAAAGGAAAAAAAACTTCAAGATTCTGGGCACAAGGTCATACTTTTTTTATTTGATAAATCTGCCTTTTTGATTATAAAATTGTAAATAAAAATATCTAATTTATTCGTTCAATATGATTCCAATGAGCCTGTAATTATAATTTGTATATCCTACAAATGTAATGGTTGTGAATTTAAATTACGCAAATCAACGTACATCTTCAGCGTAAACAAATTATTAAAAGTATAGTAAACAATATGCCAAATTATGTAGACTAAAGAAAAAAGACATACGTGCCAAAAAATACCATAGCAATGTCCTTTGTGGCCAATCGTGTCTTCGGGGTTTACCTTCGAGCTGCACTGTCCCCTCCTAGTGCACTTACGCATATAAACCCACTTCTCCCAGACAACTCTCAGAAAACTTTGGACAGGAACTTTCAACATGTTCGACTCGTTGACATTTCTCGTCGAGAAGCTATCCCTTCTCTCCAACTTCAAACTTTTCGATTTTAAATGGACGGATAGGAAACGCAATGAGGCGGGATGCAAAGAGCGCACGATGCACAGTCACGCGCCGTTGTCTCTCCAGAGAGGGGACCTTTTGGAGGTGCCGAGAACTTTGTTCACGCACTTCGGTATCTACTTGGGTGACAACAAAGTCGCTCACCTGATCCCGGATATCATGCCCGTGCTAACCAACGATAAGATGATCATCAAAACAGTTATCACAAATAAGAGACTCATCATGGGTTGCTTGTACAAGTGTGCCACGGTGCGCGTGGACACTTTGGAGGACTTTGTGTATGGCTCAAACATATTGGTGAATCATATGGATAGAAAATGCAAGGCGCAACAACCGTTCCCAAATGAAGAGGTTGCTGAGAGGGCAGAACAACTCGTCGGCGCCATCCCTTACAGTTTACTATGGAATAACTGTGAACATTTTGTTACATACTGCAGATACGGTTCCGCGAAAAGTCAGCAAACGGAAATGGTCATTCATTTTCCTTGCATTATTTCATTTATTTATTTAATTTTCACAATTACGTTGTGCATAAGTCTGGCCCCTTAACTTTTACGCTACAGGAGATAAATGCAGTGCCTTCTTAAAATATTTTGCCTCTGCATAACCAGTATCCCAGTGAGGACTGTTATCTTTAGATTATGGCATAGATAATGTTTTCAGAGATTTGCATTTACATTAATACCATCACAAATGTATTGAATTGTTGATTTAGGTTAGACCTGGTTGTATTACTTATTGGGAACAGCATCATCAACCTTTGACATTTCCAATCCCATATTTTCTATTTATATTCATGATAATGCATCCCCATTTGAAATTACATTATGCCATGGTTAATATAATAGGAAACTATATTCAGAAACATTGTGATTTATTCAGTGTTATGGAAAATACATATATTTGGGCTTTGGTTTGTTGTTATGGTGTTGTTTCATGCAAGGTCTTCTTCTCTCTTTTCTTCCATATTTCATAAAAGTTTAGACTTGTAACATAAAGAAATTGAATATGCCTAAAAATGAATTGTTCATAAAAGTCCTATACATACATGTTTATTAATTGCATTATTTATCTCCTTTCTATGCAGTTTTGTGAGTGCCTGAAATCCATCATCCAAGACCAGAGGAGTGTCTTTCTCAGCGTTCTCCTGGGAATGATCTACATCGTCTGCTTTGGCCTCGCACCTTCAACTACATTACCCACAACCCTCATCTCCTTCACTCTGTGGATGGCCGGCTGAGAGGCCAAAGTTCAAACCTTCAAACACTCCCGATGGACATTTCAATGGAAACTATTTAGGATCGTGTCTTTTCATTGGTCCTTGTGGTGACATTACTTGGCACCTCCCAACTCATACGCCTTTGGTATAGGCCTAAAGTGCCATATCATATAATAGGCCATTGTTACAGCAAGAGCTACTTTTGATTTGATACTGGCCAGCCAAAAGAAAACAGAGGGCAATGTGGTTGTAGGCCTAGCAATTTACATTTGAGTGTTCATGTCAACACTTACTGTATTGTATGTAGGCCATTAAGGCATTATAAAGCCTTTATAAAGGCCATATGATCCCTCTGTGACCGAAGTATCATCCCTATCCCCCCCCCCCCCCCCCCCCCCCCCAAAAAAGATTGGCCAAGGCACATTTTCTACTTTTTAAATCTTACTGTGTAAGTCAATGTCGTCTAATCTGTAAATAATTTCATTTCTTCAATAATGATACTCTGGTCTAATTTTTTTTATATAGATACATTCAGTTTGAAACTCTAAGAGTACTACGCTGATTAATACAATACTTTTACGAATGTGTTTTGAGAGCAATTCATTTTGTTTTCCATCAAATACATTGTAAATATAAGAAATGTTAATAAAGATATTGGAGGTCATCATGTGGTTTGTTTTGGTCTGGTTTCAAGAACAATTTAAATAATTGACTGTATTTTTCAATACAGTTAGGTACATGCAATCACAGTGCATCTTAATACTCACATTGCATCTCTGTCAATATCACCCACAGCATTTTCAAATGATCATGTTATTGATGGAATATTGGCCGCATAAAATCCCCAATACATCCTTATAGTATTTCCAAACCCAAATACTTAATCATTTAAAGTAGATTTACGCAAGAGCCACACTCATAAAATAAACACATTATCTGGGTAGTATTTCTTAGTAATGACTATACTTTATTATTTTCTTTCTACTGTACCATATTCACAGTTCCAGACATATCAAGAGTGAGTCAGGATTGTACGGCTCAACCTGACTGTTTATTCAGGCTATAAAATATTTATGACCTTCTAAACTGGGGATTTGTTTTTCTGATTTGCCAATGACAGCCACATAGCCAGAACACTTCCCCCGATTAAACCCTCGGTTGTGAAATTAAGCCGCCCTCAAAACCACACGATTAGCAGAAAGCTCCTTTATTTCTGTCGAAATTGCACTGCAAAGTTGCGAAACCTCTAATCCCACGTGCTTGGCTCCTCCCAGACCCTTAGCCCCGATAAAACGGCCAGGTGTCGAACCGTTGGATATAGTTCTGCCACCATGATTACCTTCCTCCAACTCCTCAGCCTCTTCTTCATTGCTTCCAAAGTGGATGAAGAGGACAAGGACAAAGACTCTAAGTATGACCTGTCCTTGTACAAACGTGGCGACCTTTTGGAAGTTCCTAGAACTCTCTTCACCCATTTCGGCATCTACCTGGGCAACAACCGGGTGGCCCACTTCATCCCGGACATCCTTCCGGTATTCACCAAGAACAAGGCTGCCATCGGCAAGATGGTGACCAACAACCGGCTGATTCTAGGGGTGATCGCCAAGTCGGCGAGCGTCAGGGTGGACTCGTTGGCGGATTTCGCGTATGGCTCGGAGATCCTGGTCAACCACATGGACAAGCTGTGCAGCCAGCCCCCCCTGGAGGGGGACGAGGTGGCCAGGAGGGCAGAGAAGCTCATGGGCTCCATGACCTACAGTTTGCTGTGGTACAACTGTGAACACTACGTCATGTACTGTCGCTATGGCATGGCCATCAGCTACCAGACCTACCAGGTGGAGTATGGGGTTCTCCTTTGTCAGAGCACACTGTTCTTACACGTTTTGGGGGTAGCATGTGATCGGAAAATCGATGGTGATTTCCCGGGCGACTAAGATCAGTCACTGCAAACTTCTCAGAGTGGAAGCCATCACGTGACACCCCCTCCAGGGGATAGCTGGGGGTAGTGAAGGAGATGTTAAGAAAACAATGCTTTAGTTGAGACTGTAGGAATAACATTGTGAACCATGAGCCAATAGTACACTTGGTGTTACATAATGCTCAGGGCAATGAACCAATTGGGAGGAGTTTTTTAAAAATTTAACCCGGCAAGTCAAGAGTTATTGCTGGTTCAAATTACGGTCAGACAAAGTTTCGTAACACTATTTATATATTATTGAGTGAAGAACCTACTGAGACATATTAAAGTGAATCCCTGCCGATAAATACGTCGGGGAAGCAAAAACAACATAAACGTATTGCTCAATGACTTGCATTAGTACATAGCTTTGCTGTTAGAGCGTTAGGCTACACACTAAACATTTATTGGAAGGAATCAGCTTTAGCACAGAGCATATAGTCTCTCCAGCCTTTTCAGGAAATGCCCCTTTTGGTACATTTTAGCCACAAAAGTGCCTATATTTATCCAGTCACCTATGTCATAGGCTCAAAAAGGTCACACGGGAGAGATATTTTCTGAAAGAAAAGAGTTTGAGCACGTGGGTTGTGTGGGAAATATGGCAGGTATTTCAATGAATTTGATGGAACGGACACAGATTACGGGAAAATAAAGTGTTGTCGTGAAGTTGACCTCAGTCACCTCACATGCCAAAGTTAATAAGCGGAAACATACATATAAGGGAAATGATTAGGATGAAACCTTTCTTCAACCTTTCTTCAACCGTCAGTTATGATTTGGTCTTCCAAGTGAAAGTGCTGTTTCACACTGACGTCGACTGATTATGTGGGGAAACTATGGTCAAATAGCGGCTTAGTTGCTCAACTCCTTTGTTTTTCGAGAATGGATTTACAACGTCTCTTGTATATATCGGCCTACTTAGGAGTAATTTAGAAACTTAGTTCAGATGATGGCAGTTGGCATACACTAGAGGGGGCTCATTTGTTCCAGCCCAGCAGTAAAACGCCCGGTTCAAAGGATCATGATTCATGGACAAGCTCCTCAAAATCTCGAGAGCACAAAATGAGTGAGTGTCATCAGGCCCCATATTTATAAGGCATATCAGACTAGGAGTTCTACTCTATAATTAGATCCCTGCTATCCATGCATTATAATCTAAAAGTCAAAGCTGGTAATAGAGCAGCACACCTAGTCACTCTTAGGAATACGGGCCCTGGTCTGAGTTCAGCAGGGCAGTGTTGTGGAACACTCAGAAATATATTGGGTAGAACAGACATGCAACCTCTCTGGCATGTAAAGTAAGGAATCGGGTAAGCTCTAATCATGGCATTTGTTTCTGAACACGACACAGGCGTGCTGGTACCAACGTCTAGTCTAGACATGCTGTGGTCACCCCTAGCACAGACGATAGCCAATCAATGTGGGAATACTGCACACTGATGCAAAGTACTGCAAGATGAGAGCAGTTGAAAGGGTGTACATTACTCTGAAAAGGTCAGGGGGATAGATTGCTTTTAGGCCAATGAAAGGTGCACTCAAAGAGTGATTCTCTACCCTTCTCCAAAAGTGTGCACTTGCACACTCCGTCATGGATTCAAAAGCATCTGATTGGTGCAAGTAGGTAGTTACTAACCTTGGTTGAATCCATGAGAGGAAGTGTGGAAGTGCACGCTTTGTGAGAAGTGTGGAGAATTGGGACAAGTCACAGACTTGTTGAGTTGGACTGTAGTGCACTGGTGAGCAGCACCATCTAGTGTTAATGCATTAAAGACCCTCATTTTTTAAACCTTTATTTAACTAGGCAAATCAGTTAAGAACAAATTCTTATTTTCAATGATGGCCTAGGAACAGTGGGTTAACTATCCTTGTTCAGGTGCAGAACGACAGATTTTTACCTTGTCAGCTCGGGGATTTGATCTTGCAACCTTCCGGTTACTAGTCCAACGCTCTAACCACTAGGATACCTGCCGCTCATGTGTGGCTGTGGTTGTTTACTGAAACAGTGGAGGGGTAACCACGGCTGTCGTTTGAGTCACAGTTTGCCACTTTAATGTAATATAAATCAGTAGGTCCTAGTACCCCTGGATGGGTACCACTGTTACACAGTACTTTATTAAATAGAGGTACTGTATTTATGGTTGAATCACAATGTTCTGTCAAATTAAGACACGTCATGCTGTTTCATAAATTGCTGTATCTTCATTGTAATTTGCCTCTTGGCCAGAGCTCCTTTAAAAGGAGATTTGCATCTCAATGGTTACAAATAGATGTGGATGAATAAATAAATAAAATTGACAATAACGATTAACCATTAGAATATCAGAGGCCCCAATTCAATCAAACAAAGACAAGGGCTTTCAAAGATAAAGGCAAAGAGCACTCCTCTTTTTCACTCAACGTTAATATAATATGATTTTGAGTGTTAAAACACTCACAAGCTTTCATTCATCTTGTGGATTTAAAATAATCTGTAAAGGATACTTACTCTTGTTTCATCCTCTCTCCTGCAGTTCTGTTTGACAGTGAGGAAGATCATCTGCAGCAGGATGAACGCCTACCTCACAGCTCTGTGTGGAACGGGCACCGTGTTATACCTGGGCTCCGTAACGCTGCTCAACACAGTACCCACCCTGCTCGTCCCCTTCACCATCTGGATGGCATCGTAAAAACGGCCACAGACACACAGAGAGGCTCATTGACATGACTGCGGAATATGGAAGGCTTAAATCATGTCCCACTATCAGTATCACTGTTCATGAAAAAAAAAAAAAAAGCATTGTGGGAAATGTCACGTTTGTGTTGATAGTCATTTTTATTAGACATATTATTATTAAACATATTATATTAGTTTAACGTTTTTTTTATAGAAGAGTAACCATCTTACACATCTGGTATTTACTGTGTATAACAGTCTTTAAATGGACAGCCATGTTATTTAAAAAAAAAAAGTTGTTCCTGATAAAGGCATTGTTTTGACAGTATATAATGGACATCATGGCCTTTATGGTCACAATTATACAGACAATAATGACATTGGGACAGGATGGACAAGGTGGAATTTGACACTGTTATTTCCATACTCCGACAGGGTGAATGTACTGAACTATGGCTTTCAACTAAATTCACACACCTACTCTCCCTTGCGCAACTTTTCAATTAGCCTATTGTATCTGACTACTTCTTTATTTAATACTAAATTGTGCAAATGTTCTTCTCCTGTTGTTGCCCTTACCTATACTCCCAGTAGATAACACTGTAAGTAACATTGCCACGCTTCTGAATGAATGCATTCTTTTGGAATACATGGGGAGACAAGTCTACGGGGAAATCCCAGGCTCTGAATATAGAAGTCCCAGAAATATGCTCAATTTGTGCTCAATTCTCAGCCATTATTGTTTGTAGTGGTTTCAGCATGGTTCAAGCATGGTTGAAAGTGTCTCTGCTACTGTAGTGATAAGAAGCAGTGTTTTCTCAGTCGGCGATATCCTTTCCATCCATTTCGGTCTCCCACTGGCCTATTTAGAAATAATAACAAACCAGTGCAAAAAAATGTAAGTTCAGAAGTAATCTGATGCCAACAGTGCTGACATTTCCTTTCCTAATATGGCATATCGGATGGCAAATTGAACTCATGACTGCAGTAAACATAACGTACATGTAAACATTCGATTTTAAGGATGATTAAACATTCAATTATGAAAGTATTTGCGGAATCGGAGGAGACAAAACACTGAGATTGCATTACATGGGTTTGTGAGTGCATTTCTTCTTCCTGTTACTGAGGACACTAGACATTCATGTGTAATACATGTGTTGTTACGACAGTACTGGGACATACTGTGTGCCCAGAAACACTCATTTAAAAGAGCATTTTACTGAGAAAAAATATTTATCATATATTTCAAATTTAAAAAGGCTTTCTATTCCGCTTTATATTCCGCAAATGTTCTCAAGTTATAATTATTTAGCACATACAAGCCCCATAGCTATACTAACAGCGGGCCTGTGATTACTTCCTGTCAAAACACATCATTTAAATGACCCACCATTAGGTGAGCTCTGCATGTGCAAAATAAGGATAATTGGTGAACGAATGAGAAATATCTAGAACATTTGGGAAACACACCCTTTTTTAAAGGTTCAATATAAAGACATTGTTAGGCCTTTCCTGCATGCAAAAAAATTATAATAGGTTGCCTAATTTCAGCTTATGTGACAAACACTAAACTTAAGAACAGGAAGCATAGAAATAGGGCACATAGAATAGAGCTACAGCTTCTTAGACTTGCTTTCAAGTAGAATGACAGATCTACGTAAGTATAAGTAAGTATAATTTTAAGTATAATTTCTATGTGAATTTGGTCAGGTCACTCAAAAAGTTAGATATTGCAGCTTTAAATGTCAGTTTAAAAGAAAAAAGAAGTAAAATGCCTCTAACACTTCCTCTCAAAGATACAGTACACCCAGTCTAAAATGACACGCATCATCTAAAATTATCAACGAAAAAGTCTCTTTCCATTTACCTCATTAGAAATCGCAATACTGCCTTGCTTTTACAGTGCTCAATCATCGAGGGATAATGAAAGAAAAAAAATGCCAGTGGGTGGTGGTTGACTCTCAGTGGTAGTTAGGTGGCCACTTCACTAAGTTCTCATATCATTTCCGTGGAAGATTCTGGCCACGTGTAATGGACACAAATCTCTCTCCCTTGCTCTCCCTATCTCTTGCTTTTTGTCTTTCACTCTCCCTCCCTCCCTCTCACTTTCTCCCTCTCCCTATACAACCCAGGCAGATGGCTGACTGCAAAGAAGAAAATTGCAGTTGGAATAATCAACATTCTATCCCGGTGGGGTCTGTGTGGGACCCTCCATAAGGCAAACACTGAGGGGTAATATAGCCTACTGGTAATAGTGCACAACGGAATGGTCTCGCGGTTTAATAACCAAGCAGTGACTCGCTCACTCAATATCTGGATAATTTGGTGAATTTTTCATGACAGCTGGATCCAGAGTTCTGAGTTATTCTGTTGTTATTTTTTAACCCAAGAAATATAAGAAACACTAACATAAAGTGTCTTAAGAGGGCAATGGGCCACCACGAGCCAGAACAGCTTCAATTCACCTTCGCATAGAGGAGGGATGCCACACCAGTCTTCCCTGAGAAATTCCATCATGTGGTGATTTGTTGATGATGGCGGAAAACACTGTCTCAGGCGTCGCTCCAGAATCTCCCATGGGCTCAATTGGGTTGAGATGTGGTAACAGACGGCCATGGCATATGGTTTACATCATTTCCAGGCTCATCAAGTCATTCAGTGACCACTCGTGCCCTGCGGATGGGGGGGAATTGTCATCCTATGGGGGCAGAGCCATGGTAGCCAAAATAATGGCCTGCCCCAGCATTTTCTATACATGACCCTAAGCATGATGGGATGTTAATTGCTCAATTAACTCCGTAATCACAACTGTGATGGAAGCACCTGCTTTCAATACACTTTGTATCCTTCATTTACTCAAGTGTTTCCCTTATTTTGGCAGTTAACTGTAGCTAAGTCATTAGCAGCCAGTGGTATTATACACAACATCGCTCAATTCCCCCTTGGATAAGAGAAGCGAGGCTAATTGAATCTACCTTCTAATTAGTTTGTTTTGCGAAATCTGTTTCATTCCTTAAAGCTCGACGCCATAGGAGGTGCAAACAACAATGATTGCACATCATTGCATGTGTGATAGACAGCAGAGTATGTACTAGTGTTATTATTTGTTGTTGGTATAACGCTGGATGCTCATTTTCTCAACACAAAAACAACAACAGACGTGACAGTGGCTCCGTTTCACCTATCGCAGATCTCAGCTTTAATCGCATGTGAATATTACAGACAGCCCCAAGGCCTTGCCATATAAATTGGCCGTCAAGGTCGTCAAAAGTAACTTCACTGGAGTGTGAACAAGTGGGATTTTGCTAGATCCTGCTATTTTGATTGGTTGGATTAAGCACGATGTCCCCATAAAATGTCTTGTATTTTAAGCCGCTACGTTTCAGAACTCGAGGTGACACTTCAAGACACTTTTCGGCAACGGAAAACCTAGTTATCACGGTGCAAATGCCTGCTATTTCCATTTGGCTGCTAGGCCCGTAAAAGGGTACACATGACATTACCGAATCTCCACTTCAGCTACAAACCTACAATACACTATGATCTATAACATGGTATGATACCATTTTATTTTAAACGTCTCTTCCTCCAATATTCGCCCTAGGTCCAGAAAAATCAGCCAGATTTATACCCCCCCACAGACCCTTGGTGGAGGCGGCCAGGTAGAGAGCATCAATAGTAAGAGAACATTACCTACCCACGTCAAGGGCACGAATCCGGGAGAGGCACACAATGCTATTGATTTAGTGGTTCTGTGTATCACGCCTACAATTTACTGGAACCATATGGAGGGAGGGCAGTGCGGTAACAACCTCTGCTAAGCTGGAGTGGAAATCCCGGGGCCTTGCCACGAGCACACTTCTTGTTATGTAGCCTATGTGCTGTGTATCTTCCATTCATTAGAGCCACTGTAGGGAGAGCGGAGGCTGGAGTCTCTTCTGCAATTACAAGGCTTTGAAACGGTTGCCTGTTCCTGTTTGTCGCCTTCTTCAATTGTCATCGGGCATGATCCGAGATCCTTCTGTTTCTTTTATATGACTGCAAACACTGTGGCAGCTTTAAGGAAGGACACTAGGTTTCATTAAAGAGTTGATTCTTGGGAGCTGTCCTCAAGCAGCCTCCTGAACCGTTCCAGATGAATGAGGTGTCAGGCCCAATGCTGTGTAGCCCGGGTGAGGACCGAGGAGAAGGTAATGAAAGGAATCCCATCAGGTATCACTCCCAATTCAATAGACGCCATTGTGGAAAGGTGATTTCGGTTCCGTATCACAGTTGCGTGTTGTGCTATCGACCATATGCCTCTCTGGTGATCTCAATGCTCTTGGCACATCATTTTAAACCAAAGCCAAAGGTAAGATCAAGTTTAAAACACACTGACCTGCTTTGAACTGTCTATCTGGCCAATGATATTCTAATAAATGTCTGTCAGAGATGTTGTATTCACCTAATATCATACACATGACAATATGGCTTTCATCTAACATGGACAAGTACATGATAAATACCCATCTGGCAAAAATGGAGAGTCCAAGACCTGTTTGTGGACGTCAACATTTACAAGCAGGAATGTGGTTAAAACATGCAAAGCTGTCAGGTCGTCTTCATTTGGCCTGTGGCTAATGCAAAGCTGCTAGTAATTAAACATGAATATGGTAATGTCAATTGATTTGAAGCGCAAACATTTTCTTTGCATTCGGGCCAATAATTGAATTCTCCAGTTGACATGAATCTGTGATCTATGTAGCTGAATTCTGTCTGGGTCCTGGGCAAGAACATTTGACACCATCATCTTGGCAGCTGAGAGAAAATGTTGCTAAAAATACTAACTACCTTTGTCGCAAAAATTCGTAATTTTTTTTAGCACAGGCCTATTTATTTCTGCAACAACACACTCATCACATATTGTAAGCAAGCTAGTGTCCTCTTAAAAACATTGTCATCGGGAAAAGAGGGTAGTCTGTCAGCTGATCATTGATCATTTATGTAAATCTGCTAGCTAGCTCGCTCAATATTTGTTTTTACTGATTGTGATTTACCTTCAATGCTCTTAAATAATAACTTCAAAATATAGCCTAAAATTCATTATCTTCTAACTCATGATATATGGCTGGCATGGCTTGGATATTTCAGTCAATATGGTGGTTAGCTAGAGTCTACACAACTCGTGTTCAGTGCTTAATTTATAAATTGGGAGGTGCCGGAACAAAAAGTGAGCGAGAGAGTGGGGTGACCTGGGGAGGTACAGGAACAAAAAGTGAGCGAGAGAGTGGGGTGACCTGGGGAGGTACAGGAACAAAAAGTGAGAGAGAGAGTGGGGTGACCTGGGGAGGTACAGGAACAAAAAGTAAGCGAGAGAGTGGGGTGACCTGGGGAGGTACAGGAACAAAAAGTGAGCGAGAGTGGGGTGACCTGGGGAGGTACAGGAACAAAAAGTGAGCGAGAGAGTGGGGTGACCTGGGGAGGTACAGGAACAAAAAGTGAGCGAGAGAGTGGGGTGACCTGGGGAGGTACAGGAACAAAAAGTGAGCGAGAGAGTGGGGTGACCTGGGGAGGTACAGGAACAAAAAGTGAGCGAGAGTGGGGTGACCTGGGGAGGTACAGGAACAAAAAGTGAGCGAGAGAGTGGGGTGACCTGGGGAGGTGCCGGAACAAAAAGTGAGCGAGAGAGTGGGGTGACCTGGGGAGGTACAGGAACAAAAAGTGAACGAGAGAGTGGGGTGACCTGGGGAGGTACAGGAACAAAAAGTGAGCGAGAGAGTGGGGTGATCTGGGGAGGTACAGGAACGCACTTCATGGGTGGATCGGCCTTCTGCATACTGCAGAGGGGCCAGACCATATTTTATTAGGGGAAAAAATACATAATTGTACAGTTGAAGTTGGAAGTTTACATACACTTATGTTGGAGTCATTAAAACTTGTTTTTCAACCACTCCACAAATTTCTTGTAAACAAACTATAGTTTTGGTACGTCAGTTAGGACATCTACTTTGTACATGACACAAGTAATTTTTCCAACAATTGTTTACAGATCGATTATTTCACTTATAATTCACTGTATCACAATTCCAGTGGGTCAGAAGTTTACATACACTAAGTTGACTGTGCCTTTAAACAATTTGGAAAATTCCATAAAATGATGTCATGGCTTTAGAAGCTTCTGATTGACTCAAATGATGTCAATTAGCCTATTGGAAGTGTACATGTGGATGTATTTCAAGGCCTAACTTCAAACTCAGTGCCTCTTTGCTTGACATCATAGGAAAATCAAAAGAAATGAGCCAAGACCTCAGAAAAAAAATTGTAGACCTCCACAAGTCTGGTTCATCCTTGCGAGCAATTTCCAAATGCCTGAAGGTACCACGTTCATCTGTACAAACAATAGTACGCAAGTAGAAACACGCTGGGACCACACAGCCATCATACCGCTCAGGAAGGAGACGCGTTCTGTCTCCTAGAGATTAACGCACTTTGGTGTGAAAAATGCAAATCAATCCCAGAACAACAGCAAAGGACATTGTGAAGATGCTGGAGGAAACAGGTACAAACATATCTATATCCACAGTAAAACTAGTCCTATATCGACATAACCTGAAAGGCCGCTCAGCAAGGAAGAAGCCACTGCTCCAAAACCGCCATTAAAAAGCCAGACTTCGGTTTGCAACTGCACATGGGGACAAAGATGGTACTTTTTGGAGAAATGTCCTCTGGTCTGATGAAGCACAAATATAACTGTTTGGCCATACCGAACATCGTTATGTTTGGAGGAAAAAGGAGGAGGCTTGCAAGCCGAAAATCACCATCCCAACTGTGAAGCACGGGGGTGGCAGCATCATGTTGTGGGGGTTCTTTGTTGCAGGAGGGACTGGTGGAATTCACAAAATAGATGGCATCATGAGCAATTGAAAATTATCTGGATATATTGAAGCAACGTCTCAAGACATCAGCACATCAGTCAGGAAGTTCAAGTTTGGTTGCAAATTAGTCTTCCAAATGGACAATGACCCCAAGCATACTTCCAAAGTTGTGGCAAAATGGCTTAAGGACAACAAAGTCAAGGTATTGGAGTGGCCATCACAAAGCCCTGACCTTAGAACTGAAAAAGTGTGTGCGAGCAAGGAGGCCTTACAAACCTGACTCAGTTACACCAGCTCTGTCAGGAGGAATGGGCCAAAATTCCCCCAACTTATTGTGGGACGCTTGTGGAAGGCTACCCGACACGTTTGACCCAAGTTAAACAATTTAAAGGCAATGCTACCAAATACTACGCTGCTCAAAAAAATAAAGGGAACACTAAAATAACACATCCTAGATCTGAATGACTGAAATATTTTTATTAAATACTTTTTTGTTTACATAGTTGAATGTGCTGACAACAAAATCACACAAAAATTATCAATGGAAATCAAATTTATCAACCCATGGAGGTCTGGATTTGGAGTCACACTCAAAATTAAAGTGGAAAACCACACTACAGGCTGATCCAACTTTGATGTAATGTCCTTAAAACAAGTCAAAATGAGGCTCAGTAGTGTGTGTGGAATCCACGTGCCTGTATGACCTCCCTACAATGCCTGGGCATGCTCCCGATGAGGTGGCGGATGGTCTCCTGAGGGATCTCCTCCCAGACCTGGAATAAAGCATCTGCCAACTCCTGGACAGTCTCTGGTGCAACGTGAGACTGGATGGAGCAAGACATGATGTCCCAGATGTGCTCAATTGGATTCAGGTTTGGGGAACGGGCGGGCCAGTCCATAGCATCAATGCCTTCCTCTTGCAGGAACTGCTACAACACTCCAGCCACATGAGGTCTAGCATCGTCTTGGATTAGGAGGAACCCAGGGCCATCCGCACAAGCATATGGTCTCACAAGGGGTCTGAGGATCTCATCTCAGTACCTAATGGCAGTCAGACAACCTCTGGCGAGCACATGGAGGGCTGTGCGGCCCCCCCAAAGAAATGCCACATCACACCCTGACTGACCCACCGCCAAACCGGTCATGCTGGAGGATGTTGCAGGCAGCAGAACGTTCTCCACGGTGTCTCCAGACTGTCACGTCTGTCACATGTGCTCAGTGTGAACCTGCTTTCATCTGTGAAGAGCACAGGGCGCCAGTGGCGAATTTGCCAATCTTGGTGTTCTTTGGCAAATGCCAAACGTCCTGCACGGTGTTGGGCTGTAAGCACAACCCCCACCTGTGGATTTCGGGCCCCCATACCACCCTCATGGAGTCTGTTTCTGACCGTTTGAGCAGACACATGCACATTTGTGGCCTGCTGGAGGTCATTTTTCAGGGCTCTGGCAGTGCTCCTCCTTGCACAAAGGCGAAGGTAGCGGTCCTCCTGCTTGGTTGTTGCCCTCCTTCGGCCTCCTCCACGTCTCCTGATGTACTGGCCTGTCTCCTGGTAGCGCCTCCATGCTCTGGACACTACGCTGACAGACACAGCAAACCTTCTTGCCACAGCTCACATTGATGTGCCATCCTGGATGAGCTGCACTACCTGAGCCACTTGTGTGGGTTGTAGACTCCATCTCATGCTACCACTAGAGTGAAAGCACCGCCAGCATTCAAAAGTGACCAAAACATCAGCCAGGAAGCATAGGAACTGAGAAGTGGTCTGTGGTTATCACCTGCAGAACCACTCCTTTATTGGGGGTGTCTTGCTAATTGCCTATAATTTCCACCTGTTGTCTATTCCATTTGCACAACAGCATGTGAAATGTATTGTCAATCAGTGTTGCTTCCTAAGTGGACAGTTTGATTTCACAGAAGTGTGATTGACTTGGAGTTACATTGTGTTGTTTAAGTGTTCCCTTTATTTTTTTGAGCAGTGTATATATATATATACATATGCATGTATGTGTGTGTGAATAACTATCTTACTAAAATTTACAAAATGGTGAGTAAAGGGTTTGTAAATGCCTTTAAAATAAAGTGTTACCCTAGGGGGTTGTTGGGCCCAGCACATGCAGTGTGGTCCCCTGGTCTTCCTGTCCCAGTGATGCTAGGCTGCGGCAGTCAAGTGTAGTGGGCGTTGGGAGAAAACACATACACACAGAGAGCGAAAGAGTGATAGAGAGAGACACATGTAACGCCAATTTATTTATATTTTATATTATTATATTTTACCTATATGTAATACTAATTAACCATTATGTATGACAGCCAGGCATTTATATTTGCAATATAAGTAGCTAGGCTTTCATGCGCCAATGGTCATCTATTAGGTATTCATTCAGTAGTCTATCTTCATAATCTAATAAATGTGTTTATTCATTCACAACTAGGATATTGCTCGGCCCAGCACAGGCAGTGTGGTCCCCTGGTCTTCTGGTGCCAGTGCTGTGGAAAAGGATGCTAGGCTTAGCAGAGAAAGCTCAGAGGTGAGTGCAGTGGAGGTAGGAAGAAAACAAAGAGACACAGATCAAATCAAATCTTATTAGTCACATGCATCAAATACAACAGAGATTGCACGTTTGCTAGCAGAATGGAAGGAAGTGGGGATTTATTCGATCGCCTACGAATTCTCAGAAGGCAGCCCGCCCTCCGGCGATTCTGCCAGTCCGTGCTGAGTAATCACAGTCCTGATGTCCAGAAGTTATTTTCGGTCATAAGACGGTAGCGGCAACATTATTTACAAAATAAGTCATTTTTATTTATTTACAAACAACGCAAATGAACAAACAAAGAAACAAAATCGGATGGGGGCACGTAAAACATCTGCCTTCTTCTCCGGCGCAATTTTGTACTGTCAGTTCCTTAATATGTTGGCTCTATATGAATGAAGGTTCCGGGAGCACCCTGAGGGCATTGAGAGCATTTCGGGGTTGGATGTATTTTAATTTTGAACAGCGTGTGCGGTGTAAGATAAGATCTATATCATTTTTGTAGTAATTGCTTTTGGTATGTGTCAAGTACAATAAAAATGTATTTTGACAAAATACATTGTAGCTGCAGCAGCCAATTAGAAGACTTGGAGGCGTGGCTTGTTGGGGTCTTTTTGGCCTACCACGAGACAGATTGTATTGTGTTGTGTTCTGTGATACGTATTTATTCCCCCCCCCCCATATGGGTTCTTCGTTTGGTTGATTCGCGTGGTTAAGCATCATTAGGTGAGCTTGTTGAGCTTGTTCAAAGAGCAGGACTCTGCAAGACTTTGACCAGGTAATACCAGTTAGCCTTGATGGTTTAATCTGAAGAATGTCAAGACACCGTATCCACAAAGCCCTTATCGAAGTGTTTGAAGCGTTGGTTCCCCCACTACAGAGGCTTCTAGTTGTAACTTTACCTCCCTCAACAGCATTGCCTACATTTCGACCTTGGCACAGAGAACCAGAAATTTACACAAAGGGTGAAAAGGTAGTTGTGGCAACCTTCGCTATGATCTGATTCCCGCCTCGTGTTCTCTGCAGTCCTGCGTGATGGACTGATCCGACTGCCTGAAATCTTTAGAAATGGCGAGTGCAGCTCGCTTTCTGCCGCGGCTTTATTAAAAGCGAGGGGTGAACGCCGTGCGGCCGCAGTGGCAGTAATTACGATACATTTTGTTCCCGAGATAAGGTCTGGCAGATAGCCCATTAGCCCCGGCCATGAGAAACCATGTGGATGGCAACACTAGGCTAAACTGATTATACACACACTGGAAACACGGTGCCAGTCGCCTAGTCGATGGACCCCGTTCGTCATGTTATGAATGCAAATTGGCCAGTTATTTTCCCCTGATGAAGATGATTGAAGTTCGACCGTCGGGATGATTCAATTTAGGTTCACAGAGTAGAGCCTTGGAAATTGGAGGTGAGGCTAGAGATGGAACTAAAGTGGATTAGCATGGTGTAACCCTCAAAAACCTGCCTAAATGACCACACCGCCGTATGAAAAGACCACACCTTGAGTTTTTCATTACTCTTGAGCTCAAAATCGCTCAATTGATACTGCTTGAGAGGTCTCGGGCCAAAGTTGTCATCAGAACAGCTGTCAAACTGACATGAAGTGTTGGCGGTATTGTGTAAGATCCTATCATGTTTGCCCCAAGAGCATTAGGTGTACCCGCTGATGTCATAGGCCTCTTGAGCAATCTCTATAAGAAAAACCCAACGTATTGGAAATGCAATGAAAGCAGTCAGAGCAATATGTAACACAACATCCATCTTGAACTGCAGCGGCCTTCACCATTCATAGCAGTTAGTCTTACGGATGTAAACAATAGGAATTACCGCCCTGTACATCTTACTGTCTGTCGGGTTCAGACCGTGTGTCACATCTGTTCATTTAGATAGACTGTAGGCCTTCTGAGAATCGATGTAACTGTTTACTGCCTCATCCCTTGTGCTTACGTCCTGTTCTCATACAATTGAGCTCATTGATAGCAATCCATTTCATTCCATTCATTTTCTCGGCACAAATTACAATCTATATCGTCATCCTGCCGTCTATGAGGACAATATATTATAGCACTCCCTGCGCTTGAAAATCAGCTCTCTGTCTCCCATCGTGTTCATTACAAACAGGTGATATTGGGGCATTGTGTTATTTAATGGACTAGATTAAGAGCCCCTGACACCGGGGCTACTGCAGTCTGCACTTGGGTCTTACCTTGCTTCCTGATCGACATGGTATATTGCTGATGGACGGCTATACCTCCAAGAAGTCTCAACAAACAGACACTTGAACAATGATGTTTCACCTGCTTTTCAGACCTATGGCTAACAAACATTGGGCATAGCTAAGTTATTTTTTCACAAAATCTACATGACAGCTCTCCAAGAACAGGGTTGGAGAGCCCTGGATTAGTCAGATTGACACAATTGTGGCTAAATTACAAGGAAACTTAGTTAACTTGTTTGTGGTTTGCAGCATCTGCCTGACTGGCCTGCCCTGAAGGTGCAGAAGAGCTCTCCTTTTAGAGACTGTGGCCATATCTGAGAGGTGTTTCAGAATACCACTTTATATTACAATGTACAGGCTTGCGTTAGCCAAGGTTTCTACGCTAGCCTGTTTGTTTAGGGGGATTTCATACCCTCTTCTGGCTACGACTTGTAAGTCTTCTGGGAATTCTTTGATTTTAAAATGAGACAATGGGGCTTCTTGCTCGCAAATTGACATTCACTTTAAAACGAGGTCAACAACCACGTGTACTTGTTTGAGTGGTTTGCAAGCCAGTCAGAGGAATTTGCCAGAGCCTATGGGCTCTAATGCATGTTATAATTGCCTTGAAGTGCTGAAGCTCTCAGTATGCCCCATGTATTCATCACTTCATGGTTTGTGTCATTATTTAACCATCTGCGTATTAGTACCAAGGGCTTTGGCTATACGGAGGCTTGGCAGACTAACTTAATTTGAGGCCACGTGAGGTCTTGAACCATAATGGTGACAACAGAACTAGAGGCGCAATTACCTGCGGCACGGCCTGACATGGATCAACTCCATGGTTTCCCTTTGTTAAAGTCTCATTGTCTCCTGATTATTGCATTTCCTGTCAGTAGCCTACGGAGGAACCGTGCAGACTCAGCAGTGGCTTTCACATCAGTATCGGTCCATAGAGGCACATTCAGAGCAGAATGGGAAATGATAAAAACGGGTGTTAAATAAAAACAGACAATATTATATATCATTTGACTTTACAAACTTCTATGTTGTGGGCTATTTAGATTACAAACACCGCATGTCAACTTTTAGATCTTATGTGGCAGGGCTTGCAAACTATCCCAGATTACATGGGGAAAACAAGCATTTCGGTACAGCCGCAATAACATCTGCAGAACACGTGTGACAAATCAAATTTGATTTGAAACAACAGCCGTGAGCTGCTCAGTGACACGGGCCTACTGGATGTGGCCTGCCAAGTTATACAGCTGCACCATTGAGAGCATCTTGACTGGCTACATCACCGCTTGGCATTTGACTAAAAAGCACTATAGAGGGTAATGCGTATGGCCCAGTACATCACTGGGGCTGAGCTCCCTGCCATCCAGGACCTCTATACCAGGCGGTGTCAGAGGAAGGCCCCTAAAAATTGCCAAAGACTTCAAGTCATAGACTGTTCTCTCTGCTACCAACAGGACCCTGAAAAGCTTCTACCCCAAGGCCATAAGACTGCTAAATAGTTAGTAACTATCGGCATTGACCGTTTTTGAAGCATCACATGCGCTTCTGCTACGGTTTACTATCTGTCACTTTATTTCTGGTTATATGTACATATCTACCTCAATTACCTCGTACATTGACTCGGTACTGGTACCCATTGTATAGAGCCAAGTTATTGTTACTCATTGTGTATCTGTTATTACTTTTCTATTATTTCACCATTTTCCTTCTCTGCATTGTTGGGACGGGTAAGTAAGCATTTCACTGTTAGTCCACACCTGTTGTCGGCGACGCATATGACGAATACAATATGATTTGATTTAGATGACGGTTGCATCAACGCAGCCCTTAGCTGCTTTAAAAAACAAATCCGATTGCATGCTGATAACTTGCAACAGGTAGTTTACCTCAGGCACATCTTCTGGATGATATTAGCCGTGACGTTGTCGTACTACGAGTCTGAGTTTCAATGCGTGAGTTTGAACTGGAAATGGATGAGAAATAATTAATCGTTAAGGCATAGACTTTCTCCCTCGAGGCAATGAGGGGGGTTTGATTAATCTGGCCCGGGGTACACCGGGCTATGGCCCGTCGCGTCGCGTCATCAGGCGAAAGCAAGGGGAAGAGGTGCACATTTCTAAAATCAAACAGTAATCTGCCCTCACGTCCGGAGCTACTGGGTGTGCAGGCTTTTGATCAAGCACTGCTCAAAAACAGAGACAGTTGATCAAGGTCTGGTTGAGCAGCTCATTACTAAAATGTGGTTTGTTAGAGGGGGACTGGAATAAAAACCTGTACACCCATTAGCTCTCCTGGAGGAGGGTTTACTACCCTTGATGTAAAACATTGCAACATTACGATCAAATTAGTTTTATGCCTTTCGAAATAATTTGGCTCCTTCAATATATCAAATGGCTATGGTAGGCTACAAATATTTGTATTCAGCTGAAGCATGCCCACACATTTTCAGGAAATGTATATTTTCTAGTTTATGCATCTTTATCTTAGAAGTGTTTATTTTGCAGGCTGACTAGCATCTATTGACTTGCAATGTCCAATACACTGGATACTCAAATCAACTGGAAGTATCTACAGTGCATTTGGAAAGTATTCAGACCCCTTGACTTTTTCCACATTTTGTTACGTTACAACTTTATTCTAAAATGTATAAAGATTTTTTCCTCATCAATGTATACAAAATACCCCACAATGACAAAGCAAAAAACATTTTTAGTTTTGCTAATTTATTACAAATAAACTGAAATATCACATATACGTAAGTATTCAGACCCTTTACTCAGTACTTGCTGAAACACCTTTGGCAGCGATTACAGCCTTGAGTCTTCTTGGGTATGACGCTACAAGCTTGGCACACCAGTATTTTGTGAGTTTCTCCCATTCTTCTCTGCAGATCCTCTCAAGCTCTGTCAGGTTGGATGGGGAGAGTTGTCTCTCCTGAGATGTTCAATTCAGTTCAAGTCCGGGCTCTGGCTGGGCCACTCAAGGACATTCAGAGACTTGTCCTGAAGCCACTCCTACGTTGTCTTGGCTGTGTGCTTAGGGTCGCTGTCCTGTTGAAAGGTGAAACTTCGCCCCAGTCTGAGGTCCTGAGCACTCTGGAGCAGGTTTTCATCAAGGATCTCTCTGTACTTTGCTCCGTTCAAATATTTGTTTTGTTCGATAACGTCCATAATTTATGTCCAAATACCTCCTTTTTGTTCGCGCGTTTAGTTCCAAAATCCAAATTGATGACGCGCAGGCCATACGAAAAGTCAAAAAGTTCCATTACAGTTCGTAGAAACATGTCAAACGATGTATAGAATCAATCTTTAGGATGTCTTTAACATAAATCTTCAATAATGTTTCAACTGGAGAATTCCTTTGTCTGTAGAAATGCGATGGAACGCAGCTAACTCTCACGGGGGTGCGCCAGAGTGAGCTTGTGGCACTCTGCCAGAGCCCTGACTCAATCAGCTCTTATTCCCTCATCCTTCACAGTAGAAACATCAAACAAGGTTCTAAAGACTGCTGACATCTAGTGGAAGCCTTAGGAAGTGCAATACGACCCCATAAACACTGTATATTGGATCGGCAAACCTACAAACCTCAGATTTCCCACTTCCTGGTTGGGTTTTTTCCCAGGTTGCTGCCTCCCATATGAGTTATGTTATACTCACAGACATTATTCAAACAGTTTTAGAAACTTCGGAGTGTTTTCTATCCAAATCTACTAATAATATGCATATCTTAGCTACTGGGACTGAATAGCGGGCAGTTTACTCTGGGCACATTATTCATCCAAGCTACTCAATACTGCCCCCAGTCATAAGAAGCTAAATTCATGTTAAAAGACTGATGTATTTGGTATTTTATTATGATCCCCATTAGCTGTTGCAAAAGCAGCAGCTACTCTTCCTGGGGACCACACAAGACATAATACAGAATAACATAATACAGAACATCATTAGACAAGAACAGCTCAAGAACAGAACTACTGATAAGTTGCTAAGAACCATTCAAAATAACTGTATTTGACAAAAACTGGTACAACCAAATTCCCATGTAGTCTATATAAAAGGGCACTTAATTTAATATCATAATATAAATTCAATATGACTGCACAATGTCTACTTAAAATATTAAAGCAACGCAAAAGGTCCTCATTTCGTGGAATGACCCAGGTAGCTTACCCCCGGGATATCTTTTGGTGTCTTGTTTGTTTGAACTGGAAATGGATCCGAAATCATTTATAAGGCATAGCCTTTCTCCCTTGAGGCAATGTTTATTTTTGTCAGGGTAATACTGTCATTCAGAGCGCTTCATCATCTCCGCCTCCCTCTCGAAACTGGCCACACATAAGATGCGCTCCTTTCAAGACAGGAGTCCACAGCGTGCGCTGTGCTATTCTCTTGTTGCGCTTGTCTTGTTGCGCACATTCCTCGTAGAAAAAAAGCGGGGGAGTTTTGCCAATATATATCACCGTTCAGTTAGTCAGCGGCTTGTTGTCTAGTTTTCTAGATATGTCTACTACTTGACGTGCGATACAATAAAATGTATTGATATCTAGGACATGTGGTGATTAAAAAAAAATGCTGCAACTTGAATATAGGGAATTATTTCATGTTCATTTGAAAATATTAATAAGCTGATGAGAACCTTTCAAAAGAATGTTTTGACAAAAAGGGGTACCATCTGAAGTATAACGAATGCATCTGTTGCGGATCAAGGTGAGTGGATTATTTTATAGCAGCTACTTGCTGATGGGAAAATATGATGTTTAGTTAAGAATTCAATCAAATGTATAGCCTTTAATGCTATATATTTTTTGTAGGCTACAACTATAATCTTGATATCACATCTACAGCATCCCCAACTTGTAATCTAAGATACACAACATTTCGGAATAGCTTTTTTTTTTTTGGGGGGGGGGGGGGGGGGGGGGTGAAATCAGTATCATGAAAGATTTCTTATGTCATATTTTCTGTAGGTTGTAGACGAATGCAATTGAAGTAGGAACGTCGTAAAATGCCTATGACGTGAGACATGAATTCCTCATAATCATTTGAAAAAAAAATTAATCGTATAGAATGCACTAAGATGTTGTGAATGATTTCCAAAGTAGACTTAGTCTATTTCTTGGTATACCATGCAGGATGCCAGTATATCAACTCTTTATCATTACTCTTCATTCTGATTCAGTTGTCACAGGAAGCAATATGAATGTTTGGTATGAGTTCCAAGTAATGTGCTATTATGAATTGACTGGGAACAAGTGACAATTAAATTTGTCGGCCAAGAAGTATTCATGCAGGACTGTTTAAAATCCCACGTTCACTCCCAAGATTACTGTCAGTTAGAATACCAGCTAGACATCTACAGCAAAATGAAATTAATTTATATTAATATAACCTTTATTTTAACAGGCAGGTCAGCAGATCCTAAGAATAGGTCATAAGAACAAATTCTTATTTACAGACACCAGGACATGCTGCACATTTTATACCCCTTACACTCGGGAAATGGGCCCATGTGGATAGGGCAACATTTGAAATGTTTCTAACAAAATAGCTATAAAAAGCTTGCTTATGCATGACCAAGGTAGCAATTGAAAGATAACACGTTGGAGATTATGGCAAAATTATCAGACCAAAAAGGTGAGGTCACAACAGTTCACGTGACACAAGACTGAATCCAAACATTACACTTTGGATTTTATGTGCATTTTAACTTCACTGTACTTTTCACAGCATTTGTCAATAGCAAAATCTGAAAGTACTCTGGATACATTCAGTAACATAATAAGAACATTCAGTGCATTTTTGGAGTGCACGATAAGAAAAAACGATTACAAGGGTTTGAGTGAGAGGTTTAACTGGTGTCTGCAAGTGGCCACACACCACTTCAAACTGTGCACAGCTCCTAGTTAATTTCAAGGCACTTGACTCAAGGAAAGAGCCTTCAACTATGAGATGTTTTTTTTGAGCTCTCCTATCTTTGCCACTGAGGAACTGAAGCAAGCACACACGTAGTTTGTTTTGCTTGGAACACAGATCTGTTCCCCCCACCATCAGATGGGCATCATTTGAAAGCTTGCTCTTCACAGTGCAACAAACATAGGCTCATTCTCTTCAGGCCAATCCAGGGGTTAAACGCATATCATCCTTGTAACTGTGGATTGAACATAGCCATCCTAAAACGTTGACTCTGTAAATGACATGAGTTCTCAAATATGGAAATGTGAACTGCACATATGGATTCATGGGTGTGGTTTGCTTGTATGACATCATGGGTATTTATTATAATCCTCCAAGTCTCGTCTTTCATAACACGTCGACTCCTCTCAATTTACAGTATTTCCCTCACTCAGAGAACAACAAATGTGCAAAAGTAGCCCAATTAGGACGAGGGCATCTTCTCGTTGAAGTTTATAACGGCTGTCAGTCAAAACCCATACAGCACTGTGAAGCGGAAAACCTGAGCTCTGACGTCATGTATAGCATGTTACTGTACAGTCACTGCATTCCAATTTAGACACTTATCAATAATAGGCTACACTATGATTACCACAATCAAGACATGATCTCGGAACAATAAGAGTGACAAATACTGGAACAGGCTACTACTACCTTCGGGTTTTCACTGAGATTTGTTTTATGATTTTCCATGTTTCCCATGCAGGCTTTACATAATTTGATAGTCCATTTACAACTACACTCAATGACCAAAAGTATGTGGACACCTGCTTGTCGAACATCTCATTCCAAAATCACGGGCATTAATATGGAGTTGATCCCCCCCTTTGCTGCTATAACAGCATCCACTCTTCTGTGAAGGCTTTTCAATAGATGCTGAAACATTGCTGTGGGGACTTGCTTCCATTCAGCCACAATAGCATTAGTGAGGTCGGGCACTGATGTCGGGCGATTAGGCCTGGCTTGCAGTCTGTGTTACAATTAATCCCAAAGGTGTTCGATGTGGTATAGGTCAGGGCTCTGTGCAGGCCAGTCAAGTTCTTCCACACCGATCTTGACAAACAATTTCTGTATGGACCTCGCTTTGTGCAGGGGGGCATTGTCATGCTGAAACAGGAAAGGGCCTTCCCCAAACTGTTGCCACGAAGTTGCTGTAGCGTTAAGATTTCCCTTCACTGGAACTAGCCAGAAGCATGAAAAACAGCCCCAGACCATTATTCCTCCTCCACCAAACTTTACAGTTGGCACTATGCATTGGGGCAGATAATGTTTTTCTGGCATCCACCAAAACAAGATTAGTCCGTCAGACTGCCCGATGGTGAAACGTGATTCATCACTACAGAGAACGCGTTTCCACTGCTCCAGAGTCCAATAGCGGCAACCTTTACACCACTCCAGCCGACGATTGGCATTGCGAATGCTGATCTTAGGCTTGTGTGGGGCTGCTCGGCCATGGAAACCCATTTCATGAAGCTCCCGACGAACATTTATTGTGCTGGCGTTGCTTCCAGAGGAAGTTTGGAACTCGGTAGTGAGTGTTGCACCCGAGGACAGATGATTTTTATGCGCTTCAGTACTCGGCAGTCCCGTTCTGTGAGCTTGTGTCGCCTACCACTTTGCGGCTGAGCCGTTGCTGGTCCTAGATGTTTCCAATTTACAATAACAGTACTTACAGTTGACCGGGGCAGCTTTAGCAGGGCAAACATCTTTGCAAAATGACTTGTTGGAAAGGTGTCGTTTGTTGAAAGTCACTGAGCTCTTCAGTAAGGCCATTCTACTGCCAATGTTTGTCTATGGAGATTGCAAGCCTGTGTGCTTGATTTTATACACCAGTTAGCAACGGGTGTGGCTGAAATAGCCGAATCCCCTAATTTGTCCACATATTTTATATACATATATATATAGTGTATTTAAACCTATAGCGGTTGCAACAGTATGATACAGGATGAGCAATCCCCTGCAGCAGTGTAGGTAATCGTATTTACAGATACACTAACATGACTGTGTTTTGTTGACTGTGTTAAGGCCCATATAAAGCTGGTTAAAAAAAAGAAGTTACAGTTCTCATGCCCCTTCTACTTGGAACAAGCTATAAAAGGGCATGAAATTGCAGGAGCTCGTCTCTTTGAATGAATTTAAAGCTAGGGTAAAAACTATGGTTTAAAGTGAAGTGGGGGGATATCAATGTTTTCAACCCTAGATGCACCACACCTCCCCAAAGCATCTTGCATGCTCAATGTGTAAATGTATGTTTTTTAAATGCAGTGCTTTGTGTGTTATGTTGTAAATGTATCTGACATTTTGTGTATTGCTATGTTATCCAGGTGTCTCTTGTCAAATAGATATTTAATCTTACCTGGTAAAATATAAAATCTATAAATATATACAGTATTGAGACAAACTAGGTTTGTCAGGTGATCCTTATTACAATGTGCTATAAAACAACCGAGTGAGAACACAAGTCATATTTTATTCAGTGGCTTGGGGGTGAGAGAAAAAAATTGAAAAAAGGTTGTTGGAACGATTGTTATTTAGTCCGATGAGTCACTGTGATAGGCCCACCTCATGTCTTTGCCCTGCCCTCGATGTTGCGGAAGATCTTGTATGTATATGTCACAGGTATGCCTCACACGATGCTAGCAGCTTGTCCAATGGTCAATGACATCATTCACTGCAGTCTAAAATATGAGCAGGCAAGGAGCTTTAAAAATGTTTTTTTAAACAAATGTAAGTCCTCTGTCAAAATGACCTCCCTCCTTTTTGTTGCAGAATTTTTGAGGCCCGGAGGGGAACGATACCAATGGATGCTGAAAGTCAAGTAAACATAACTCCAATGGAGGATTGGGCGAATTCTTCTAGACTTGCTTGTGAATTCTCAAACTGCCGCAACAACTTTCCAGACCTGGAGGACAGCACCAAGCTGGTGGGAGTGCAAGTGATCCTCATCTTGGCTTACAGCACCATCATACTGTTCGGAGTCATCGGAAACTCCCTGGTGATATACGTGGTGTACAAGTTCAAAACTCTGCACACCGTCACCAATTTTTTCATCGTGAACCTGGCTGTGGCGGATCTGCTAGTGAATACTCTATGTCTGCCCTTTACTTTGATCAATACTCTCCATGGGGAGTGGAGGTTTGGCCAGGCATTGTGCTTCATGCTGCCCTTCTCCCAAGGCATGGCCGTGCACGTTTCCACCATCACGCTCAACATCATCGCCCTGGACCGCCACCGGAGCATCGTCTACCACCTGGAGACCAAGATGTCCAAGGAAATGTGCGCCGCTGTCATCATCATGACGTGGGCCATAAGCGCAGTCCTGGCCAGCCCGCTCGCCATCTTCCGGGAGTACGGGACGTTTGACCTTTCGCCCGAGCAGTCCATTCAGGTTTGCACGGAAAAGTGGCCAGGGAGCGGCATGGACGGCACCATCTATAGTATCTCCATGCTCCTGCTCCAGTACTGCCTGCCGCTGGCCATCAACTCCTTCGCCTACATCCGCATCTGGAGTAAGCTGAAGAACCACGTGAGTCCGGCAGGGAGGAACAACCGCCACCAGCGCAAGAGGAAGACCACTAAGATGCTGGTGATCGTGGTGGTGGTGTTTGCAGTGAGCTGGCTGCCTCTCCACGCCTTCCAGCTGGCCATTGACATTGACAACAGTGTCTTGGAAATGAAAGACTTCAAGCTGCTTTTCACCATGTTCCACATCGTGGCCATGTGCTCGACCTTCGTCAACCCCATCCTCTATGGGTGGATGAACAACAACTACCGGACTGCGTTTCTGTCTGTGTGTAAGTGCAGCCAACCTGTCAATTCTGGGTCGAGGAACATCATGAGCAGAAAGACACTGAGGGAAAAAGACATGAGCGATACAGATTTCAAAGCGACTAAAGTCTGAATTCATATTATCAACTCTAATGTCTGTTCTGTGCAACCTACTGTAAGAGTGAATTATGGATAAAACATTTTGCTTTTTTACATTAGTTTATTGTCAAAAGGTTCAGTGAAGAACCAAGTGTGTTCAAAATGTGTAAATGATCAATTTCATGCAAGTGCCAAATGCATTGCTGACTTGTGCCATTGACATTTAAGAACTATTTTGGCCACATGCAAGTGTTGATATTTAAATGCTGATCGTGGGACGAAAATGTTACATTGCCTTTGTGAATGCTACCATAGTAAATTATGTTGATAATTAATGTTCAGGTATTTTTCTTTCCAAATGGATTCCTTATTTTGATAGATGTTTTACACCTCAGCTTGTGATTAAAGCACAACACATTAGTTCATAAGGCAGGTTGTCATTTATTGACACCTAATAGTTGTAAACTCAGCATGTAATGACAAACTGACTAATCAATTTAATCAATCAAATCAAATCCAATTTTATTTGTCACATGAGCCGAATACAACAGGTATATAGACCTTACCGTGAAATGCTTACTTACAAGCCCTTAACCAACAATGCAGTTCAAGAAATAGAGTTAAGAGAATATTTACTAAATAAACTAAAGTAAATAATAAAAAGTAACACAAAATGATATAACAATAACGAGGCTATATACAGGGGGTGCCGGTACCGAGTCAATGTGCCGAGGTACAGGTTAGTCGAGGTAGTTTGTACATGTAGGTTGGGGTCAAGTGACTCTGCATAGCTAATAAACAGCGAGTAGCTGCAGTGTTAAAACAATGGGAGGGGGTCAATGTAAAATGTACGGGTGGTCATTTGATTAATTGTTCAGCAGTCTTACGGCTTGGTGGTAGAAGCTATTAAGGAGACTTTTGGACCTGGTGAATCCAGGTGAAAGCTATGATCCCTTATTGATGTCACTTGTTAAATTCACTTCAAATCAGGATAGATGAATGGAAGGAGACAGGTTAAAGAAGGATTTTTAAGCCATGAGACAACTGAGACATGGATTGTGTGTGTGTGTGTCATTCAGATGTTGAATGGGCAAGACAAAACATTTAAGTGCTTTTGAGCGAGGTATGGTAGGTGCCATGCGCACCGGTTTGAGTGTGTCAAGAACTGCAATGCTATCAAGAATGGTCCACCACCCAAAGAACTCCCAGCCAACTTGACACAACTGTGGGAAGCATTGAAGTCAACATAGGACAGCCTCCCTGTGGAACGCTTTCGACAACTACTAGAGTCCATGCCCCGACCAATTTGAGACTGTTCTGAGGGGGAAAAAGGGGGTGCAACTCAATATTAGGAAGGTGGTCCTAATGTTTTGTACACTCAATGTGTGTTGCAGCTCTGGCACAAACTAATATATGTACGCTATATTATTAGACAGTCCACGAGAGATCCGGAACCCCTCCCTCGCCTTTGGTGGCAGCAAACTGTCTACTTACCGATAGTGTGTGTCCTCACTATATGTCTGGATCATTTAAGAGGATGCCCTTTCTTCCTGTTTCTTAGTCCATCACCACTGTTGTATTGCGGGGGATCGGTTCAATGCCTCTGTTCTGTTTTTAGTAACTCATTCATGGGCCTTTCAGCACGTAAGCCAATAACGGTTTATCAGGCTGTCGAAAGTTATCGACCTGCAGCTTACAGAGAGCGGACCTGGGGGAGCTGCCCCCGTTCTAAATCAAGTCTGGAGGACATGAGCAACGGGGTTTAAGACGCATGTCATTTCCCTTTTGATTCGGTCTCTGTTCACTACGGAATTACATTAGGGTGCAAACAGTGAGGTTGATGACTTACTGCTCGGCTCTCCACCCATGTAACATTTTGAAGTCAAAGTTGATGAACCCATGGACAGAATGGGAGTTATAGGCTAGTATGAGTACATGTGAAAACAACATCAATATCAAAAGGCCCATTTGACATTTTCTCATGACAGATAAACATATATATTTTTGTAAGTATTTGATGACATCACATGCTGACCGTAGCATGAAATAACAGTATCAGTTACATCAGTGAAAGAATTCATGCCTGAAGGTCAAAAAAAATATGTTTCCGGGACACATCAGAGAAATTAGTATTGATTTTGTCAAACAATGGGGGTTGTTACTTTCTGAAATGACTAAATAGACTAAAGTTGGCAGGAGTAGCTAAGTATAAGTGTCCTGATGACAACAACACCTTACAACTGTCTTTCTGCCAGACAGACGGGTAACGGACAAGAATGAAAGCCTCAAGACATGATGAGATGTGAGTCATGAGTCCCACAAAACCCTCCACTGATTGACATGGCATGGCTAGCAGGGTATACAGAGAGACAATGTGCTCACCTGCCATCTGTGTAACCATAAGGATTTAAAGGGGGGGGTCACACTTTACTTGGATAGCCCGGATAGTCCATCTTATACTATCAACAAACAATCTACTGATAAGCAACGTCTTGCTAGGGCTACGGGGTAAGGGTTAAGATTAGGGCTAGGGTTAAGGTTAGTAGATAGTTAGTTGACATGTTGTAGATGCTCTACAGACTATCCAAATAAAGTGTTGACTCAACGGGTGGGTTTCCATCAGACTTATTGGGTCTTTGGGTGCAAGACAGCAAACACTATGATGCTAGGCCTGACTATAAACAAGGGAATCCAATGTAAAACCTCGCCAACTGGATTGTAACGTCCAGTGCATGCCTATTAGCCGTGTTAGTATGAATGGTGCATACAGCAGACTACATACTACCACCAACATAAACAGTGTGGACCCCTTCAATGTTTGGTTAAACCGTTTTTTTTTGTGGTTTTTTTGAGGTCTAATAGATCCTAATAGAGAGGTGGCTTAAAAATCCCAAAATATCCTTACCGTCTCCAACTGAAACTACATGGGGCATGGGCTACACCCCAGCCACAAATAGAACCGGGATGATACCCGTATCGCAATATTTTTTAGATGGTAAAAATTCAAACATGAGGCAGATCAATCTCTTTGGTCCGTTGAAAAACTTCTGTATGAATGAATGAATTAATGACATTTTATTTGTGTCAAATCGCCAATTGGCAACCCGTCCCTTATGGGATTAAGTGACACATAAACAAACATTAGAATAACTCGCCGTGGTAATAAAATGCTAATTCTTCTTCGAGTGTTCTCTGCATTGCGCATCGCATAAAGAGTGAAAAAATGTCAAGTACAAACCTATACGTAATAATAAATAAGGTTATCCAAACAATAATTATATCTCTAGAGCAGTACAATAATGTACATACATACACACTGTATATATACGCATTTTTACATACCATAACATAGAAACGGAAGGCATTTGAACCCAGTCTGGCACAAAGAGAAGATTCATATGGGAGACAAGCCTATACACAATCTATATACACACGTGCCATTTACCACATAGAAGATTCATATGGGAGACAAGCCTATACACAATCTTTATACACACGTGCCATTTACCACATAGAAGATTCATATGGGAGACAAGCCTATACACAATCTTTAAACACACGTGCCATTTACCACATAGAAGATTCATATGGGAGACAAGCCTATACACAATCTTTATACACACGTGCCATTTACCACATAGAAGATTCATATGGGAGACAAGCCTATACACAATCTTTAAACACACGTGCCATTTACCACATAGAAGATTCATATGGGAGACAAGCCTATACACAATCTTTAAACACACGTGCCATTTACCACATAGAAGCTGAATATTTTTACAATTTAATTATAGGTAGCCCTTTTTCTTTTATTCCAGGCTTTAACTAAATATTCCGCAAACGTTAATACACAATGGACAAAAAAACATTTCAGGTTATCCTCATCGCTCAGCCACATAATGCCATGCCAAGGTATATCTGGTGTGCTTTCTGGAATAAGTCGTGGTAGAAAGGGCAATAGAGGATCAAATGAGTTTCATTCTCTATTTCTTCGAGGTCACAATAGTTACATAGTCTTCCTCTTCCATTTCACCACAATACCTGTTTCAATAAGCAGAGACAATATCCCTGATCTGACCTGTTTCAAGAAGCAGAGACAATATCCCTGATCTGACCTGTTTCAATACGCAGAGGCAATATCCCTGATCTGACCTGTTTCAATACGCAGAGGCAATATCCTTGATCTTACCTGTTTCAGTACGCAGAGGCAATATCCCTGACCTTACCTGTTTCAGTACGCAGAGGCAATATCCCTGATCTGACCTGTTTCAGTACACAGAGGCAATATCCCTGACCTTACCGGTTTCAATACGCAGAGGCAATATCCCTGATCTGACCTGTTTCAATAAGCAGAGACAATATCCCTGATCTGACCTGTTTCAATACGCAGAGGCAATATCCCTGATCTAACCTGTTTCAATACGCAGAGGCAATATCCTTGATCTTACCTGTTTCAGTACGCAGAGGCAATATCCCTGACCTTACCTGTTTCAATACGCAGAGGCAATATCCCTGATCGGACCTGTTTCAGTACACAGAGGCAATATCCCTGACCTTACCTGTTTCAATACGCAGAGGCAATATCCCTGATCTGACCTGTTTCAGTACGCAGAGGCAATATCCCTGATCTTACCTGTTTCAATACACAGAGGCAATATCCCTGACCTTACCTGTTTCAATACGCAGAGGCAATATCCCTGACATTACCTGTGCACATTGCAATCTCTTGCTTTTAGGTAGGTTATACATAATATATCTCTCTCACAAACAAATGCACCGTTAATTTAACAAAAGGTTCTCAATTTGGGTCTATAATTAATCTCCTCCACCCATATTTTTTCCCCCATTTTGCATCATATCTATGTCTCCCTTAATTTGGTTTCAGTACAGATGTTCACAGTCAGACTGTTGAAAAAGGTCAGACGTTTCAGTTGACCAGGCTCCCCCTATGGATAGATCCCACTGAAAAACGTCTTTAGTATCTCCATACTCCGAGCTATTCTGGCAGTTGGCATATCTAACATTCTATTCCAAAGTCTCACCATGCATGCCTTCCATCTCACCTCACAGGGTTCCCAGCGCACGCGTAGACACCTAAAAAGTAATGTTCAGCTCTGTTACGGACATGTTCATTTTAAAATACCTCTTAGCACCTCACACTCCTGCTGAATAGTCCAGAACAGGACACACGCATGTCTAATACAGTATAGAATACGCAGCGTAACCAATATCTTTCAGTGGTTTTGTTTTTCCTATAACTCCCCCAAGAGCTCTACTCGCTGAGTCGGACAGGGCAGATGGTCCGTGTAGAAAGGTAAAATGTTCATCAATAAAAATTCCCAAATATTTATAATTGCTAGTAAACTCAAGAAAAAAAATGGAAAAACACTTCTCTTAGTACCTGGTTTCTAAAAGTCATTATCTGTGTTTTTGTCTGGTTGATCATGAGTCTCCATCTTTTACACACTTTTTACAACAGACTGCACATCATAACATGTTCTGCAGGTCTTGTTCTGTTTCTGCCATCCAAATAATATCATCAGCATACAAAAAGATACTTAGCATTTCATCATCATACCTTACTCCAATATTTAACTGTTTCATTTATTTTGCCAAATCATTTATAAACATAGCAAACAAAGTCGGTGATAAGGCGTCTGTCTCCTTGTTTTACACCCGAGGTTGTGGGAAACCAATCTGTACGAGATTAATTAACAGTACCAAGCAATTGGTACTTTGTAAAGAGACTGGATTGCGTGATCAAATTTCCCATCAACCCCGGTCATTAACCAACTATAGGCTGAAATATCCCTATTTACAAAATCAAAAGCTTTCTGGAAGTCAGTGAAACATGCAAAAGTAGGCTTCTCTTCGTGTAATCTATTTATGATTACTGTACAGACAGAGAAGATATTATCTATACAGGCTCTGGATTTACATAAAACATTTTGTTCTCCCACCAGAATGTTCTGATCCTCCAAAAGGTCGTTAGCCTATTGTTGAGGATGGATGAATATAAGTTTATTAAGTACGGTTGATAAATCATGCCTCTATAGTTCAGTGGCACTCTCGGGTCATTTTTTGAAGATTTGGGAATGGGATTCAATATAGACTTATGCAAAGTGGATGGCAGTATAATGTACTCAAAACAAATTTGGAGCAAATCATGAAAGACGTCAATTCATTTAGGGGATTTTAAAACTTCATCAGGCAGTGCATCAATGCCAAACGCTTTCCCATTTTTTTGCAGCGTCAATAACCTTAACTTCTGCCACAGACCGCTCCTCATTTAAGTATGGGTTACATACAGTAGCAGTCAAAAGTTTGGACAAACATACTCATTCAAGGGTTTTTCTTAATTTGTACTATTTTCTACATTGTAGAACAATAATGAAGACATCAAAACTATGTAATACCACATATGGTATCATATGAACTCAGCAACAAACAAAAAAAAGTCCCTTTTTCAGGACCCTGTCTCTCAAAGATAATTAAGGTCACAGTTATGAAAACTTAGGACACTAAAGAGGCCTTTCTACTGACTCTGAAAAACACCAAAAGAAAGATGCCCAGGGTCCCTTCTCATCTGCGTGAATGTGTCTTAGGCATGCTGCAAGGAGGCATGAGGACTGCAGATGTGGCCAGGGCAATAAATTGCAAAGTCAAAACATCCACATTCTACAACCATCTGTGGGGGTAACACCTTAAATTCCAAACAAGTTTGTAGACAGTTGTGGAGGGTAACTATATAGTCCACCACAGCTTTTTATTTGCCAGATAGGGATGTAAAAGTTATCGCTTAAGGGGAATATCCTTCCATTAATGATATACATTTTAGAGTCTCGAAGGAATTCTAATAGGGTTTCCCCATGATGACTAACAAAGTCATCCAAAGCAACACGCAATGGAATATCATTAATATAATTTATATAGTCATCTAACCTCCCAATTACACTGTTACGACTGTTAAGATCCCCACATATGTCAAATATTGTGTGCTTTAGCTTAAAAAAGAAAGAAATTGTGACTCTGGATAACGATGTTTGTTTCCAACATTAGGGCTGTTTTCCTAAAGAAGTTAAATCCGCTTTGTGTTTTGTTTTCCTGCCACATTACTAACGAGTATCGTAATACTTGTATCGTGCCGGCCCTAGCCACAAACTGCCTTGACATGCCATTTATCTAAAAACTATTATAAATGATAAATAACACTGACAAAATATTTTGAAAAGCATAATATAATCAGGGAATTAAAATCTGTACAGTGCATACGGTACATGACCTTGTGAAGGGCATATTGTTGGTAAAGTGATGCAAAGAGCTCTACGGTAGGCTACAGTATGCTTCACCTCTCCTGACCCCTCGTGGTACGGGAGGTAGAGGTCAACATCCAGTCTGCCTGGCCCGCTAATCCAGCTTCAGCCTCATTCATTCTGATTGATGATGTTTTTGTACCTCTGGGCTCTCTGCTCCTCCTCCTCGAAACGCTTCCTTATATGAACAATTGCCTCTCTGCCTACACAGTCCAAAGAAGAAGAAGTCTTTCAAGACATAGTTATGAGCTCCAGGACTAGTGGCGATGTCTCTACTTTTCACATTTTCATCTTCTGTCAGCTAAATACATTTAATAATCATATACAATAGATACAGTAGCTAGATGTTCAAACATTATTTTGCATTCGGAATGACCTTGAATGAAAATGAATAACCTATTCAATACACCTAAATTAAATGACAAACTGTAAAAATTGACTCTTTTTAACCTTACCTACAGGGCCATCCAGCATTTCTCTGGTAATAGGGCTGCTGTTCAGAGGCTGCCTTGGACTCTCTTGCTGCCTGGCTCCACTATCACTACCATCAGTCACCACATGTGACCCTGCTAATATCCTGGTACTGGCGACGGGGCTCCTCTCTCTCAGCTGCAGCGAGATGCTACTGCTGAGCTCGATGTACTCCTGGTGGAGCTGCCGCACCTCCAGCTGAAGCAGGTCTTTCTCCTTCTGCACCGTGAGCAGGCAGCTTTCCAATATGGCCTGCTCTTCCCTCAGCTGCTTGGCTCCGCCCTCTGCCTCCTCGCCCCTCTTGACGCTCTGTTTGAGGTTCTCTCGTAGTGTCTTGTTCTCCTCTTTGAGATGGGCCATGGCGCCCGACGTGGCCTTGCGCTCTTTCCCTACGCTGTCCAGGATGCGTTCGGCCGGGTGTTTGTTGGCCAACGAGGCCAGAGTGCTGCCGTCCCTAGTTGTGCTCCCCTCAAGGGAGCTTCTCCTCCTGGACCCCAGCCGATGGAGCTCGGGCCAGCTCATATCCAGCTCATTCGTGAGGTGGCTGACCTCCCTTGCCAGCGAGGCCATCCGGTCCTCCAGCTGCCACTTCTCCTGGGTAAGCTGGGTGCAGAGATCGTTGGCCCTCTCTAGTTGAACCCGCACCTTGTTGTCACTACCCCCTTCTTTAGGCTCCTGAGCCAGGTGGTGATCCCTGGATCTCTCCCCTGCCTGGCTCCCGGCCTCAAGGGCGTCGACGAGTCTGTGGTTCTCTGCAGCCTGTTGCTTGTTGAGCTTATCCAGGGTTTTATTCGAGGCTTTGAGGTCCTCATACTTTGGGAGGATCCTCTTGAGCTCGCGGACGCAATCTTTGCAGTAGTCCTCTGTCTTCTGCAGCTTCCTCTGCAAGTCCTGTTTCTCTTTCTCCAAGTAAACACACCTGTCTTCCAAGGACAGGCTCTCCATTTTGAGCATCTCTCTAGTCCTAGTCTCCTCGATCTTGGATGGTGTATCTTGCCTCTGACTTTCTGGGTATGTTTTGGCCATGTTAAAAGTGACAGGGTGTGTAATGAGTTTGGAGGTGGGACTGTGAGTGTGACCACCAGGCATTTTCTGTGAATTGCTGCCACTTGTTGAGCCTGAGACATTGTGATTGGTTGAAAATGGGCGGTCTTCTGCCATGTTTTCTCTTATCTTCTTGTTGAGGCTGAGGTTGTCCTCCTCCAGAGATACCAGAGCGTTTTTCAGTCTGTCCACCGTATTCTCCAAATCGAATATCATCTCAGATTTGTAGTCTGCTCCGAGTGCTCGGTCTCCTGAGCCACTACGTCTCGGGGAGCAGTCAGAGTCGAAAGCCCTCGGTGAATGCCTGTAGGATGCTCCATGCATCTCTGATTTATTTGTTTCTTTCATCAATGAAACATTGTCCAACTTTTCTGAAGGTATCCCTGATTTGCTGTTACAGTTATGAAGAAGAGGCTGCGTTCTCTTCACGTGCTGTGAAACTGGTGTGGTCCACTCAACCTGAAACGAGTGCAAGGAATGAGTGAGAGCCGTGTTGCTTTCATTTAACCATGAACCATATAGTCAATAATACAAAATTCTTGTGGGTTTAACACAGAGTTGTATACACAGATGAAGTTGGAAGTTTTACATTTACCTTAGCCAAATACATTTAAACTCAGTTTCACAATTTCTGACATTTAATTCTAGTAAAAAATTCCCTGTCTTAGGTCAGTTAGGATCACCACTTTATTTTAAGAATGTCAAATGTCAGAATAATAGTTGAGAATGATTTATTTCAGCTTTATTTCTTTCATCACATTCCCAGTGGGTCAGAAGTTTACATACACTCAATTAGTATTTGGTAGCATTGCCTTTAAATTGTTTAACTTGGGTCAAATGTTTCGGGTAGCCTTCCACAAGCTTCCCACAATAAGTTGGGTGCATTTTGGCCCTTTCCTCCTGACAGAGCTGGTGTAACGGAGTCAGGTTTGTAAGCCTCCTTGCTTTTCAGTTCTGCCCATAAATGTTCTATAGGATTGAGGTCAGGCTTTTGTGATGGCCACTCCAATACCTTGACTTTGTTGTCCTTAAGCCATTTTGCCACAACTTTGGAAGTATGCTTGGGGTCATTGTCCATTTGGAAGACTAATTTGCAACCAAGCTTTAACTTCCTGACTGATGTCTTGAGATGTTGCTTCAATATATCCACATAATTGTCCTGCCTCTTCATGATGCCATCTATTTTGTGAAGAGCTCCTGCAGCAAAGCACCCTCACAACATGATGCTGCCACCCCTGTGCTTCACGGTTGGGATGGTGTTCCCTCGGCTTGCAAGCCTGCCCCTTTTCCCTCCAAACATAACAATGGTCATTATGGCCAAACAATTCTATTTTTGTTTCATCAGACCAGAGGACATTTCTCCAAAAATTACAATCTTTGTCCCCATGTGCAGTTGCAAACCGTAGTCTGGCCTTTTTATGGCGGTTTTGGAGCAGTGGCTCCTTCCTTGCTGAGCGGCCTTTCAGGTTATGTCGATATAGGACTCGTTTTACAATGGATATAGATTATGTTGTACATGTTTCCTCCAGCATCTTCACAAGGTCCTTTGCTGTTGTTCTGGAATTGATTTGCACTTTTCGCACCAAAGTACGTTCATGTCTAGGAAACAGAACACGTCTCCTTCCTGAGCGGTATGACAGCTGCGTGGTCATGGTGTTTATACTTGCATACTATTGTTTGTACAGATGAGCGTGGTACCTTCAGACGTTTGGAAATTGCTCCCAAGGATGAACCAGACTTGTGGAGGGCTACAATTTATTTTTCTGAGGTCTTGGCTGATTTCTTTTGATTTTCCCATGATGTTAAGCAAAGAGGCACTGAGTTTGAAGGTAGTCCTTGAAATACATCCACAGGTACACCTTCAATTGACTCAAATGATGTCAATTAGCCTATCTGAAGCTTCTAAAGCCATGACATCAATTTCTGGAATTTTCCAAGCTGTTTGAAGGCATAGTAACTTAGTTCATGTAAACTTCTGACCCCCTGGAATTGTGATAGAGTGAATTATAAGTGAAATAATCTGTCTGTAAACAATTGTTGGAAAATGTATTTGTGTGATGCACAAAGTAGATGTCCTAATCGACTTGCCAAAACTATAGTTTGTTAACAAGAAATTTGTGGAGTGGTTGAAAAACAAGTTAATGACTCCAACCTAACTGCATGTAAACTTCTGACTTCAACTGTAACGTAAACTCGTACATCACCTTGGTCCGTACAATTGCCCTTATTTTAGCGCCCCAAAAACGTAATACTTCCAGATCAACTGTAATGTCAGTACCATTGTCAAGCACAATTTCTCCCCTTTCCAACAGAATCAATTACATGACCTAAATGCTGCCCGTTTCTGCATGATTCAAGCAGGCAATGAGCCCCGTCGGGTATTTTTTTAAATGGCGGGTGGGGAAGCGAAACTAATGCGTGATAGTGAGAGATGTATGGGAAAATTGCTTTCTTTCACTCGATCTGTCTAACTTATCACCTTATCGCCTCTAAAATGTAAATAAAACACTATAAAGAGTTTATATAATGTGTCATTCATTATATACCTATTTGAAGGTTTGTGTCAAATTTGAATCGGGTTTTTAGGGCGGTGCTAAAGTGATCTTAGAAGTAAACCGCGGCTTTGAGAATGATGATCGCATGCAATGATGACAAAAAAAATGACTAGGTATCCCCCTTAACCCCATCACTGTCCATTATTTGTTTTTAAAGGATGATAGAAGTGCTACACCTGGTGGAGAGAGATTGTAAGACAGAAATAGTTGCTTTATGCTTGCTGTACGTTACGACATGACACGTCAAGATGTAACGGAGGGTCCGTTTTTTCAGCTTTTCTCAAATACTATAGAGCCATTACCATGTCTATCAACGCTTGAATAGACACCCCCAATTTTGACTTCAACACAGTCGCTACAGTCCCATTAGTTTTCTTTGTAGCCTCGTTTGAATGTTGCGGGTGCGCACATTTGTACGGAATGGGGTTAGTTGACGTTACATATTCAGCAGCCATTCTTTATTAGCCTACTCTCCAACAAGTAGGCCTCGCATAAGGAACACTTAAGTCTTTCATCATGAAAGCCTAGTCTATATACTGTATAACAATCATCGAGCAATGTCATTACATAAAAATGCAGATAGATGAAATGCAGAACATGATATGTCGTCATTAACATTCAACCTCGTTGCCTTCTCTTGGAGACAGAGGGGCCTCAGGTGTGCAGGAGCTTCGTCTTCTCATGCTGATCTCTGGGGTGAAAGCCGGTTTGCAGCACGTTTGGACCCTGAACCGAAATGGCCCTGATATGACAGGAACCTAAAACATTAATGAGCAGGGCTTAAATGCCATTACATTTAGGATCGTTTAGATATTGTTCCAGCTAGACCTCTCATTTCAAAATTCAAGGCTAACAAAATGTTTGGGCTAAAAAGCCAGCTACCTACAAGGCGACTGTAGCTAGCTAACTAAATAACACGGTAGCTACTGTAGCTAGCCAAAGCCAGGCGTTGCTGGCTAGCTAATTAGCTACCGTTACAGTAAAACATGGTCAAACGGTAAATAATGAATAACTTACCCTCTGCAGGAACTCCGTTTGCGTGTAGCTACATGACACGTTCAAAATGCGAATTCATAATCGTAGCTAATTCGTTTCAATCAGTGTGAGGTTACCATGGTAACCGGAATTCCGATGTCCCTCAAATTTGAGCTAAACTCTGATTGGATGTAGTCATCAACAGTTCTTTCACACTTTTTTTTAACACACCTTTCAATTTTGGGGGGGTTTGTGAGCCTTTTGAGACTGAGCCTTTTGCCACTTTAATTAACAAGTCATGTCGTATCTATAAATATACTTAGTATCGTCTTCGGAAATATCTGAAGATATTAAATCTTGTTCTATAGTAGGCCTATTATAGGCCTATTTACAACGTTTCATGGACAACTGGTCTGTTGTATCGTGTACCACCACTCACCCTTATACCATGTTGTAATACAGACTCTTGCCAAGGTACCCTTTTCCTATTACAACGGGCTCAACTTACCTGTGATCTCACCCTGTCAAATGTCTATGATGTTTTGCCCCACTGAGAAAACATCTGGCATTATCTAGAAAAAGAGGGACATGACACTTGAGCCCACCTACATGTGTGGAAACTGAAAAGTTACCTACAAAAGTCACACAATATACAGTATTCAGAGAAAGAAAATGTATCAATGTCTGATTCACTGGGCCGAAGGGCTGAGGGTATTTAGCTGGGGTCTTTGGGGTGCTAATTGGAACCAGGCCCTGTTTTATAGGCCTCTCACAACTGGTGGAGGGATATAGGCCACATCACTGTCAACTTACCTCATAACATAACTTTTTTTGAAAGAACACGCAAAACAAAATGTCATTGACTGTTAATTGTGGCTTAATTTACACATCCAGGACCAACGTGTCTTTTCAGACTACTTCTTCATATCCATTCATTTCTTCACCCACACAGCTGTTGGGATGGCCACTGAACACTCAGGGAAAGTATAGTCTCCTCGGGATAAAGGTTCAAATAATGTCGGGGAGCGACATGGATTGGGTTCCCTTCACTTCAGCAACATGACTCCTCACAATCTCATAATGATCCGCTCATGCACATAGTAGTTATATGACAAGCTCAACTGTTAGAAGACATGTAAAAAAAAAAAATATTTATCTCACTAGTTTTTGTCTAATCACAGTTGCCCTTCCTCGCGTTCATCCCTTTCAGTTGTCACCCAAACACTTGCTGACCTTACAACTCATTCACTGACGCTCGCCGTCTGGCTGGACACCAAATCCCAGGTCGTAAACAGACAGTACCCTTTATGCCTTGGTACCCTTTATGCCTTGACACCCTGTGAGGAATAACAGCTGACACGGGGAAGGTGACACATTCACAGCTCCTCGTCGTCATCCCCCTTGAGAGACTCTCAGTGCCCTCTGTGACACTGTGACGTGCCAGCACTTCATCTAGTGTGCCTGCCTATTATTCAGTCGGCCAGCCAGCTCAGGAAAGGGATGGAGAGAAAGACAATGAGGCCTTTCCACAACATGGAGTCAAAAAACCCTTTATTTGAAGTAAGAGAATAGTATACAGTGCCTTGCGAAAGTATTCGGCCCCCTTGAACTTTGCGACCTTTTGCCACATTTCAGACTTCAAATATAAATATATAAAACTGTATTTTTTTGTGAAGAATCAACAACAAGTGGGACACAATCATGAAGTGGAACGACATTTATTGGATATTTCAAACTTTTTTTACAAATCAAAAACTGAAAAATTGGGCGTGCAAAATTATTCAGCCCCTTTACTTTCAGTGCAGCAAACTCTCTCCAGAAGATCAGTGAGGATCTCTGAATGATCCAATGTTGACCTAAATGACTAATGATGATAAATACAATCCACCTGTGTGTAATCAAGTCTCCGTATAAATGCACCTGCACTGTAATAGTCTCAGAGGTCTGTTAAAAGCGCAGAGAGCATCATGAAGAACAAGGAACACACCAGGCAGGTCCGAGATACTGTTGTGAAGAAGTTTAAAGCCGGATTTGGATACAAAAAGATTTCACAAACTTTAAACATCCCAAGGAGCACTGTGCAAGCGATAATATTGAAATGGAAGGAGTATCAGACCACTGCAAATCTACCAAGACCTGGCCGTCCCTCTAAACTTTCAGCTCATACAAGGAGAAGACTGATCAGAGATGCAGCCAAGAGGCCCATGATCACTCTGGATGAACTGCAGAGATCTACAGCTGAGGTGGGAGACTCTGTCCATAGGACAACAATCAGTCGTATATTGCACAAATCTGGCCTTTATGGAAGAGTGGCAAGAAGAAAGCCATTTCTTAAAGATATCCATAAAAAGTGTCGTTTAAAAGTTTGCCACAAGCCACCTGGGAGACACACCAAACATGTGGAAGAAGGTGCTCTGGTCAGATGAAACCAAAATTGAACTTTTTGGCAACAATGCAAAACGTTATGTTTGGCGTAAAAGCAACACAGCTCATCACCCTGAACACACTGTCAAACATGGTGGTGGCAGCATCATGGTTTGGGCCTGCTTTTCTTCAGCAGGGACAGGGAAGATGGTTAAAATTGATGGGAAGATGGATGGAGCCAAATACAGGACCATTCTGGAAGAAAACCTGATGGAGTCTGCAAAAGACCTGAGACTGGGACGGAGATTTGTCTTCCAACAAGACAATGATCCAAAACATAAAGCAAAATCTACAATGGAATGGTTCAAAAATAAACATATCCAGGTGTTAGAATGGCCAAGTCAAAGTCCAGACCTGAATCCAATCGAGAATCTGTGGAAAGAACTGAAAACTGCTGTTCACAAATGCTCTCCATCCAACCTCACTGAGCTCGAGCTGTTTTGCAAGGATTCAGTCTCTCGATGTGCAAAACTGATAGAGACATACCTCAAGCGACTTACAGCTGTAATCGCAGCAAAAGGTGGCGCTACAAAGTATTAACTTAAGGGGGCTGAATCATTTTGCACGCCCAATTTTTCAGTTTTTGATTTGTTAAAAAAGTTTGAAATATCCAATAAATGTTGTTCCACTTCATGATTGTGTCCCACTTGTTGTTGATTCTTCACAAAAAAATACAGTTTTATATCTTTATGTTTGAAGCCTGAAATGTGGTAAAAGGTCGCAAAGTTCAAGGGGGCCGAATACTTTCGCAAGGCACTGTACATGTAAGTGTATTCACAAACAAATGCACTGTCAGGATTTGTGCAAAATAAAGCAAACAGACAATAGAACACAGGAGAACACAGATACAAACAGTTACAATCAATGGTGCCTCACTGGCAGACAGAATTTAGGATGGTGCGTGTGTGTGAGGGTCCTATGCCGAGGGGAAAGCAGTGACAAGGTCATGGCCCTCCGGGGGTCTTGTTCGGGCTCGAGCGTGGGTCTCGCAGTACAGTTGGCCCTCCACGAAGAAGTAGCCCTTCTGTTTAAGGTTGACGTCACAGTCGGTGCACACGAAGCAGCTAGGGTGGCGGAACTTGTCTCTCGCTTTCACCACTGTGCCCCTATAGAAGAACAACAGAGGTAACAACAGGAGTAGGCTGAAGTTACCGCTGACGCTGATCTTGGGTCAGTTTAGCATTTCCCCCACTAATGGTTAGGATTGGTGGAGGGGGCGCTGGAGCGGGGTTGCCAGATTACAAAAGTACATCAATGATTTGGGAGAGTGCTGCCTACCTCATCTAACCACTCAAAGTACACTGAGTATACCAAACATGAACACCTTCCTAATATTGAGTTGGTTAATTTTGTAAATGACTATTGTAGCTGGAAACGGCATTTTAGGTGTAACTCTTCTGGCTTGGGTACCAGTTTGTTTCTGTTATCATTATACTCCTTGCCACTCCTTGTCTGACCAAACACTTTTGATCAACACAACTAAGTAAACTCTCTGTAGAAGAAAGATACTGTTAGGCAACACAGGGGGTTGGTGGCACCTTAATTGGGGAGGACTGGCTCATGGTAACAGCTGGAATGGTATCAAAGACATCAAACGTGTTTAATGCTATTCCATTCGCTCCGTTCCCACCATTATTATGAGCCGTCCTCCCCTCAGCAGCCTCCTGTGTTTGGAATGACACAGAATAAAAGGAGTGGAATGTCATCTCAAAACAGGTTCTGGATTTCAGGCTATAACTCTTCTTATTATAATAAGTATTGAAAGAAATGGGTGCAACTCAGTACCAACTTTTCATATGATATTCTCAGAGCAGCTTCGTCTTCGAAGTACTCACACAATGCCGTTTCCACACTTGTCACACAGGGGCAGCTTCTGCAGGTTTCCTGTGGGCGGCGGTGGCTTAGTCATGGGCGCTCTCACCGTCCTCGTCACCATGGGGCGAGTGCCTGGACAACACATGGGACACACACTATTGGTACCCTAATCCCTATATAGTGCTCTACTTCGAGCTGGTCAATACAGTACATAGAGAATAGGTTACCATTTGTGACACAGAACACAAGTCACAAGCAAATTATTAAAATTAGGAGCATACCGTAATTGAAGGATATTAAATAATTTTAATATTGAAATACAAAAAAGGAGCAGAGCGTTAGCGACATATACTGTATATCGTCACAGATATGTCGCCATAGCACAGTATATTGATGATGTCACCATAGCACAGTATATTGATGATGTCACCATAGCACAGTATATTGATGATGTCACCATAGCACAGTATATTATTGATGTCACCATAGCACAGTATATTGATGATGTCACCATAGCACAGTACATTGATGATATCACCATAGCACAGTATATTGGTGATGTCACCATAGCACAGTATATTGATGATAACACCATAGCACAGTACATTGATGATATCACCATAGCACAGTATATTGGGGGAAAAAGGGATACCTAGTCAGTTGTACAACTGAATGCCTTCAACTGAAATGTGTCTTCTGCATTTAACCCAACCCCTCTGAATCAGAGAGTTAGAGCTTGATGATGACACCATAGCACAGTATATTGATGATGACGCCATAGCAGAGTATATTGATGATGACACCATAGCACAGTATGTGATGATGACACCATAGCAGAGTATATTGATGATGACACCATAGCAGAGTATATTGATGATGACGCCATAGCAGAGTATATTGATGATGACACCATAGCAGAGTATATTGATGATGACACCATAGCACAGTATATTGATGATGACACCATAGCACAGTATATTGATGATGACACCATAGCACAGTATATTGATGATGACGCCATAGCAGAGTATATTGATGATGACACCATAGCAGAGTATATTGATGATGACGCCATAGCAGAGTATATTGATGATGACACCATAGCAGAGTATATTGATGATGACACCATAGCACAGTATATTGATGATGACGCCATAGCAGAGTATATTGATGATGACGCCATAGCAGAGTATATTGATGATGACGCCATAGCAGAGTATATTGATGATGACACCATAGCAGAGTATATTGATGATGACGCCATAGCACAGTATATTGATGATGACACCATAGCAGAGTATATTGATGATGACACCATAGCACAGTATATTGATGATGACGCCATAGCAGAGTATATTGATGATGACGCCATAGCAGAGTATATTGATGATGACACCATAGCAGAGTATATTGATGATGACACCATAGCACAGTATATTGATGATGACACCATAGCACAGTATATTGATGATGACACCATAGCAGAGTATATTGATGATGACACCGTAGCAGAGTATATTGATGATGACACCATAGCACAGTATATTGATGATGACACCATAGCACAGTATATTGATGATGACACCATAGCACAGTATATTGATGATGACACCATAGCACAGTATATTGATGATATCACCATAGCAGAGTATATTGATGATGACACCGTAGCAGAGTATATTGATGATGACACCATAGCAGAGTATATTGATGATGACACCTTAGCACAGTATATTGCATGCACGGATACATCATCTCAATCTATTGCACACTTCCTGTATATTCACCAGCATTGAAACCCCCCCCCCCCCAAACAACACAGTGGCGATCTGTCATTCAGGGTAGGTGGGGCAGAGTACCACCACCTGTTTTGAGCCCCATATTTTTACATAAATACATAAATAAATAAATATACATACATACATACATACATACATACATACACACACATACACAAAGAAATAAAATGTTTTGGGCTTGCTTGTTTTGCATGTTAATTTGGCATTACTACGTAGCACATTTCAGTTTACAAACAATGTAAAAAAATAAGTAAAAAAAAGATATATCATTGAGTTAAATAAATCCTCATTCAAACATGGTCTCTTTTTTTGTTTTCTTGAGTGTGGCAGCTCCAAAATGCAGATGTTTCAGCCTAGCTCAGTGCTTTCTGCGGTGGTGGTGCGAGCCAGCAGAAAATAGGAGCATTGCGCCGTGATTGGCTCAGTGTTCTGTCACTCATGGGGACACTACGTCATCACCAAGTTTAAGTCCTTAGTAAGCATAGACATCCAAAATGTCAACCCTTTGGGTCCTGCCATAGAGTTATATTGCAAGTACCCTTCCAAGAAGGCTCAAGGTCATTGGCCACAGATAAATTACATCAAATCACATTATATCTACAGTAGCTTTGATTGGACTGATCATGTCAACATTTTAGTTTCAAAGTCTTAGCTAGCAGTCACCATCATGAATCAAGTCGGCAATCTACTGACAAATCCTTTTTAATCCTTGTCATATGAAGAGAAAAAAATGAAGAGAAATTAGATTAAACCTATTGGTGCTCATCGGCCATTGGACATAAAGATTACACAACAAGTTGGAAATCGCAAATTCAACAAGGATTGTAAGGATTCAGTGGCTAACTGTGAGCATTGCAAAGCAACCACTAGCCTGCTATATTACCCCCCCCCAGAGTTCCCACCATAAATCCAGAGAATGCCAGACTGATGACAAAATTTGCCCTTACAAGACCACCGCCACCTTCAGAAGGTGAGTCCAAAAATGTATTGTATGCTGCTGCATAAATGATGTAATATGTCATCTTTCTAGTCATCTCTCCTCCTTTCAGGCTTTTTCTTCTCTTGACTTTATATTGCGATTGGCAACTTTCAGAAATTAGGTGCATTACCGCCACTGACCTCGTTCGTCTTTCAGTCACCCACTAGGGTATAACCAATGAGGAGATGGCACGTGGGTACCTGCTTCTATAAACCAATGAGGAGATGGGAGAGGCAGGAATTGCAGCGCGATCTGCGTCAGAAATAGAACTGACTTCTATGCAAGCCCTTGGCAACGCAGACGCTCGTTGGTGCGCACGAGCAGTGTGGGTGCAATAATTGAATAATATTGACATCTACATTTATTTTGCAACGCAACGCGCACGCGAGCGGTGCAGTCAGCCTGTTAGGTTGAAGAGGTTTTCCAGACCTGGTATTTTTTTTGTTATTTGTTGGTAATTTCATGCGATACCAGATCCATTTATGAAAACCTGGTCGAGGAGACCAGGGCAAGTCGGTCTGATGCTTTTGTGAAAGAAAATGACAGCGTCCGCTTCGTCGTAAAGGGATCTGTCGTCTGTCAGGACGCAGCTATTGATGTTGAACAGGGTCCACACCAATTGGCCAGAGCCACACCAAGACGATAGGCTTTTCAGTTTTTTTTTTTTTTTTTTTTTAAATAGAGAAACTATTTTCAGTTCCAAGGATGGCGATTCTCCTAATCTGGATGGACAGACAATAGATGGTGGTTCTAAGTAAATTACACATAATATCACTGAGCTCACAAGCCCTAGAGCAGCGATCAAAGTTTTGTTGGAAGCTGCTGTTCTTGTTTTTGGATGACATTTTTGCCCTGTAAAAAGGAAGAATTGTTTTTAAATTATAACCTAAACCTAAAGTAACCTAAATTATGTTAAATCTTTATTTCATACCATAGAAACATATTGCATTTCATTTACAGATAAGTTCAGGGATAGCCTTGCAGCTGTCCATACAGGTTATTTTAGTCGTTACAGTACAAGCACACACAACGACAGTCATTAATAAGAAGCTGTCGACTTGTCAGTCAATGCCATGTAAATCGGTATCGTTGATGGAAGTCATTATCTTATCGTATCTTAAACACTATAGGTTGTTCAGAGCAGGTTGCCTCAAGCAACTCAATTCAACATTCAAGTTTATGTTTACATTGGTCTTCTGCAAATGGTGGACTTCAAAACGGATCACAATATGCGTTTGTGTGGTTAAATGAGGTTTGAGAGAGAAAATAAAACGTTGCTTACCACTGAAGATTGGATTTCCAACTATAAACCACATGCATAGTTGACAAAATCAGACACTAAAGAGGAAGTAAAAATAGACAACACTAGTCTGTCACAGGTCTGACTGGACAAATACGTTTTGCGTAAGCAAATCTGAGGACTGAGAATTCCTGCCTAAAGTTTTTTTTATTTTTTTACAAAGCATCCGACTGGGTATATAATATATACTGAACAAAAATATAAACGCAACATACAACAATTTCATTGATTTGATTGAGTTACAGTTCATATGAGGAAATCAGTCAATTTAAATAAATTAATTAGGACCTAATCTATGGATTTCACATGACTGGGAATACAGATTTGCATCTATTGGTCAGACTCCTTAAAAAAAATGAGCATCACAATGGGCTTCAGAATCTTGTCACAAGTATTTGTGCATTCAAATTGCCATCAATAAAATGCAAATGTGTTTGTTGTCCGTAGTTTATGCCTGCCCATTCCATAACCCCGCCATCACCATCAGCAAACCGCTTGCCCACACAACGCCATACATGTGGTCTGCGGTTGTGAGGCCGATTGGACGTACTGCCAAATTCTCTAAAACGACTTTGGAGGTGGCTTATGGTAGAGAAATGAACATTCAATTCTCTGGCAACAGCTCTGGTGGACAGTCGGCATGCCAATTGCACTCTACCTCAACTTGAGACATCTGTGGCATTGTGTTGTATGACAAAACTGCACATTTTAGAGTGGCCTTTTATTGCCCCCAGCACAAGGTGCATCTGTGTAATGATCATGCTATTTCATCAGCTTCTTTATATGCCACATTTTTGTTCATAGGCCTTATCTATCACATCAGTACCACCCAAAGTGACCGTGTTAGCCTGCTGAACCAAAGCCTAGACATGTAATCTGTTCACTACTAATTCATTGGTATATAGAGTTCACTCCTTGTGTACGCACTTTTCAAGATCAGAACAATGTGAATTCTGAATTATCTCCCTGTACTTTGTCTTATAAAATGAATGCCCAACAAAATACTGATTTCAAGTGATATCTTCATTTTGATTGTGGCTCTTTCCAATAGTTTTTGGGGTCAAAATGTGTGCGATGTTGATAGCTAGAGGTGTTAATTAAACTATAGGTCTTGAAGTGAGTGAGCGGTAGAGAGTTCACCCACACTGACGACGACTTGAACACCAACAGGTTTGTCCTTGATGTGTCTCATTGAGAAAGAATACATTATTATATGCAACCGTGAAGCTCTTCTTAAGTGCGGGACTGCAGCATTATAGCCTGGAATCCACACTGAATGATGATATCATTTCCCACCCATATCATAATGAAAGGGAAGTTACTTAGTGGAGAACTGACCGTCGCTGTCGACAAAGTCCTGCAGGGCCTTGAAGGAACCTGATTGCCGGGGCTCCTGGGGCTCCTCCTGGTCTTTCAGGAGCATGCGGTACACATCAGACTCCTCGATGGAGGTCAGCGTCTTGCTACTGCAGAGAGGGAGACACACACAGAGATGAGCAAAAATATACACACACACACACATACACACACACAAAGAGGTGAGCATTAACAGATGCAGCACACACAAACACACACAAAAATATCTCACATTTTGTGGAGATGGAGAAAAAAAAGGGAAAGGGGGATGCCTAGTTAGTTGTACAACTGGATGCGTTCAACTGAAATGTGTCTTCCGTATTTAACCCAACCCCTCTGAATCAGAGATGTGCCAGGGGCTGCTTTAAGTCGACATCGGCTGCACCTGTTCCATCCGAGATCTGCGGCTACCATGGAAAGCACTGTTCATCTGCCCCAGCAGACACCAGGGTAGTCATAACAACACTATCCTCCATATCAGATTTAACATCGGAGTCGTATTGAGGCCTGGGGGTCCAGAACTCCCCAGCTCCAGGTTTAGGGACGGGCTGTAAGTCATAGGGGGAAATGATGCCTGCCAGCTGGGGCACTCTCACTCCAGGGCCCTGAGGCTTTTGGTTATCACAGGCTGCATCAGGTCAAAAGGAGACCTGCCAAACATTACAGAGACCAGACCTGGGGTCAAATACTATTTGACATAATTTCCAAATACTGTTTTTAGTGCTTTATTGAGCTTTCCTGGCTTAATGGACCAATAAAATAGTCCCACAATGGCAAACCCCACCCATGTGGTACTCCAGGCAGGCTAGAAGTATTTGCGCTCAACGTACTTGAAAGATTTCAAATAGTATTTGAACTCAGGTCTGACAGAGACACACATAACACAGGCATCAGCAGACGTCCATAAAAGGAAGTGAAGAGAGGGAAAAACAGAGAGGAAGAATGGATGGGAGGAGAACGGAGAGAATGGAGAGAGGAGGTCAGAGATGACATGAGGTGAAGAGGCATGAGTGTGCAGACGCCTTTCGTATACACAGCTCTTTTTATAGCCACCACCCATTGTCAGAACACCAAGTCATCTAACCAGAATTTGCTGAAAGAGATCTACAGGCCAATAATACGACACATGGATTGAATACGCTATATATGTATACATACACTGAGTGTACCAGACATTATGAACACCTTCCTAATATTGAGTTGCACCCCTTTTTGCCCCCAGAACAGCCTCAATTCATCGGGGCGTGGACTCTACAAGGTGTCAAAAGCGTTCCACAGGGATGCTGGCCCATGTTGACTCCAATGCTTCCCACAGTTGTGTCAAGTTGGCTGGATGTTCTTTGGGTGGTGGGACCATTCTTTTCTATATGCACTACCATTCAAAAGTTTGGGGTCATGTAGAAATGTCCTTGTTCTTGAAAGAAAAGCACATATTTTGTCCATTAAAATAACATCAAATTGATCAGAATACAGTGGAGACATTGTTCATGTTGCAAATGACTATTGTAGCTGGAAACGGCTGATTTTTAACGGAACATCTACATACAGTTGAAGTCGGAAGTTTACATACACTTAGGTTGGAGTCATTAAAACTTGTTTTTCAACCACTCCACAGATTTCCTGTTAACAAACTATAGTTTTGGCAAGTCGGTTAGGACATCTGCTTTGTGCCTGACAAGTAATTTTTCCAACAATTGTTTACAAGACAGATTTTTTCACATATAATTCACTGTTTCACAATTCCAGTGGGTCAGAAGTTTACATACACTAAGTTGACTGTTCCTTTAAGGCTTGGTTGCAAATGGGTCTTCCAAATGGACAATGACCCCAAGCATACTTAGAAAGTTGTGGAAAATGGCACAAGGACAAGAAAGTCAAGGTTTTGGAGTGGCCATCACATAGCCCGGACCTCAATGCTATAGAACATTTGTGGGCAGAACTGATAAAGCGTGTGCGAGCAAGGAGGCTGTCAGGAGGAATGGGCCAAAATTCACCCAACTTATTGTTGGAAGGCTACCCAAAATGTTTGACCCAAGTGAAACAATTTAAAAAGGCAATGCTACTACCAAATACTAATTGAGTGTATGTAAACTTCTGACCCACTGGGAATGTGATGAAAGAAATAAAAGCTGAAATAAATCATTTCTCACAACTATTATTCTGACATTTCACAATCTTAAAATAAAGTGGTGATCCTAACTGACCTAAGACAGGGAATTTTTACTAGGATTAAATGTCAGGAATTGTGAAAAACTGAGTTTAAATGTATTTGGCTAAGGTGTATGTACCCTTACGACTTCAACTGTAGGTGTACAAAGGCCCATTATCAGCAACCATCACTACTGTGTTTCAATGGCACGTTGTGTCAGCCAATCCAAGTTTAGCATTTTAAAAGGCCCATTGATCATTAGAAAACCCTTTTGCAATTTTGTTAGCACCGCTGAAAACAGTTGTACTGATTAAAGAAGCAATAAAACTGGCCTTTAGACTAGTTGAGTATCTGGAGCATCAGCATTTTTGGGTTCGATTACAAGCTCAAAATGGCCAGAACCTAAGAACTTTCTTCTGAAACTCGTCAGTCTTTTCTTGTTCTGAGAAATGAAGGCTATTCCATGTGAGAAATTGCCAAGAAACTGAAGATCTCGTACAACGCTGTGTATTTCTCCTTTCACAGAACAGCGCAATCTGGCTCTAACCAGAAAATAAAGAGAAGTAGGTAGTGTGTATATATATATATATATATATATATAGATATATATAAATAAATAAATAAGTGGAGGCTCCTCAGTAAAATGTCATAAATATAAAAATAGTACAACATTAAAAAAAGATAAAACGAAAAATTATATTCATATATCACCAAATAATTGGTTAAAATATACTGTTTTGCAATGAAGGTCTACAGTAACTTCAACAGCACTGTCTGTGCTTGCACCATGGTGTAGCTGGAGGAAAGATAGCGTCCATCCTCCTCTGGCTACATTAACTTCAATACAAGATATAGGAGGCTCATAAGGCCTCACTCCCTTCCATAGACATACATGGTAATTATGACCACTTCCAGAGGATGTCCTCCAACCAATCAAAGCTTTTGCAGTATGAACTGACATCGTGTCCATCCGATCATAGATGTAGGATCAGATAATTAACTTAGTTTGTTGTATTGGGATTGTGCCACAGAGCATTATGGGGGTTCTATGTGTTGAGAAGCTTGGTGACATTGTTGGATAGAGATTAAGAGTGAAGAGTGATAGTTGAGCATTTTTGGGACATTATTCAATTCAGATTAGTTTTTTCAAAATGCAGGAGATGGATGAGGTATATTATACATTGTTTTCTTGGGTTTAGAACTTTATTTTTGGGTCCAGTTAGTGCAATGTATTTAAATTTGCCTTGCTAGCTAGCTACCAGCGCGAGTGTGCAGTTTTCTCCGCCAGAATGGTAGAATGGCCAACGCTGCCGAAAATGTTGGACTTTTTGTTGAAGAACCCCTTTCATTCTCTGGGGTACACGGAAAAGGTGCGAATTAAAAGCGAGGGTCGACCTCTGCCTGAGATCAGTTTCATGGAGAAGGATGAAAAGGTGAGAGCGTTCAATACCAACTGGCATCACATGCAAAGCTGGTTAACAGGGAGCCTATTATCAATCCGCCTGTAAATGCACGTTAAGGTTCTTCACATGCTGAACATCTTTTCTGAGATTTCAAAAACTACTCCGAATGATTTGATAGCTTCCATTGCATCATCCATTAAAAGTTAGACTAAAAGAGAGAGGTTGACGCAGCACATTTCTTCTCATGCGCTCAGGCGTTGCACTTTCCTCCGGAATTTATTTAGCAAAGATGATAACACACAATCACTCCGGACCGACAAGTAAAAACTCATGACATAAATGTCTCAGCATCCCAGGCTACGCCTAAACATTAGAAATCTGACATGCTGTATGGTATCTGCTGTATGGTATCTGCTGTATGGGTTGAAAACAATACTTTTTTCTGTCTGATCAACTGTAGGCTACTAATTAGAGCAGCTGCATACAGTCTATGAGCCCTGTCCATCTGGTCAGGGTAAACTTATTGGTAGCGTTATGTATTTATAGTCCGTTTGTGTGTCAGGAGAAATGTGAAGGTGATAACATGTTGGTTATATTCAAAATTGGGCTGGCTAGGTTTCCTATATGTTTTGAATCCAAAATTATTCACTGGAATGAATCAATCAACATAATAGTGATGTGAGTCTTTTTTTTATTTTTATAAGGCCTACAGTTGCACACATGCATAAAGCTCGGCCCCGTGATTTATATTGTCTATCAGTTGCCGTCTGTGTCTGGGTAGAGGAAATCCCCCTCCTAATCTAGTCTAAATACAGAGGTTTTTTTAAAACCATGTGACTTGATTAAGAAAAACTGCTCCCATCATAGCCCATATAAAACGTTTTTACAACTGATTATTAATTGTCATACCTTATAAGGTTCAGAGTTTTCCTAGTTAGGTTAACATATAAGGGAAAACTCCAGGCCCTAGGGGGTAAAAGTTGCTCCACTGCTCTGGGCCCTATGGTGCCCCCATTTTACTTGCAGCTGTCAGTTATCGTCAGGTATGTGGATGATCAGGGCTTTATTCAGGAACGTTTCTTGGGTTACATGATGTCTCATGTGCCCGCTCATCCACTGGCACATTGAATGTTTCCCTTCCAAGCACTGTGAGTACCCCTATCAATTTCCTCTCATTACTGTATGTAGAGTCAATCACATACACGATCCCATTAACACATCAAAGATCTTACTCCTTGCTTGGACTAACTCATTCTTAGCTCTTTTGTCTACCTGTGTAGTGTTTTGTGTTGTTGTTTTTTGTCTTCCCAGTAATATCGTGTCCTCCTGCACTGGTCAAGCCTCTGAACACCTCAACTCATGCCTCATACCCTCATTCAATCACTGCTGTGGTCCCCTTTTCAACACTGTAAGTAGCCTTCTCATCCCTCATAATATTGTACTATAAATGTCTTTAGGTTAAAATAATTAGTATCTGATGATTTTTTAAACACACTGTGGTCTCTGTGTGTTCCGGGCCTATACTGGAGGTCCCCCATCCTCCTCAATTTTCCAAGTCACCAGCCTCCACTGAAATACTGTATATAAATATATTTTTTACATTGTATGTTTTATATTCATTCTACTTGCAGTGAATCAGCTCAACATCTCCTCCTCATTCAGTCATCTAACAGACTCCCATCCAGAGCGACCCACAGAAGGAACCAGTGCCAACGCCCTGCTCAAGGGCACGTTGATAGTTCTCCCACAAGGTCATAAACGGGGACCAGAACCAGCGACCTATCAGCCACCGGCCAAGCTCCCAATCGCCAGTCCACCAGCCCTCCAAGATACACCCCACAGTTCCCCAAGAGCTGCCCCTCAACCATCCGAGACACCTGCCCAAGAAAATGTGTATTATTACATCCCCCCCCCCCCCGCCAATGCACGAACAAACGGAAAACAACAACACAAAAAACAGAAGACATCAAGGACAACAAAATATGCCAACTGAATATGTTTGAGTACATGTATGGCACTATTTACCTGTGTCTGTGTATGTGCACGTGTGTGTATTTGAATGAGAGTGTGTGTATATGCATGTGAACAAACACCTGCGCGGCATCAGCCTCAGGCAAACATGCATTAGCTGTAAGAACACTGCCCCTCAGGGTCATTCAAACTGACTTTTTGTTTTGTTTTATTTTGACTTTATTGTTTTACTTTTATATTTGACCGTCATTCTATCCCCCACCCAGCAACTCCACTCCTACTTGTCTCCAATTCCACATCCCAACCCTCAGCCCATCCCACGTATCTCTGCTCACCACCCTCTTCGGATTTCTACGCACCATTATATCTTTCAACTATGCTGTGATATTTAACATACAATTTGAATCTATCTAATCGAATATAATCCACAGATTGCTAGTTGAAGATAAATACTTTTACTGAGATATTAGTATATTAGTAATTGACTGACCCGGTCTCCCAACAATACCATTTCTAGGGATTTTTTAAAATCAATGTTACACACTTTCAGCCATTCCTGAGCCTGAGACCAGAAACACACAAAAACAAATGGTCTATTGTATCCTCACACCAAAATCTGCAGAGCTACGATGATTGTATGTCCCAAATATTCAACATTTTGTTGGTGGCAAGAATTCTGTACAATGTTAGCACAAAGTCTTGAATCTTGCTTCGTTTTATATAATCAACTCATACACCCTGTACCATAGAATCCATACATCAAAAATATCTTCCCAACTATTTTCCAATCTGTATGGCACAGCTGTCAACATCCTTGTCCTCAAATGAAACTGGTAAACTTTCCTATTTATGCTATTTTTATTCCTCTGCCAGTTTTGATCCTTTATATTCGGCAGACAGACCAGTTCCCTACCTCCTCCCGCTGCCACCTGCCTCCTCCCTTTTTGGGGTAATGCTGTAATCATTTGTTGTAATCTTGTATTGAGCAGACCTTCCCATATAATTATGATAACTCTACCATTCCAATTTACAATATCATTTAAAAACAAAATCCCCTTTTCAAACATATTTTCCATAAATACAGGTATTTTATCAACCAGAACATTTGAGTTCAGCCATAATATTTTTTGTAATATTTGTTCTATCTTTTCAGGGGGATGAAATGTAAATTGTAGTCTGCTTTGCAATGCTTGTTTGGGGGATTTTCTTTTTCAATTCATTGAAAATGAGACACGGAAATCTGCACAAATGTAAAAAGGTCATTTTTAAACAATGGATGAGCTTTTCTTAGTAATCTAGTTGAGAACCATTTAGGGTTAAACTTTTGGATAAGTAAAGATTTTAGAGAGAGGTTTAGTGCTTTGATATTTAATCATCTCAACCCTGCCAGTGTATACTCATTTTAAAGATGGGCACGCCTTATCTTGTCTGGTTTAGCATCCCAGATAAAGCTAAATATTATTTGCTCATATGTTTTGAAAAACGAATCAGGAGTAGGCAGCGCCATAAGTAAACTAGTAAACTGAGATAAGACTAAGGAGTTAATCAGTGCATTTTTTCCATAAATAGACAGGAATTTCCCTCTCCATGGTTGCAGTTTTCTGTTGAAATTCATCGTGGAGATCTCATTTATATATTTTGTGATATGAATACCAAGTATGTCTACTTGACTGTCAGACCATTTTATAGGTAAACTGCAGGGTCGTTGTACACTTATCGTAATTAGGTTTTAGTCCAGAAAGGTTATCTAGATCTTCAATGAAACATTGCAGGGATCAGCTTGCGGACTTAATATAAAACTTGAGTCATTGGCATACATGGACACCTTTGTTTTTAAGCCTTGGATTTCTAACCCTCTAATGTTATTTGATCTGATTTTAATAGCTAGCATTTCGATGACCATAACGAATAGATATAGTGAAAGCGGACACCCTTGCTTAGCTCCTCTTGACAATTCAAAACTCGGAGAAGTAGCCGCTATTTACCATTTTACACCTGGGGTTGCTATACATTACTTTTACCCATTTCATAAGAGAATCACTGACATTGAAAAAATCCAGGCATTTATAAATAAAATACAGCCTTTCCTTATCAAAAGCCTTTTCAAAAAACGCTATAAATACCAGGCCTGGCTTCTTAGATGTTTCCTATTGTTTTATTATTTTTAGTAGTTGTCATGTATTTATCTCCAAGTGTGGACCATTCTTGATACATATGGGTAGAAACAACGTTGATTCAACCAGTTTGTGGTCACAGGACCTCACTATTACAAGCACTCAAAAGTTTCTACTGAAACGTATCCTTTCTAGTTTCTACTACACTACTTGATCAAAATATGAACAGTGAAGAGCCGCTGTACTGAACTGTACACTGTAGGCTGATGTGAAACTCGGCTAGCATGATTTATGTCTGTCTATCAGAAACAGCTCCTGCTCAAGCCAGGGAAAAAGTCATTCCTGTGTGCTTGGGTAATACATGCACCGTGGTGACACCCCATATATCTGCTAGCTAGGCTAATGAGATCCACATGACTTCCTGGGAACTGAAAAACGAGGATACAAGACTCTCTATATCCTCCTCTGATTTCCATACTGTCTCAATAAAGTGTAATATATATATATTTTTTTACACACACACACACACACACACACACACACATATACATATATATATATATATATATATATATATAAACAAACTCCCCAAGTACAGGTGTGTCAAGCTTGTAGCGTCAATCCCAAAGACTTGAGGCTGTAATCGCTGCCAAAGGTGCTTCAACAAAGTACTGAGTTAAGGGTCTGAATACTTATATAAATGAGATATTTCCGTTTTTTATTTGTAAACATTTCTAAAAAACCTGTTTTTGCTTTGTCATTATGGGGTATTGTATGTAGATTGATGAGGGGGAAAAAAATAATGTAATCCATTTTAGAATAAGTCTGGAACGTAACAAAATGTGGAAAAAGTCAAGGGGTCTGAATAATCTCCGAATGCACTGTATATATGTAAAGTACCTTGACATAACATTTAACGTGTTCTAGAACATAAACTATCAGAGAAGACGACAGTGGAAGCTAACACAGCAATACTGGTGTCACCATGACGACAGATAGAAATCAGACAACCACCCATCAACCCACAGACCATCTCACCAACCCGGCCAGCCAACTCACCCCTCTGGCTTGTCCTGGACCAGGCCCCTCATCTGTCCGTGCATGGCGTCCTGGATGTTGCCTGAGGAGTAGAGGCCTATGGGGGTGTTGTAGGCTGTGCTCACCACCTGACGATGGTCGTCGATGTTAGCTGCAGCTACAAAGGGCTGGGCCTTGCGGTTGTGACCCGTACCAATGGGTTTGAACTCCTGAATGGAGAGCGAGAGAGAAAAAGACAAGGAGGCCTTATGTGATGTTCTCAGACGCACACAAACACCAACAGGTGTAGACACAAATACAACTAAAACAAATACACACACAGTCCCCCCCTCCCCCCTAATTAGATCCTCATGGTATCGCTCACCTGTTGCTCAGCCTCCAAGTTGATTTTGAACGGGTTGGCTTTCCCGTCTTCCGTGACTTGAGGCGACCATAGCCTGGTTTCTGGTCTGGGAACAAGAAACAGGTCATGATCAAACAGAGTTTACTGTCAACTCCCTCGACCGCAGGTGAAACGATTATGACCACAGACCAAACATTGGTTTTACATGGCAGCTGGGCCACAGCACACTGAGCACTCATAAATCAAACCCAACTTCATAGACTTCCTTTGGTGTGTGAACAGTATAAAAGCGTGTGTGTGTATGAAAGAGTATTTGTGCGAGTATGTGCGTGGGCATGTATAAGTGTGTCTGTATTAGAGAGTGGGTGTGTGTAGCTCATTTCTTGGTGTTCTTGGGTATGAAATTGTCTTTTTCCAGCTCTGGAACATTCTACATAAGATGGAACCTTCTATGTGGTATTAAAGCGATCTTGGGATCCATCAAGTACAGTAAGTTCTGTAGATAGTCAAACATGAATGTGTGTTTGACTAGCTATGTGTGTCATTGGATACACCCATTGGTAGTCACTTGTGTCACTGATGTTTGTACACTTCTCTATTGTATGGTGTGTGCTTTTATGTGAGAGGCGTGTGTGTATTTGGGTATGTGTGTTTGTGAGAGTATTACTGTGTGTGCATGTGAGTATTAGTGTGTGTGTACGTTTATGTGAGATGTGTGTGTGTGTATTAGTTTGTGCGTGTAAGTGTGTGCATGTCAGTGTGTGTGTTTACGTGAGAGGACTGTATGTGGGGTGGGCATCAATGTGTGCATGTCAGTGTGTGTGTGTGTGTGTATGTTAATGTGCATGCGGGTGTGTGTGCATGTATGTCTCCAGTGTGTGTGTACGTATCAGGTGAGTGTGTACGCGTGTCTGTATCGGTATGTGAGTGTCCCACAGTGTGACCCCTGACCTCTGGACGGTGAGAATGAGCTGGTAGATGGCATCTTTGATCTTGTTCTGGGCCTCACAGTGCATCATGTCCTCCGCCGGGATGCCCTCGATGGCCAGGATGACATCACCAGGACACAGGTTGGCCACCGCCGCCTTACTGCCCGGAGTGATCTGCCCAGAGAGAGAGAGAAAGAGAGGGGAGACAGAGATGGATCATTATTAATTCAATTGTCACAAATTATTCTAATAATGGTTGCCGTTAGTGTCGTCTTCGTTTACTTTGGTGAAGTAAGCAAACGTCGTCACTTTTCATACTTAGAAAGTGAACTGAACTGAGAGAGAGGGAGATGGAAAGAGAGAGACGGAGACAGAGAGAGGGAGATGGAAAGAGAGAGACGGAGACAGAGAGAGGGAGATGGAAAGAGAGAGACGGAGACAGAGAGAGGGAGATGGAAAGAGAGAGACGGAGACAGAGAGAGGGAGATGGAAAGAGAGAGACGGAGACAGAGAGAGGGAGATGGAAAGAGAGAGAGAGAGACGGAGACAGAGAGAGGGAGATGGAAAGAGAGAGAGACGGAGACAGAGAGAGGGAGATGGAAAGAGAGAGAGAGAGACAGAGACAGAGAGAGGGAGATGGAAAGAGAGAGAGAGAGACGGAGACAGAGAGAGGGAGATGGAAAGAGAGAGAGAGAGACGGAGACAGAGAGAGGGAGATGGAAAGAGAGAGAGAGAGACGGAGACAGAGAGAGGGAGATGGAAAGAGAGAGAGAGAGACGGAGACAGAGAGAGGGAGATGGAAAGAGAGAGAGAGACGAGACAGAGAGAGGGAGATGGAAAGAGAGAGAGAGAAAGGGAGACAGAGAGAGGGAGATGGAAAGAGAGAGAGAGAGACGGAGACAGAGAGAGGGAGATGGAAAGAGAGAGAGAGAGACAGAGAGAGGGAGATGGAAAGAGAGAGAGAGAGAGACAGAGAGAGAGAGATGGAAAGAGAGAGAGAGAGACGGAGACAGAGAGAGGGAGATGGAAAGAGAGAGAGAGAGACGGAGACAGAGAGAGGGAGATGGAAAGAGAGAGAGAGAGACAGAGACAGAGAGAGGGAGATGGAAAGAGAGAGAGAGAGACGGAGACAGAGAGAGGGAGATGGAAAGAGAGAGAGAGAGACGGAGACAGAGAGAGGGAGATGGAAAGAGAGAGAGAGAGACGGAGACAGAGAGAGGGAGATGGAAAGAGAGAGAGAGAGACGGAGACAGAGAGAGGGAGATGGAAAGAGAGAGAGAGAGACGGAGACAGAGAGAGGGAGATGGAAAGAGAGAGAGAGAACTTGAAGTGAGAACCCCGGCTGCTGCCAAGGTATATTTTTTACGATTCTCTCCCATATATAACTCAGACTTATAAAACCCGATTATTCAGAGTGAGGCGGAGAGAGAGAGACGGAGACAGAGAGAGGAGACAGAGAGACAGAGACAGAGAGACGGAGACAGAGAGTGGAGAGGGAGAGAGACGGAGACAGAGAGAGGAGAGGCAGAGAGACGGAGACAGAGAGAGGAGAGGCAGAGAGACGGAGACAGAGAGAGGAGAGGCAGAGAGACGGAGACAGAGAGAGGAGAGGCAGAGAGACGGAGACAGAGAGTGGAGAGGGAGAGAGACGGAGACAGAGAGAGGAGAGGGAGAGAGACGGAGACAGAGAGAGGAGAGGGAGAGAGACGGAGACAGAGAGAGGGGAGAGAGACAGAGGCAGAGAGTGGAGAGGGAGAGAGACGGAGACAGAGAGAGGAGAGGGAGAGAGACGGAGACAGAGAGAGGAGAGGGAGAGAGACGGAGACAGAGAGAGGAGAGGGAGAGAGACAGAGACAGAGAGAGGAGAGGGAGAGAGACGGAGACAGAGAGAGGGGAGAGAGAGACGGAGACAGAGAGTGGAGAGGGAGAGAGACGGAGACAGAGAGAGGGGAGAGAGAGACGGAGACAGAGAGTGGAGAGGGAGAGAGACGGAGACAGAGAGAGGAGAGGGAGAGAGACGGAGACAGAGAGAGGAGAGGCAGAGAGACGGAGACAGAGAGAGGAGAGGGAGAGAGACGGAGACAGAGAGAGGAGAGGGAGAGAGACGGAGACAGAGAGAGGAGAGGGAGAGAGACGGAGACAGAGAGAGGAGAGGCAGAGAGACGGAGACAGAGAGAGGAGAGGCAGAGAGACGGAGACAGAGAGAGGAGAGGCAGAGAGACGGAGACAGAGAGAGGAGAGGCAGAGAGACGGAGACAGAGAGAGGAGAGGCAGAGAGACGGAGACAGAGAGAGGCGAGGCAGAGAGAAGGAGACAGAGAGAGGAGACAGAGAGAGGAGAGGCAGAGAGACGGAGACAGAGAGAGGAGTGGCAGAGAGACGGAGACAGAGAGAGGAGAGGCAGAGAGACGGAGACAGAGAGAGGAGAGGCAGAGAGACGGAGACAGAGAGTGGAGAGGGAGAGAGACGGAGACAGAGAGAGGAGAGGCAGAGAGACAGAGACAGAGAGAGGAGAGGCAGAGAGACGGAGACAGAGAGAGGAGAGGCAGAGAGACGGAGACAGAGAGTGGAGAGGGAGAGAGACGGAGACAGAGAGAGGAGAGGGAGAGAGACGGAGACAGAGAGAGGAGAGGCAGAGAGACGGAGACAGAGAGTGGAGAGGGAGAGAGACGGAGACAGAGAGAGGAGAGGCAGAGAGACAGAGACAGAGAGAGGAGAGGGAGAGAGATCAGTAAGGACCGGGTGGGTGTATGCTGCTGTTAATAATCTACTATTAGCCAGGCAGAAATGTGTGCCATATTTGTGTGGATCCGTAGTCACACAAACAACATGGGAATAATCCTTCTTACCTCACCACACAAGCATGTCATCTCCATCTCAATTCCTTCCTCCCTTGTCCCCACTCTCCATCACTTCCCCATCTCTCTCCATCATAATAAAATGGCATGTACTGTTCTATGTATACATAATGAATGAACACAATGTAGCCTGCTCTATATCAGTGCCACCTCATCATCCGCCTGTAGTTAGGTTGGCCCGCTCTATATCAGTGCCACCTCATCATCCGCCTGTAGTTAGGTTGGCCCGCTCTATATCAGTGCCACCTCATCTATCTGACTGATTGTAGTTGAACAAACCTCTTTGGGCCTAATTGATCTGTTAGGTTAACTGTAGGCCCACTTCTAGTGACTCCCTTTAAGCACTTCTGGTCCATAGAACCTCTAATAAAAGCATAGACTTGCATGATTCTATTTCCTCCTAACACCTCGTTGCATATAGATTTGCATGATTCTATTTCCTCCTAACACCTCGTTGCCACAACGTTGCATATAGATTTGGGAGAAGGTTGTTCATGAAATTACCCTATGGCAACATTTTTGACGACCCAATTGTGATGATAGGGTAGCTGGATTTTGTGCACAACAACCCACAACTATATGCTATTTATGTTCATGCCAATTAAGAAGCAATACCAAAACTCCCAACTCAATCGTCGATTTTGTTGCAAAAGTTGAAATATACATTTGCTGGGAGTTTGCCGTTTGTTTTAGTAGCCCGTCTACTTGACAGTGTCCCGGCCTCCAGAGTACATGGTTGAAACCTCTCTGTGTATGAAGTCAGGAGGTAAACCTCTCTCTCTGCGTATAAAGTCATTTGCCCTCGCTGGTATTTGAGCTGGTGCAAACTGTTTATTTCCCCCATCTCTCTGTGTGGACGAAGTAAACACGTGTTTCGTCCTGCCAACTGACAGAATACAGACGGAATACGGACACGAGCCGGGTCGAAATGATTGGGTTTTATACGTGGTAACGAGTAACATACGGGAGAGAATAGTAAAAAATATAGAGAAAGAGAGAGCAATTGAAGTTAAAACCTCAAAAGTAGCCGGGGTTTTAACTTCAAAATGCTCCCTATTTTTCGTCCATTTACTTCAAATGCTCTCTTTCTGTGTGTGTGTGTGTGTGTGTGTGTGGTGTGTGTGTCTCTCTCTCGATCTCCCTCTGTCTCTCACCGCTTGCAATATTTCTTTCTCTCATTCGCTCTCTCTCTCTCTCTCTCTCTCTGATGGGGTTTTCCTCTCTGGTGGAAGAGAACCATATTGCGTTTCAGGCGCCACAGACGCAACGTTGTAGCTCTCACAGGGGAGACGTTACATTGAAGCTTGGATCACGGGCCTATAAATAACCCAGGAGGAGAGAGTCACGGGATGCGGAGGGAACGTGAGTGATTTACACGATTCAAACTTTGCCATTTTCCTTGACAACCATCTGCATCTCCCTGTGGCGTGCATCATTTTTATTACTCTCCTATCCATTCCGACAGTCAGTCCCACATCGCTCCGAAACCCGTCATTTGGCCTTTTTAAAAAAAAAACGTTTGCAGATCTGTAAGGTGAAATCAATACGGTGGAAAGGTCCTCCATTACACTGGAACCCATCCAGGCTCTTCAGATCTGCAGACCTTGAAGGGTTAGGGCCAAAAGGAGGGCAAGGAGGCGAATTGGGAGCGGCTCCAAAAGTTTCCTGCATGGATGGACCCCTGGGGTGTGTTCGGGAGGGAGAAAGCAACGGTTTGAAAACGGGGAGCTACGACCATAACTTGTCCAATAAGAAGCCCTCATTTTCATTTTGCTATGCGGTACACACACACACACACACACACCACTGAACACAACCCCTAGTTTCTTCCCTACTCCGCTTCCAGTCCCAGCCAAACATGCACGGCCCGCAGCTAATTTAAACATCACTCGTCATCCGTCCTGGATTCCCTCGTTTACTGGAACCCGGGCAATGGACGTCAATTAATAATGTTTCGTTTACGCTTTCACTTGGAAACAAAAATCAACCGAAAAAGGGGATGTTTTTTTAAACAAAAAACAGCCTGGGAAAACATCCCCGAGACAAGATAGAGGTTAAAAGCTCTGCGAGCGAGAGGAATGTGCCAGTGGCTAAATCTCATTGCAAGTGAACAGCCCCTGGAACGAGAGCTAGTAAAGACCACGTAGAGAGGGTTTAAGAAGCTTTCGATCAACGACTGCTGTGTGAGAGGTTAGGAGTAAAGATGAGAGCTTGTCTAGTGGGTGGATTGTGAAGGGATACGTGGCCATACAAAAGGCACACACGGACAGGGTCAAGGGTACATGAGGGGATTTAAATCAATCGAGGAGAAAGATTGAAAAACAACGAACGGAGTCAGATTGTACTTCATCCCCCTGATGGTTAAGGTTAGGCTTGGAGATACGGTAATCTGACCCTAGATCTGTGGTTAGAGGGCACCAGCTACCTACGGTGCCTTTGAAAAGGTGTTAAATAATAAACCCTTGTCTGACATCATGGCCGAGACCCCAGTTTTGGCCCCTCCCTCTCGCCAGCCTCCCTCCCTTTCATCAGCTTGTGGGTTCTCTGCTCACACAACAGGTGTGTAGTGGCCATCAGGGGCCGATGATTCACAGATCTCACCGGTAACTCTTTTAGCTCCCGGCCCTGGTGCCAGGCCTAAACTTAGACACACGACAGGGATTACTGATACTCCTATGGTTACACACACACACACACACACACACACACACACACACACGCCTAAGTTAAAATACAAAACTATACACACACACACACACACACATACACACACAGAGAGACAGACAGACACACATACAAGCACACACACAATGTTAACACAAACACATGATGATCTCTCTCACACACCTTCAGTTGAATGTCTTAACTTGAGCAAAATGAAGGGCATTCTCTGAATAACTCCAGCTAGATGCCTCCCCAGGAGGCTGCACTTTGGTCGCCAGCTATTAACCCATTCCCAGCAGCCTGCGTTCATTCAGCTGCTGTGTGTGTGTATCCTAGTAGATGATGCAAACAGCTATTTCCAACTGAGCTGCAGATATTTACTGGAACACGGGTGTGTGTGCGCACGCACGTACATGTGTGTATGTGTGTGTTCCCCCAGCCTTCCACCACATAAGAAAGACCCCTGCTGTATCATGGTTTAACACAACCCTAAAAGACACATTCACAATCCAGTGGTCTTTCACTGTACATATCTAAGGCTGTTAGGGAATGGCTGAGGCTGTGTGTGTGTGTCCAAATGGCCTCCTATTCCCTTTTTTGGTGAACTACTTTTGAAGAGATTTCTATAGGCCCGGGTCAAAAGGAGTGCATACTGCATGTTGCCATTTGGGACGCAGACTTTTGGCAGCGTTACTCTGTGGTCAGTCTGGTTGAATACACAGAGCTCCTCCCTGCTGTTTCTCATCCTAGCGCAGCTAGTTAACTGAGACGAGAGGTTAAAGGGAAGGTGAGCCAAGTACGCCGGCAGTAAGAGAGAGAAGGGGGGGATGAGGGGGGTGAGAGACACACGCACACCATAGGCTAAAACAGAGCGGATCAACATAATCCCCTACACACAGAATGCAATGGTGGAACGGTTGAGTATAATCTGACCATTTGTGTTCTCTGTAGGAAGACACACACACACACACACCTCCCTACTACTGCCTCCTTCTCACCCACACAAACACCTGGCACCAGGCTCACTCAAAAGATGCTCGAGCACACATCACACATGCGAAACATACTGTAAACACACAATCTCCCACCCATTGTCAGTCTTCTCAGTCTAAAAGTATCAGGTACACTCTCTTACCCTGGAGATGGTGAGGGGCTGGTTGAAGTCCTTGCCGCCAGTCAGTCGGAACCCCCACGGGGCCGGACCATTTAGGACAACGTCCAGTGGCATGTCCCCCTCTGTGTCCCTCGTCTCTGTAGCTGGAAGTACACTGGTGTGTGTGTGTGTGTCCCAAACACAACCGGGTTCTCAGAAACAGAGCAGCGGGACGACTTACTCGTGTACCCTTTTAAACTCGCGGAGGGGTGGTGGTGGAGGGGGGACCCCACCCCCTGAGTGAAGTCATTGGCCCCGACTCAGGACCAGAGGCATTTCTCCCTCTCTCGCTCTTATTCCTCCTTTGGCTGGCGACACTTACTCCCGTGCTCCTTTACTTCTGTTTGGTCTCGCTCTCTATCACTTTCTCTCTCCCCCTCCTTCTCGGACGTAGCAGCTCTTTCCCTCTTTCTGAACACGATCCTGTACCTGTTACACTTGAACTCAGCCAACTCATGTAGCGTCATCCTTCTCCAGCTTCGTCTCGCTCTCTTGCTCCACCTGTATGCCTATGAACATCCAGGGGAAGAGTGGAGGTAGGCCAGTGTCTGTGAGCGTGCGGCCCACTCGTCTCTCCTCGTCCCCGGGTTGCCTCGGAGCCTGCCTGACTGGGTCCTCCACTCCGCACTCTGGCTGACGCGCTTGTCCGGCTGCTCCTGCCCTTATTTGGTCTGCAGGCGCAGCTCCTCGCGCAGGGCCTATTGATATTTAGCGCTCCCAGAGCACTCTTCATTTAATTTGAGATCTCTGGTTATTTTTCTGTTTGTGATCTGGACACGAACCAATCTCCATTCTTAACGTTTCACTCACACACGCTCTCTCTCGTGAGTGTTTGACAGAAACGAGTTCGGAGGCGTTTGCATAACCATTAGTGGAGGCAATTGTTCTTCATCTCTCGCACTCCTAACAGAAACCGTTACAAAAATATATAATGCAATTAAGTCATCCGTCAAAACACAAGCAGTTCTTATGTGTGTATGTGCATGACAACAATGTAAGTGTAACGGATGTGAAACGGCTAGTTTAGTTAGCGGTGCGCGCTAAATAGCGTTTCAATCAGTGACGTCACTTGCTCAGAGACCTTGAAGTAGTAGTTCCCCTTGCTGTGCAGAGGGCCGCGGCTTTTGTGGAGCGATGGGTAACGATGCTTCGAGGGTGACTGTTGTTGATGTGTGCAGAGGGTCCCTGGTTCGCGCCCGGGTATGGGCGAGGGTACGGTCTAAAGTTATACTGTTAGATAAGCGCACAGTAAACATTGAAGCAAGACAAGCTAACCTATTATAAAGTTGTCAGCCCTCCCTGTGTGCATAAAGTCTGTTTTCATAACGTCTATGGGGAGGAAGAAAACCAATCAAAACAATGGATGGGCCATTAAACAAAAAAAAACAAGCCCAAATATGACATATCAGTCGTTCATTCTCCCTTCGGCGTCGATCTCCTGAAATGACTAACATAGCTCCCTCAAGACGTACCAGTCCGGGTTTGTTTGTACAGTTGCCATGGGGACAGGTTTTAGGAAGGAGCTGACTCCTACACAAATAAAGGATGTCTGGGATGGTGCGTGTCTGTAGAAGGAGTGTACACACACGTCTCCAAATACGTACCTACCTCACATAGAATACTTGAAATTGTCTTGGTCCAACTATACAGTCCAAAACATATTGGGGCAGCGTGAACTTGAACCTTTCCTGGAACATACGCACAGTTTACCAATAGAACAAAGGTATACCCAAACGCGCTACAGCCCAGCTGTAAACAAAAGGCTCCGATGGGAGACGATTTATGCCGAAAACATAAGCCTTTTGTTTGTTTGTCCCGTCAATAAATCTATCAGATTTACCCAGCAACAGAGGGCTCCTTTGTCTTTATCCTCCCTGATCGTCACCAGCTGAAGTATCCTGGGGCAAATGTTTTTTTTTGTTTGTGTGTGGATACATACAGCTTAATTGCATACATCATTCATTCCTACGTGGACCACACCAGAACATAACTACTGTATAACCATGTCACACCAGTGAGAAAAGGAGTCCGCCTGTTACCAGACTTTCCAAAGAGGGGAAAAATACAGAAATTATCAGGCAGAATTTATTAGGAATATAGTACCCAGAAATCGTAAAATGAAAGCAGAAAGACTGGTAGAAAGACTTGTAATAAGAATGTCATTGCAATGCATCCACTTGAGTTAACATTCGGACAAACCTAAGAATCTGCACTTGTAGCACCCCTTTCTGATTCAATATACACAACTCCAATGTGAGCCGGGATCCTCCAAAAGCCCACGTCTTCAGTCCAAAACCTTTAAAGTCCCCGAAAGTGGTAGCAAAGGCAAACTAGAAATATTTAAAACATTACATTCTATCCTCATTCAATTACGGGTAACGTACCTTATACTCCATTTTGCTCTCCAGAGCGGGTATCCCTTGTAACACTACAAGGTACCACTTTACACTAAGGTACCTTTCATAAAGAGCACCTTAAAGTAGTGTAACCCACTATAACTATAACCCACCCACTTGTTTTTTTTTTGCATACTGTATGGCTGTTTGGGGCGATTGAGGTGGATGTAGGAAAAGGTGGTGTGAAAATGTGAGAGAAAAGAGAAAAGGCAACCCAAACGGATGGTGGGTGAGAAAATAAGAGTTTATAAAGCAGTGGATCATGTCATCGATTTACAGCTGCATACAAAAGACGTACAAAAAAAAAAACAGCACCAACAGACACGCAGTGCTCTCACATGCCAGGGTAGTGTTCATTAGGGATAGCAACGGGAAACGTTTGCAACAGAACACGAACATTTGCATTTCTTATTTGACATGTCCAGGTAGTCAGCTTTCTTCTGTTTGGTCCCTAATGAACACGACCCAGGGAAGGGTGAATGAAAAGGGGATGGTGAGAAAAATAAACGAGAACAAAAGCAACCAAAGACAGAAACCAAAAATAAAGTAATTACATATTAAGGTGCTTAAACAATTGTTCTGCGGCCAGTGTCCTTCCTATGTGAATACATACTCATTTACACACGGGAAAAAAAGGCCAAATAAATTCTTAAAATCACATTCATTGAACACAAAAAGTATGCCTAACAAATGTTATTCAAATACATTGTAACAAGCTATTGCATTGACACTAATCGTTTCATTCATTCCGGACAGTAAAAAGGTCGCCGTCAGAATGATCTAGAGAAAAAAAACAACGCCAGGAAGATAACTATATAATTCAAATTACGCCGCTTATCTGATTATATTCATTTAGAGTGAAGTAAAACATACAATTTGGACAAAGGCAATGAATGTGGCGACAACATTAGCTAAGTCATTCCTAATACAGTATTCAACAGCGATCTTAAAGAAAACCTCGTCATAGAATAAAATAACACAATTTCAAAAAGGAGGCTTGTGTTATTGACACCTGAAGGTTTGTTGTATATTGACAAAAGTAAATGTCAGACTTGACTGGGAACAAATGTAGGCTATTGTCTCGTTATCTTAAACATGGCAAGGGGATTTTGCTGTGGTTGAAATGAGCCAAAAGCACACTTTACCTTAGGCCACTTCAACTAGAAGAAAGTACACAAAGTAAGCTGAGAAACTTATGTTGCTCTATCCAAAGTTATATTTATGGACGGAGACATCTAAATGACGTCCTATCAATATTCAATACTTTTCCCACTATAAATATCTTCACATACAAGAAAAGTGGGGAAACGGGTTGCTTTTGCATATGTTTTTCCAACGGTATCAAACTCCTAAAGCCCTATCGACAATCCAATCTAGCTGTCACGTGTAAAATCCGTAGTTTACTCATTCATTTCAAGTGAGAATAAGGATAAATCGCCAAATCCATCGATCAATAAAATCCCAAATCTATAAATATTATTTCCCATCTAAAGTACAAAATGTACTGTAATTGTTCAAACAGAAGGGCTAAAAAATAAAATATCGACGATTCCACATTTGAAATAACTCGCCCATATAAGAGTTTGCAAACACTATAAAATGAGAAACTGGAATTGACTGTAGGCCCATAGAGGGCAGATATCTAGAGCCTTCCGGTGCAAATAGAAGGCTCTGCAAATGTATTTATATGTTTTCAATATCAATGCATTTGCCTCCAAACACATCTTACCCTATCCCGTGGTATCCAGCAACACTTTCGGGTATCATGCATCATCATTTTCACTAGAGAAATAGGTGAGTGTTCCTGTGTTGGTGTATTACATTTATGGGGGGGGGGGGGGGTTCTCTATTGATTTAACACTGAGGAAAAAGGGGAAAAAAACATGTCCAAAACCAAGATGGCTGACATGTTGAAGTCAAGGCAATCCTGAGTGGCAGTTTACTTGGCATCTCTAACTCTATCTTTACCATATTTGACCTTTCTGAATGTTACACAATCAACTTATCAATGCAAGTTATTACATTACTGGGTTAAAATATATCTAATAAATCAAATAAAAGCAGATGTCAACATTTAAAGGTGGCCATCTTGTTTGGCTACCCTTCCTTCAGTATCTGAGGTGAAAGGAATTCAAAAGTATGGATCTTCTTCTACAGCTTCTCGATCCTTTAGAAAATAATTGTTTAATTAGTGGAATAGTCTCCTTTAGAGTTGGCTAGTTAGAGCTAAAACAAAATATTTTTTTGTGACGTTGTCGCACATGCTTGAGCAAGGCTTCTTGGATGACCTGTCGTAGTGAGGTCATCCTAGGGTCAGCTCCACCTCCCCCAATCTTAACCTTAAATTAACCATTGGTGGGGAAAGTGCAAAACTGACCAAAATCAGTGTCTGGGGGCAACTTTACTCCGGGTTGGTTGTGTCCAATATGGGTTGTGCTAGAGATGGAAGGGTCCAAGTAAGGAGGGTGCGGGGGTGGACCGGATTCATCATTACAGTTTCTTGACGTAGTTTCCTGGAAAGGTTCCAAACTGCTTGCTCCGTCGGGAAGTCCCTTTTTAAAAACACAAAAACAGAGATGCCAATTTTCCACTATGTAGACATCCACGGTGACATTAAAACATCATTATAGGTCGTAATTGTAAGCGAGAATGTGTTTAATAAAGGATAATAATAAACAATGAAAGGTGTCCGTTTACATACTGTAGCCCACTAGAAGTGATTGATTCTAGAATTTCAGTGGTTCTTCTATGCAGAGGGAACTATCCAAAGAATTGCTGTATTAAATTGTGTATTCAATTATTGCAAAAAACACAAATGACTCCCTGCACCATTAAAATAAACCCAAGACTGTACATTCAAACTAAAGTTTATTTTTCAGAAGCTGTCTGTGTAGTTAGTAGCATTCCTACCAGACTGCAATGTAATCAACATCCAAATCAGGAAATGAAAGATCTCGTCGAGCTAATTGTAAGATTTCACAGAGGCCCCCCAAAAATCCCATTGCAACATGGCTGGACTTTGAGGAAGGAAGGAAATACAAGGACCTAGAATTAAGGGGTCAAATTAATTCTCAGTGCAACCAGTCTTTAGTGGATAATATCACCGCTTGGTATCTGGCTGAGTGGTCAAAATGGATTAGGTGGACATTTCAGAGTGGGAGAGGAAGGCCCTGTTCTGAAACAACTCCTACTCCCTAGGCACTTCCCCTAGCCCTTAATCCCTAGACACTTCCCCTAGCCCCTAGTCCCTAGGGAATTCCCCTAGCCCCTACTCCCTAGGCACTTCCCCTAGCCCTTAATCCCTAGACACTTCCCCTAGCCCCTAGGGAATTCCCCTAGCCCCTTCCCATAGCCCCTACTCCCTAGGCACTTCCCCTAGCCCTTAATCCCTAGACACTTCCCCTAGCCCATAGTCCATAGGGAATTCCCCTAGCCCCTTCCCCTAGCCCCTACTCCCTAGGCACTTCCCCATAGCTCCTAGGCATTTGTAAATCTGAGAGGACTGCATAGAGCTAAGTAATGTGGCAGAAATTCCTGCTTGCCTATCAGAGGGCAAGGTGGGACCATTACCACATTTCATATCCTTATCAAAGTTTTTTAGATGTACGCCCCAAGTGCCTATAGGCTAGCGGTTGTTTCAGGATGGAGCTGAAGTGTGTTGCACTCAGGCCACAGGCAGTAGATCACACAAGGAACTCGAGCACCACCTACTGGTCAGAGTGAGGTAAGAGTTGAACATAAATGCGATTCAGTATCCACTGCTGCAAATCTCCTAACTTGCAGGGCTCTCTAACCCTGTTCCTGCAGAGCTACTGTCCTCTAGGTTCACTCCAATCCTAATCTAGCACACCTGATTCTAATAATCAGCTGGTTGATGAGATGAATCAGGTTAGGCACGACTGGGGTTGGAGCAAAAACCTACAGGAGGGTAGCTCTCTAGGGACAGGGTTGAAGAACCCTCTACTACAGCCTACCAGAGCGTGCACCCTTCGATCCTCCTTATAACCTTGAAACTATTTCCGATCTTCTGTCATGACTGAATAGACAACAGCTTTGCTTTTTAACAATCAAGTACTGCAATTCTGTGAGGAAAAGGTGAAGTATTTATTCTTCTCTCTTACCGACAAACCAGCCGTCGTCGCACTTCTCCATGACATCCACGATGTCCCCCTCCTTCAGCTCCAGCTCGTCCTCGTTACGGGGCAGATAGTTGTACAGGGCCTGGAACCTGGGGGGGGACACAACCAGGGCTGTGTGAGAAACGTGGCCCACGCCACTATAGCTTTGTGATAAGATCATTATCGATGGGTGATGTTGATGTAGGCAGTTAGCCTAGCGGTCAATTGGACCAGTAACCGAAAGGTCGCTGGTTCGAATCCCAGAGACAACTATGTGGGAAAAAATGTGCCCTTGAGCAAGGCACTTAACCCTAATTGCTCTGAATAAAGAGAGTGTCAGGTCAAATGTATGTTGATGATAATGCTGATTGTACAAGTGATAAGGGGGCTATGCTGACAGATCATACCTGACTCCAAATGAAATAAATGTAATGCAGAACATCTCAGATGATGTTGCTGAAGATATAGATGATTACTAGAACGACCGACGGGGCCACAACCATGGAAATACTAAACCAACATAGTTACAGTCCTATGATAAGAATATTGTTGTGTCAATGATTGAGATACATGTATCACTAGCCACTTTAAACTATGCCACTTTAATGTTCACCTACCCTACATTACTCATCTCATATGCATATACTGTACTCGATACCATCTACTGCATCTTGCCTATGCCGTTCTGTACCATCACTCATTCATATATATTTATGTACATATTATTCATCCCTTTACACTTGTGTGTATAAGGTAGTAGTTGTGGAATTGTTAGGTTAGATTACTCGTTGGTTATTACTGCATTGTCGGAACTAGAAGCACGAGCATTTCACTACACTCGCATTAACATCTGTGTATGTGACAAAGAAGATTTGAGTTGAGATTCTACTGTTACTTACAGGTCTCCTCCACCATGGAGCGAATCCTGCACAAACCTCTGAGACAGAGATAGAGAGACAGAGATAGAGAGAGAGAGAGAGAGAGAAATAAGTACACTGTGACAAACAGTTATTATGGTGATATAAATCCACTGCTTTGGAGAGTCACACTTATCATTTGGCTCCATTCCCCTTTCAGATGAGAACAGAATCAAATAAACCCCCGTATCCACTCCTTAACAAAAACACACCCAATCTCATTGCTCAATCCCCCACGAAGAAACAAATGCACTACAATGTGGTCCAACAATATCATGCACTGAAATCCAGGGGTAGCCAACAGGGTATTTATTAGAGAACAAAGACTACATTCCCCACAATGCACAGCTGCTAGTGTCACGCCCATACCCTTCGACCTCTAACAGGCGACAGACAGGACCTTCGGGTCGCGACAGGGCTACGGGGGGGTTTACCGTCGACCGCGAGGAGGTCGTGCTTAAAGGGAGGCTGAAAGAACCAGAAATGCGACAACAACAAGAAGACAGACGGCCGTCAGCCTCCATTTTCAGAAAGAACAAGAGCAGGCATTTTGACCACAGAGAATCACTGGTATTGTCCCGAAGGACACCCTATTCCCTATATAATGCGCCATTTTTTGTTACAAAGGTAAAGGTTAGTGCATTCTATAGGGAATACGTTGTCATTTGACACAAAGACACTTCGGTTGCAAACTCCTGAGCCACTCATGCTTTAGGCAAGGGCGGTCTTCCCATGCATACAAAGGCATACACCGTTTATACAGCATAGGTGATTTATACCACCTCTTATAGGCTACACACAATACATCTAAAAAAAGCTAGCCTGGGTACACACACTGGCACTCTCTCATATTAACACTGGCATACACTGAGCATATGGGCGTATGCAACCAGACATGGACACCAGTCCAACATGCTGCTAATTTACGCATTGTTATCACACAGCCGCGCACACACACACACACACACACACACACACACTTCACTGGTCCAACAGGTGAGTAAATCAAATGTATTAGGGCACAACACACACATACACACAGTCCGTCAGGGTTAATTTGAGTTAGCGTTTCTTATAAGTTGTTGTAACACAATATGAGCACCTGCAGTGTCTTTTTTTACCTTGATCTTAGGGGACCTGGGCTCTGGAAAGGGGACGAGTGGAGGGGAGGGAGAAGGAGAGGAAGAGAGAGGAGGAGGAGGAGGAGGAGAAGAGGAGGAAGGGAGCGCATGTTGTGTATCAGGGATGGGGGAGGTCGGAGGAGAGGGATGGGGGGGAGCAGGGGAGACCAGGGGTGGGATGGGTTGATGTGAGGCCAAAAGGGAGGAAGCGAGAGGGGTGTGAGAAGTGGGGGGAGGAGGAGTAGAGGATGGGCGGGAGGTAGGGAGGGGTGAGGTGGTGGGAGGCAGAGAGGTGAGAAGTGGAGAGGAGGGTGAAGGAGAGGAGAGGTGAGCGGGAGAGATGAGGGAAGTGGGGGGAGGAGAGCAGGGTGGCACAATCTGTGGCGTGGAGGAGAGGGGGATTCGGGGAGGGGGAGAAAGACGGGACAGTGTAGGAGAGGAAGAAGAGATAGCCAGGGCTTCAGCTGGTTGTGAGGCAGAGTAAAAAGCGGGGGATGGTGAGGAGGGAGGAGAGACGGGGGGAGGGAGGAGGGTGATGGGCTCTAACTGTGCCGGGTTGCACAAAGTGCTGTGACAGCGGGCATCAGCCTGGGAAGGGAAGGAAAATGTGACACCAATCACACCCAGCGTCAAACCTCGAGCTGAATCACCATTCCAAAATGTAGGTTCATTAACAAAGCATTATTCCGCATAACCAAGTAAAATGAGCCAGAAAAGGCAAGATGTGAAACTACAGGGGTTTAGGGTCAATTCCATTTCATGACTGAAAAGCCTCCATACATCCATATATGAATTATAATAAGTACATCTTAAATGTATTATCAAACTGTGTAAAACTGCTTGGAATTGGCTCGGGTTAGGTGTTAGCAAGCATGTGTGTATGTTTCAACTTAGTCTGAAACCTGGTCCACACATCATGCGCTACCTCTGTTTTCAGTCCCTCTCTGTGGACAGTAATAGTACCACAGTCTACATCAATGTTCCTTTCTTCTTCCTCCTCCTCTTCTTCTTCCCCTCCTATAGCTTCCTCCTCTTCCTCAATGTACAACGTCATCGGCCTCTGAGAACCCGCCGTCCTCCTTTTCACCCTTTTTGATTGGCTGTCCTGCGTGATGGACATGGGCTGTGCAGTCACGGGCCTATGAAACTCCGTCTCGAGGCTAACCCTGCTCTGTGATTCGTTGGTCAGTGCCACGTGCGGGGGTTCCACGGCCGGCCTGAGAACCTCCCCCCCGTCTTTGTCATACATGGGCTGATCCAGGATCATAGACAACAACTGATCATAGGGATCTTCCACTTGCTGCTGAAGAGACAGGGGTTCTGTTTCTAGTTCTAGGGATACTGGCTGAGCACTTGGCCTGTACCATGGCAACAAATCTGCGGGAGTGTCCGCCGGCTGGGGTTCAGCGCAGAAGAATCCCCCTCTGCCTGCTAGGGACAGTGGTTCGTTCTGTTCACTGTCTCTTAGGCCCCTGTCTTCGAGGTATCCCAGGAAGGAGTCGAGCACGGGGGAGGGAGAGGAGAAGTCAGGAGGAGGGGGCGGAGAGAACGGCGGGACTGAGGGGGGGGAGTCTAAGTCAAACAGCCACTGCTTGACAGCCGGGATGGAGGCAGCGAGACGACTGGATGCGTTTCGGGGCGGAGGGGTGAGCCCTCGTTTGGGCGGTGCGGGAGGGGTGGCCCTCCGCTCTTGAGCTTCCAGGAAAGGGAGGAGGCTCGTGGGGATGGGGTACGGCGTGGGTGATACGGGGCTATCGGAGGAGGGGGAGCCGAGGACGAGCCACTCGCCGGGGGCGGCCTGCAGACGGCGGGTCTTCACAGGAGGAGGGGTGTGGGGGGAGGGGGGCGTGGAGCGAGGAGGATGGTGGTGATGGAGGTAAGGGGGGGTGGGAGAGCTGTCGAATGGCTCCGGAGGGAGGGAGAGAGAGAGAAGGGGTATAAAAGAGGAAACTTACACACCAGGAGTGGAGAAGGTGTGAGGGACTGAGGGAAAGAGGAGATGCACACAAACTCGCCCACACTGCTCGTCCCTCTGCCATCCAAACCCAACAGTACCCTCTCTCCATCTCATGTCATGCTCTAGCACATACACATATTTCACCAGGCTCAAAATGTTCTACACGCGTCTGGGTCCACTTGTGTGAAGCCTCTCCGTTAAAGGGATAGGTCGGATATTTTGACATATTTCGGTATTCGTTTCCTTACCGTGAAAGCAGTCTGTGGACAAGGAGGGACTGTAAATCCACACTCAAATATCCCAATTAGCATTGTAATGCCATCCCTTAGGGTGGACATGACTTCCTCTTTAAGCCACAGCATGTCGACAGCTACTTGAGACGGCATGGTACATGTGTAGGTTTCTTAAAGGGGAGGTAGTCGGATCCCTAACGCATTTACAGCGCTTAGGAAAGAGGCTTTACACAACGTCCAGAAAGAGGACACTGTGCAAGTGACAAGACTTGCTTACTCTTTGGGGTTTTTACGCTGGGTATCTTTAAAGCCCTTTTGACAACTGCTGATGGAAAAAGAGCTTTCTATATGTATCTTTTTGGTGTCGATTGATTAAGACTTAAAAAAGGTGGCTTCAGCGATATGACATTGTACACAGCGCAGCAACTTGTTGCTCAAAAACACAACAGAATTCAAATCTGCCAAGACAGACTGTCACAATTGGCTTACTCCAGTTTGGGCCCTCCCCTGAGGCGTGTCCCAATGGTGGCTGAATAGTGTTTAACACTAGTTACAGATCTAGGATCAGCTTCCCCTCCCCCAATCCTAACCTTAACCATTAGTGGGAGAAATGCCAAACTGACCCAAGATCAGCATCTAAAGGGCAACTTCACCCTGCACCAGATAACATGTGGCTGGAGTAACTTTGAAAATCAGAGGATGGGCTCATTATAATAGGTAGAACAGAACCCTATCAAACACCTGTTCCAGCCATTACCATGAGCCATCCTCCCTTTCACCAGCCTCCACTGGTAACTAAATACTGTAACAAGTGACCTGCTCATTGGGCGCTGCACTGTGGCTCCCATCTGCTTCAGCCTCTGCAGCCTAATGTGTGTATGTGTGTGTATTGTATACTGGAGCAGAAGACAACATTTACAGTCTTTTATGGACCAATAAAATCATTCTTCTTCTCTCCCTACCTTTGCGGGCGTGGAGCCCGGTGTCCTGTTGCTGGGGTACCCGTGTGGGTCTGGGTGGTGGGAGGGGGCAGGGCTCTTGGATGGCGAGCGTTTGACGATGTCTATGTAGGCCACGGGGAAGATGCCCTGCTTGTTGGTGTCTGGAATCTTCCCCTCGTACCAGTTCTGGTCCACCTGTCTCAGCAAGACTACCCGCTCACCCTGCAGATTGTATACGCAGGTGAACACACATGGACAGACGCACAGATATATGTGCATATCAACGCAGGCAAACATGGGAATTTAAGACACTTCAGTGAACAGATATGCACATTGAACCATGCACAAATCACACCAACACTCACAAATTTGTGCACACACACACACACACACTCCTTACCTTGCGGAGCGACAGTTCCACGTTAGTGTCAGCGTTGAAGTTGTAACGGGCCACCCCCTCCCCGATCTTTTTGACGTGTGCTGGTGGAGGAGGCCTAATCGGCTGCTGTTTCTCTGGCAACAGCATCTTCTGTGTGTGTGTGTGTGTGTGTGTGTGTGTGTGTGTGTTTGGAGAAAGCGATGGGGGAAAGCAAAGGTCAGAGAAGTAATCAATTAAACTGCAAACTGGATGATAACACACACACACACACACAAACATAATCATTATCATCTGAAACACACACACAAACATAATCATTATCATTCGAAACACACACACACAGGTAGGCGGCAGGTAGCCTAGCTGTTAAGAGCGTTGGGCCAGTAACCGAAAGGTCACTGGTTCAAATCCCCAGAGACCGCAAGGTGGAAAAATCTGCCTTGAGCCCCCAACAACAACAACTCTCCGGAACTGATTCAGAGGGGTTGGGGTTAAATGCCAAAGACATTTCAGTTGAATGCATTCAGTTGTGCAACCGACTAGGTATCCCGCTTCTCTTTTACCCCACACACACTCAATGTGCTCTACCTCTATGTAGGAGATGGGGAAGATGCCCAGTCGTCCGCGGTGCTCTCCCTCGTACCAGTTGCTGTCGATCTGTCTGATGATGTTGACCGCGTCGCCCTTCTTGAACGTCAGCTCTCTGAAACAACGGTCGCAAGATGCTTCTTAAACCCCCAAAACACCCGTCTCCATGGGCCGGTTTCCCAGTCGAAGCATAGTCCTGAACCAAAAGGATCTCTATTGAAATTGCTTTTCAGTCCAGGACTGGGCTTGGTCCGTGTCTGGTAAACTGGCAACCAATGACATGTATTGATTATATATGCGGCCCGCGCAGGAATTAAACCCAAAACCCGGGTGTTGGCAGCACTGTGTTATAAAGGGAACACGCATTGAGTCATACGGAATCGTCAATGTGACATTGTTAACCAGCCAGGAACTAGTCTCGAGCCCAAACTCGAGGCGTGTTAAGCCGGAAACATTGTGGGAGGCAAGCTGGATGTCTAAGAGACTAAGCCAAGCACCATTTTAGTATGAAGAGCAATGGCAGCAACACTCGCCCATGCACGCCTTTTCAAAGTAGGGAAATTATTAAAAGATGTGAAGGTTAGCAAGTCACTGCTTTTTAACCTACAATTATTTACCCACTGCACCATACCAGTGTCTATAGTACAGTATGTGAACCAAGCAATTTTGTACGTTGACATAGTAAAAACTTCTTCTTTTTTTTTTTTGAAATACGAGGAAGAGTCCTAGAAAACCAATTTATCTTTTTGATTAAAAAAAAAAAAAAAAACACAAAAAAACATAACAAATCCCAATTTTCACTTGTAGACACTGGAATGGGCTGGAGATAACAAATATGGAGGTCACTGCCCATAACTGCGGTTCACTTTGGCCCCCTCAAAGAAAAATGCGGACCGTCTTGTTTCAAGCGCCGCGCGTGCCCAGCCTACATGCTTCCAAACCAGTGCAGCACACGCCAAGGTACCCTGCATCTCCTCGCCACACACATGTGCATTTCAATTGCATTCAGCCACTCTACTCACTTAGCGGTCTGTGCCTTAAAGTCATATATAGCTCTGGCAGGCTGTTTCTGATGGAGGAGAGAGAAGAGAATGAGTTGGGTCATCTGCTTATGGGAGACCTATGAAGATGAGAGATGAGAGAGGGAGGTATATAGAGAAAGGGGAGAGAGCAGTCTTGTGTTACCAGATATGATACAATTCTATTGACATGTCAAGCTTATCAGGACAGTGAAACGATTCTTATTGAATCAATCAACAACTAGGTAGAGAAGAAAAACAGAAGACTGTTCAAAATAAAACACATCTTCTAAATAGGAGTACCAGTGTTTCCCCTAGAATTGAATAGACGGGGGGGGTGTCTAACTCTTTGGACCCCAACTAAAAGAATGTGGATTCAATTGAAAATGTTGCAGATTTAATGTGCCCACCACGGGTAAATAAATAATCTATGGGAAACACTGGAATGTACTGGTTTAGCTAGGTCTCGCGATGCTATACTTCCAAGTCTCATTCACCACTCGGCTATATTGGGGCCTCAAAGTTAGTCTGGAAAATCAAAGTTCTGGTTTGGCTACCTCTCTGTCCGGGGTGGCTCGTCTGGTCTGCCCCCCTCCCCCGTCGCTGGTGGTTGTGCTGTACCCCCTGGAGGCATCCTGCTCTGTGAGGGGGGGGGGAACAGCACAGGGGTCAGGGGTTATCGTCAGGGTCAACAAAACAGTGTTACCATGGCGATGGGACGACACATGCACAGCGGCGCCGGGAGGCACGTTCAGAAGGGCGAAACCGTTACAGCATGCTCAGATAGAAATGCATTGTGCAGAAACTGACACGATCGTCTTTTATGCAGAACCTCATGTTGGCTCTATTCGTTACATCTCCCATGGGAGGACTCAGAACGCTGCAGGTGGACATGCAACATTACAGAGCTGACACGATTGTCTATACTCCACGATTAAAAGCGGAACGTCTGTTCTACTCAATGTATTCTGTGTCTTAGCGTTCTGTAGCGTTGCGGCCTCCCTGAGCAAACCACGTTGGTATACGTAATGGGCGATGACATCATTCAGGGTAGTGACATCATTCAGGGTAGTGACGTCATCCAGGGAATGAGTGTCGGGCAGGAAAATGACTAAATCAAATAATGAATGAATTAAAATGCATTTTATTTCCATTTCGGGGGAAAACGCATGGTTTGGATAGCGTAGGACAGTAGGATTGAAAGGAAAAGCATGCACGTCACAGAACCGGAACAGAACATTTGAACAGAAGAGAACAGAAGGATAAGTCATTTCAACCAGCAAGCACATACAGTGAGCTCCAAAAGTATTGGGACAGGAACAAATGAACAAAAAATGGAAAAATCGCTGGACATTCCAAAAATATAATTATCCAATTGATAATTAAAAAAAAAAAAATTGGCTATATCGGGATGTCTCATAGTCTGACGAACACGGCTGTAGCTCAGCCACCTTCCACGGCAGACGTGGAAGGCCGACATACTGTCAGAGGACGCGGCGGATTGAGATGCAGTCCGCGCAGTATCTCCAGCTGAAACCGAAACGATTTCTTTTGTTATGTTACTTCGACTGACGCACGGGTGACTCTTAAGGATTAACCCGCGAGTCATTGTGTCATTTCAAAGCCAAAGTGCCGGAGCCCACAGAGTCACAAACAGCTGAAATGGTGTCACTGTCCCAATACTTTGAGCTCACGGTACATTTAAAAAATACTTCAATCCAATTGATAAACCATCCATAACAACATCATAAATACAAGTGGTTCAACATAACAAGGCACATAAAGGGGAGGGAAACGATACAGCAAAAACAACTGAGAATCAAGTAGCAAAAAGAGATCTGCGCCAGCAATAACACAACTAAACCTAGTCATGGATGGATGATACGTCTCAAAATGATAGGGGACCAAATACAGTCAACAACAACATCATTTAACCATATAAGGGAATGAAGAGGAAGCATGCGGTCCCTGGGTATCTTGAGGATGAGCCAATAGGAACAGGGCTTCTTTAACCTCAGCTCTGTTCATTGGCCCCTTGCTGCGAGCACAGTGACTGGTAGGAGGGAGGTGGTCACAGGCAGGCAGTACTGGGGGAGTTGAGGAGGGAGAGGGACTAAGGGCTGGTGTGTGTATGTATGTATGTGTGTGTGTACATGTATGTGTGTATGTATGTGTGTATGTGTGTACTGTATGTGTGTGTGTGTGTGTGTGTGTATTGTGTGTATGTATGTGTGTACTGTGTGTGTGTGTATATGTATACTGTGTATGTATGTATGTATGTATGTATGTGTGTATGTATGTATGTATGCTCCACCTGCATTGCCGTTGCCTGGCTCCTCTCCATAGTTGTCATTATTGGAGGCGTCGGTATGACGACTGTAACAGGCACTTAGCGGCGACTGTAGCCGCGGCGACGAGCCGTACACCGCTGGACTCCCGTCGGGGTACAAGGAGCCCGAGGAGGGACCCCCCTTGCGGCTCCCCCTCTGCCCCCGTAACGAGGAGCTCCTCTCGGGCACATCCGGGAGGATCTCAGCCAGTAGCCTCCGGAGGATGCTATCGTCTGGTTGCCTAGCGCCGCTCCGGCCTCGCTCCGCTTGGATGTGTTCGTAGATATCCCTCAAGGCCGCATCCAAAGCTTCATAGACGGCTTCTTTAGACTTGGGCCTGGTACTTCGACCTCCACTACTCCTTCTCGAAGTGGGTGGAGAATCACCCTTTTTCCTCCGGAAAGGCACAGGACTGACGAGGAAGGCCAGCTTGGACATCCCCTGCTGGGTTTGGGCTGCTTGGGACGAGGGGGGTAGAGCATGGTGGTCCCCTCCACTCCCTCCCCTTCCCCCGTGTCTGGTTTGCTGTGTCTGGGGGGGTTTCTGCCGGAGCTCCTGGCGGGCCCTCTCCCGCTCGTGGCGCAGCATGGTGGTGAAGCGGGTGTTGGAGGCCGGGCAGTGTCCTTTACACGAGCTGATGAGGTGACGGTGCTGGTAGCCCTGACCCTGACCGAGAGATTGATGACTAGGGTTGTGGTGGCTGTGGCTGTGGCGGGAGGAGGGGCCGTAGAAGCTCTCGACTGACGAGGTGAGCGAGCAGTGGTCGAAGTCGCTCTCGCTGCAGAAGGAGGATCCTTCGACTTGGACAAAGTCACTGAGGTCCGAGGCGGCTGCATCCTGCTCCGACTCAGAGTACTCGGCCCCCGGGACAGCGGCCCGTCGATATACGAGGGGGTCGGGGAAATTGTGGGGGTCCAGGGCGAGGCGGGGTTGACCCTCGGGCGGGCTCCTCGCCCCCTGGTGAGCGTGATGGGACGTCCCGTTCCCATTGTTAATGTCCTCCTCTAGCAGAGACTCAATGGAGAAACGCCGTTTGGGGTACACGGGTGTCTCCCTGCCCCCGCCGCCTCCTCCCCCGCTACTACTGGCGCGGGACGATGACCCGCCGGGCGTGGTTGCGCCAGACGGGACCTCGCTATCTCCCAAATCGGGCATCGACTTGGACTTCTGGATGAGTTGCTCGTATGTGGAGATGCGCATTGGCACCGTATCGCGAGGGACCTCCAGGCCCCACGACGGCCCCCAGGGGGAGAGTTTTCGGGGGAAGAGGTGCGGCTGGCGCTCCAGCTCCAGGATGCGGACACGGACCGAGCGGATGACGTCAGAGGGCAGCAGCTGGGCGCGGTCGATGTGGTGCATCTTGCGGTAGAGCTTCAGGAAGCCTGGCGCGTCGTGGGCACGTCGCCGGTGCGGGCGAGGCAAGGAGCGGGTAGAGGACGATGCGGTTTGCCGCAACGGGTTGTCGAATACCAGTGACCCGGCGCTCTCCGAACGGGTAGCCTTGTGCCCTCCGGTGCCGCCCGGGTGCCCGTCGTTGAGCAGGTTGTCACAGCTACGCGACCTCAGCTTTGCGGGCGGCGCGTCTTCGGCGCTGCTCCATGTCTCGGCGTCCTGCCGCCGCGTCTGCCAGCCATTCTTGAAGCAGGTGACGCGCTTGAGGGGCGAGGAGGCAGCCCCCGGGTTGGCACCGTCGATGTCGCGACGGTGGGCGAGGTTGGAGGGCACGGGGGAGAGAGGGGAGCGGAGGTACGGGCCCGGGGAAGAGCTCAAACGGGGGGAGCAGGTCATGTCGCACGCGTCCCCACCTTTCAGACGATCCCATAAACCAGAGCAGCGTGGTAGAGAGGAAAAGAGAGGAAGAGAGTGAGAGGAACAGAGATAAAGAAATAGAGAGAGGGCGAAATGGATGCCATAACAGAGCACTTGAACATACTGTAGCCTTCATTATGCAATGGTGGAGAGGGGGAACGAGAACGAGAGAGAAGCTAAAACGGAGCACTTGAACATCAGTTCCATTGTGCCAATCACAGAGCGCAATGGTGGAGAGAGAGACGGAGAGATTTACAATTACACATCTCACATCCTTTTCACGATACAGTGCACAAAACATTAAGAACACCTGCTCTTTCTATGACTGATCCAGGTGAAAGCTATGATCCCTTATTGAGGTCCCTTGTTAAATCCACTTCAAATCTGTGTAGATGAAGGGGAGCAGACAGGTTCAAGAAGGATTTTTAAGCCTTGAGACATGGATTGTGTACGTGTGCCATTCAGAGGGGCAAGACACTGCAACGCTGCTGGGGTTTTCACACTCAACAGTTTCCCGTGCGTATCAAGAATGGTCCCACCTCCTAGAAGACATCCAGACAACTTGACACAACTGTGGGAAGCATTGGAGTCTACATGGGCCAGCATCCCTGTGGAACGCTTTTCGTCATCTCGTAGAGTCCATTCCCCCGACGAATTGAGGCTTTTCTGAGGACAAAAGGGGTCTGCATCTCAACATTAGGAAGGTGTTCTTAATGTTTTGAACAGTGTATACGCAACAGAAACAGATGCACGACCGACAAAGGCAGATGACAAAACACTAATCTTTTCTGTTGTCACCACACTATGAGAGACAAAACCTGTGAACATAATGAACGGAATTAGACACCACACAACAGACTTTATTTCACAATCCATTCCTGGGGGAGGGGGGGGGGGGGGGGTCCCGACAGGGGTGGGTTCACATTTTTGCTCCAGCCCCGTAATCACACACCAGACTCGACTAATCAACGGCGTGGTTATATGTTGACTTGACATGTCGATTTGTTTGGGGCATGTGTTAGCGTTAGCCTGTAATCCTAGCAGATTTCTTCCATTGGCTATGTTCATTTTTTATTGATTTATTTTTGTATTTCACCTTTATTTAACCAGGTAGGCTAGTTGAGAACAAGTGCTCATTTGCAACTGCGACCTGGCCAAGATAAAGCAAAGCAGGTCGACACATACAACACAGAGTTACACATGGGATAAACAAAACGTAGTCAATAATACAGTAGAAAAATCTATAAACAGCATGTGGAAATGGGGTAGGATAAGAGAGGTAAGGCAATAAATAGGCCATGGTGGCTAAGTAATTACAATATAGCAATTAAAACACTGGAATGTTAGCGCTGGGCTAGGACAAAAATGTGCACCCCCTGAATTGGACTGAGAAACACTGAGTTAGAACGTTCCCATTAGCTCGTGGAACATGGTTGTTTGTTTACGGTGTCAACACAAGGCTATTTAGACTGGGCTGGATGCTCCTTGACCTGGAAGAGGCCCTCAGCATAGCGTGAGAAGAGGAGATTTGTCTCTCAGTGGGCTTGTGTACGGTCTGATTGCTGTCGGGCATAGAGCGAGTGAGCACAGAGAATGTGTGTGTGTGTGTGTGTGTGTGTGTATATATGTGCGCGAGCGTGTGTTTATGAATGCTTGTACATCTGCAAGGGAGAGGTTGTTAATATTGAGTGTGTGTGTTTTTGAGTGTGTGCGCGTTTGAGAATGCTTATACATCGGAAGAGAGGAAGGTTGATTGTACTGAGTGTGTGTGTGTTTGAGAGTGCTTACACATCGGGAAGAGAGGAAGGTTGTTTGTATTGAGTGTGTGCGTGTCCTTTATGGGTTTCTCGTTCATGGCCGGTTTCCTCAGGGTGCAGGCTCTATAGGGATCCAGTGTAGCCTATTTATGCGTGAGTGTGTGTGTGTGTGTGTGTGTGCGTGCACATACGTCTCTCTGTTTGCCTGTGTGTGTGTGTGTTGTGTACCTTTGGCTCTGGAGGGGGAGGAGGGGGAGGAGCGTATGGCTGGTTTCCTCAGTGTGCTGCTGCCTCTGTAAGGGTCCAGTTGTTTTGGGGAGACCTGGTTCTTGCCCTGGTCACCCGAAGGCTCCGACTTCCTCCTCTTCCTGTAGTCACTGGCAGCACTGGAACACAAAGTGATAGAACACGCGGTTTTAAAGCCACAATCCCACAGTCTGTCACCTGTTCAGTCATTATTTCTAAATCAGTTACTACTTCAAGGGAGGAAGTAAGTTCTCCAATAATTCGAACGGGGCCTGAGTTTCAGCCCAGCGAAAGCCCCACCACTTTGTTTGGAACAAAACAAGATACGTTGGGAAATGTAACGCCAACTACTCTCACACCTCAATTACTATTTCAATTCAAGGAAAAATGACAGATGGTTCCTTTGACCCAGTTCATATAATATCCTGGGTTACAATTCCCTCTGGTATAATAGCGTTCGTCGCCCTTTTGTGGATCAACAAATAGACCCTTAACAAGGAACAAAAGAAAGCGGGAAAAATAGACCTTTAAAAGAAGTTGTTGAACTTGACTATTTCATGAAAACGTCATCCCCGTCAATTCAATTCACAATAGGATGACGGAGAACGACTGCTATTGCTCCTTAAAATTTGCCCTAGAACCTGCGCCGACTCCGGACTACACATGACCCCTGGCGACGAGAGAGTCAGTCGGCCGAACCCGGGGCTCGGCTGTGCCTTTCCTATATGTAAACCTCTCCCAATCTAACTCTCAACAAAAGCCTTCAGATCAAGACTTCTAGTGTGGGTTAAACAGGCTACTAGCCATTCAACTACACAGAATAGAATCCCAGTCAACCTTCCACGAATAACATCCTCTTTTCAACCATCCCATTCACTCGGAGCCAATCGAACAGATTAAGCCTAGCATCGGTGAAAGGGAATGGGAGGAGGAGGGGAGGAGAAGAGGGACAGGGTTGAAGGACAGAATCAATAGGCAGAGTGGATAATGTATGCAGGGTGTGTGTGGGGAGAGTCACCCGTCACACACACATTGACACAAACCCACAACGACGTATGTTCAATCAACAGAGCTACAAAAACACTGAGTGTCCTTGTGAAGGAGATAATATGAGAGAGAGAGAGATTGAAGACTCACCTCGCCGGCCTCTCTGGAACCCGGTCAGCAGTGGGAGTGAAGTACAGCGACGTCTGAAAGAGGGCAGACAACAAAAGGGAGGGAGAGGAAGAGTGAGCGCCGCACGGACAAAGACTGGTGGAGGAGGAGGCGGCAGTGGTACACACAATGCTCAGCCCGCCACGCTCAAAACGCTCCCCCGGCTGACGGCATGACGGAGGTAGGTTCCACATGGCGTGTGTATGGAAGCTCGGATGGGCCTGCCGGTGGCGCTGAGAGCAGTGACCGCTGATTCTGTTGAACTCTGACCGTGGCCTGTTTGAGGGGTTCTTTCAGGAGGGAGAAAGGCCACGAGTGAAGTGAAGCACTAAAGGGGAGAGCGAGAGAGGAGACGAAGACGCGCCCCCGGAAGACCCGAAATGCACTCTTTGGATCATTGGATTGGCTCCATGTGGTAACAAAGCATAAAACGACAGACCTGAGCCCTGTGCTGATCTAGGATCAGGTCCTCTCTGTCCATATCATCTTATTCGTTTTGAATCCAACAGGAAAACCGACCCCAGATCAGCAGATACATATTGAATCCCAAAGAGGACCTATTCAAATATGAGCTTTACATCTGACATGATATACATGGGTTGACAGCAACCTTTATAATTCATACAGTCTTGAGTCACATCAATAATAAGCTGTCAACAGATCAATTAGATTGCGATATAGCGAGAGAGAGAAAGATAAATTGCTAGACATCATGATTAGAGTAAGTTTTTCACGAGTATATTGGAAATACATAAGTGCAGTACTGTTTATGCTGTTATATTTAAGCAATAAGGCACAAGGTGGTGTTGTATATGGCCAATAGACCGCGGCTAAGTGCTGTTCTTGGGCACAACACATTGCGGAGTGCCTGGACACGGCCCTTAGCCGTGGTATACTGGCCATATACCACAAACTCCCAAGGTGCCTTATTGCTATTATTAACTGGTTACCAATGTAATTAAAGCAGTAAAAAATACATGTTTTGTCAGACCCGTGGTATAGAGTCTGATATACCACGGCTGTCAGCCAATCAGCATTCAGGGCTCAAACCACCCAGTTTATAATGAAGACATAAGGCCCGAGGAGGTATGCTATATGGCCATTATACCACGGCTTGGGGCTGTTCTTATGCACGACACAACGCAGAGTGTCTGGACACAGCCCTTAGCCGTGGTATATTGGCCATATACCACAAACCCCTGAGGTGCTTTATTGCCATTATAAACCGGTTACAAATGTAATTAGAACTGACAATCACCATTCAGGGCACGAACCAGCCGGTTTATACCTAGTAATAAACACACTGAATTGAGTCACTAGCAGTAAATACAGGCAGTTGAAGATGCAATAAAGAGATGACTAATGACTGATATGGATGCTGAAATATGAAAATGTCCTGCTATGGTGTACTATACATGGTGACAACTGTCCCCATCAGTCCTCTAGTGACATAGGTACAGTGTAATTACAATGTAGGTACATATTGTGCCTGTGTCGACGTAAGGTGGCCTAATAAAATGTATAGTCACAGTAGGAATGGTGGTTTTCATCCAAATCACGCAACATGTAGGTGATCAGTAACAAAGCCACTGCAGGTTTGCGTTAAACTCCTTATGGAATTGCCGTGCCTAGGGTTGCAAAATTCCAGTCTCTTTCCCCAAATTCCCTAGTTTTCCAGAAATCCTGGTTAGAGGATTCCCGGATTTCCTGCTTCTTCCCTCGATACTCCAGGAGTCTCCCATCCAGGATTTCTGGAAAACTGGAATTTTGGGTAAGTCAGTAGGATTTTGCAGCCTTAGTCATGCCTAACGAGTTTGGCGTGACAAGGAGTTGGCAAAACAGCACAGAATTTTCTGGAACCAGGCTATTCAACTCCCACCCAATCCTCCCAATCCCACAATGCTGATGAATGCCAATGTTTACCTCGGTGAGTCGGCCAGAGCAGATGTCTGGATTATAATCCAGCCGTTTTTTAGGAGGCTTGAGCCCCAAGCAGCGGTGAGGAGGAAGAGGAGGAGGAGGAGGAGGTGAAGATGGAGTGGTGGAGGAGAGGCAGTGGCGTCATGGGGGAGAGAAGACGAGGTGGAGAGAGGAAAGTGACATCCGTTAGAGCACAGAGGAACTGAAGACTGACGAGTTTCAGACACGCTGCACACACACACACACTGCAGTTATGATTAAGCCAATTTGAACACACCTAGTACATTATGTGAGCTCCAACACACACTCACTACTGCTAGGCACAACTACAAACCCATAACCACGAAGCAACACACACGCGTGAGCACACACAGACATGCAGATTGTGAGAGCAAAGAGGCAGAAAGCAGAGTGAAAGGGCATATATGCACTACAGCGCAGTGATTCAGTTGTGAAGACAGACGAGCTAAAACATGACGCTGGTGGAACCATCCCTCTCAAAACTAACCTCCAGCCATGCGCATTAAGGAACCTTTTCTATGTTGTGTAGGGTTTACTCAGTGGTGGGGTCAGAGTGCAACATAAATAATATTACAGATGGAAATGTGGTACAGAAACCTGGGCGTTCCTTATTCTGCATGACATCAGAGTCGTGTCTTTTCTAGGCTGCATATTTCTAGCTGAACATTCCGAATCAAGTCAACTTCCTCGACCTAACAACAGACCGACTTAGAACAGTGTTTCTCGCCCTTCTCCCCCAAAAAGTGTGCACTTGTACACTTCCTCTCGTGGATTTCCAAAGGAATGGGACGGGGCAAGGAATATGGTGGAACACAGGAACTCAATCCAGCCCAAATTTAAACCAATCCAATACCATTAATCCCTTAGGTCGCCTAACGTTTAGGAGGAGTGAACGAGTTGACACTTCAGGAGAAGAGGTAGGAACCAAAATGTCTAAACGAGCAAACAGAAAGAAACCACACAAAGCTGCAACATACAAGAGGAGCATGAAGAACGGTGCAGAACGACGCTCTGACCAGATGCTGGGGACTCATTTGTGGATTTTAGCATGTCGTTTCGATTGATCTCGGTTCTGCTCAGTTCTACCGGCTGCTCCACGAGTTTATCAACAACGGTAAGCACACACTGCAAAATAACCTGCATTTTGTTAGCGAAAAATACAATTTTTGTGATTAAAAAAAAGGACCAATCCATATTAATTTGGGACTTCCGTTTTGTTTTGCAGTGTATGAGCTTTCAAAGTGTCGCAGGGCCAGCTGATAACGAGACAGCCACACTACGCAAAACCAATTCACCAAGACTCAGAGACACAAGCAGACCAGTCACAAGGAGCTGCACACAACAGGCGACTTGCCAGAGCACCCAGCACCCAACAGCATGCCGAAGCAACTACAACAGGAAGGACCCCCAGACTCAAGCTCCTGGAGAGCTACTGGCACACAGGCCTTTGTTCCAACTCAGCACTAACACACCTGATTCAGGCCCAGTCTCTGTCCAGACTGAAGACCGATTATGTGTTGCGAAATAAAACAAACAGCCTTTCGTGTGAATCAGGTGTGTTACTGCTGGGCTGGAACAAAAGCCTGCATATCCACTAGCTCTCCAGTCCGAGAGTTGGACGACTCCTGGACTACATTGTTCCCACCTAGCTACAGTGGGGTGAAGACTGAACGGGTAGAGGGGAGTGGTGTGGGGGGGGGGGTATACCTAAGGCGGGGGGGTGCCGAGGTGGGAGTTACGGACCCTCACTTACCGGACGGCCGAACTCCAGCTCGGAGAAGAACTTATACCAAGGCTCGTTCTCTAAATCTATGTCATCTGGGTTTAGCTTATAGGTCTGGAGAGAGTGGAGGGTGACAGAGAAAGAGGGAAGGAGGGAGAGAGAGGAGGAACAGAAAGCACAGAGAGAAATATGGATCTCGTGGTTAGGATAGGGTGTGCAGCACCAAGCTGCAGGGGCTGATGGGTAAAGAAGGGTGGGTCCAGATGGAGAGTTTAACACCAGGGTAAAGAGACAAAAACCGTGTTGCTAACCAGGGCACACACCATTACACCCCCCAAAAAATTAAAAATAAAATTGTGGCTAACTATGACGCGTGTCAAATAGAAAGTACTGATGTGCACTTCAGTTTACTCGGTTACTTTTCACATTTCTCATTCAAATAATGGAAAAGGGGATAAAACGTTGAATGGGTTGAAGGAGAATGGTCAATTCAATTGAGAGCTAAAGACATAACATCGGCTCATAAAGTGTCCTGAGGCTAAGAAGCTAAATTGCGTCAACCATCCGCTGTACTGCCCTGTATGAAAAGTCTCTTTGCTACCTTTAGTGCCTTTTGTTACTTCTAGGTTAGACTACTGCAATGCTCTACTTTCCGGCTACCCGGATAAAGCACTAAATAAACTTCAGTTAGTGCTAAATACGGCTGCTAGAATCCTGACTAGAACCAAAAAATGTGATCATATTACTCCAGTGCTAGCCTCTCGACACTGGCTTCCTGTTAAGGCAAGGGCTGATTTCAAGGTTTTACTGCTAACCAACAAAGCATTACATGGGCTTGCTCCTACCTATCTCTCTGATTTGGTGCTGCCGTACATACCTACATGTACTCTACGGTCACAGAACGCAGGCCTCCTAATTGTCCCTAGAATTTCTAAGCAAACAGCTGGAGGCAGGGCTTTCTCCTATAGAGCTCCATTGTTATGGAATGGTCTGCCTACCCATGTGAGAGACGCAGACTCGCTCTCAACCTTTATGTCTTTACTGAAGTCTCATCTCTTCAGTGGGTCATATGATTGAGTGTAGTCTGGCCCAGGAGTGTGAAGGTGAATGGAAAGGCTCTGGAGCAACGAACCGCCCTTGCTGTCTCTGCCTGGCCGGTTCCCCTCTTTCCACTGGGATTCTCTGCCTCTAACCCTATTACAGGGGCTGAGTCACTGTTTTACTGGTTCTCTTCCATGCCGTCCCTAGGAGGGGTGCGTCACTTGAGTGGGTTGAGTCACTGATGTGATCTTCCTGTCTGGGTTGGCGCCCCCCCTTGGGTTGTGCCGTGGCGGAGATCTTTGTGGGCTATACTCGGCCTTGTCTCAGGATGGTAAGTTGGTGGTTGAAGATATCCCTCTAGTGGTATGGGGGCTGTGCTTTGGCAAAGTGGGTGGGGTTATATCCTTCCTGTTTGGCCCTGTCCGGGGGGGATCATCGGATGGGGCCACAGTGTCTCCTGACCCCTTCTGTCTCAGCCTCCAGTATTTATGCTGCAGTAGTTTGTGTCGGGGGGCTAGGGTCAGTTTGTTATATCTGGAGTACTTCTCCTGTCTTGTCCTGTGTGAATTTAAGTATGCTCTCTCTAATTCTCTCTTTCTCTCGGAGGACCTGAGCCCTAGGACCATGCCTCAGGACTACCTGGCATGATGACTCCTTGCTGTCCCCAGTCCACCTGGCCGTGCTGCTGCTCCAGTTTCAACTGTTCTGCCTGCGCTATGGAATCCTGACCTGTTCACCGGACGTGCTACCTGTCCCAGACCTGCTGTTTTCAACTCTCTAGAGACAGCAGGAGTAGTAGAGATACTCTTAATGATCGGCTATGAAAAGCCAACTAACATTTACTCCTGAGGTGCTGACATGTTGCACCCTCGACAACCACTGTGATTATTATTATTTGACCATGCTGGTCATTTATGAACATTTGAACATCTTGGCCATGTTCTGTTATAATCTCCACCAAGCCCAGGCAGAAGAGGACTGGCCACCCCTCATAGCCTGGTTCCTCTCTAGGTTTCTTCCTAGGTTCTGGCCTTTCTAGGGAGTTTTTCCTAGCCACTGTGCTTCTCCACCTGCATTGCTTGCTGTTTGGGGTTTTAGGCTGGGTTTCTGTACAACACTTTGATATATATTTGCTGATGTACGAAGGGCTATATAAATACATTTGATTTGATTTAGTGTGTGACAACACACACGCTCTCCTCACCAGTCGCTCACTATAAAGCACCAAACCAGAGCAGAAAAAAAGTGTTGTAATGTTTAAACTACTACAGCAGAGGGCAATATCTTCCTGTCATAAAGCCCGACAACTCTGGTTCATTTCGGCACACCGGGGCCACGTTCAGTGGCCGAACGTGATCAAACGTTTCAGATACAGAGCCAACGTGATTCCTTATTCTACATGTCAGAGAGTCATGTTTACGCTACAAAGCATATTCCTATTAGAACATTCCAAAACGTTAGGTCCTGCTGAACGCGCCCCGGTTGAGCGCAAAAACGCTGAGCGCGCCGTTCTTCAACCATTTTCCGAGGTTCGTTTGCTCTCGTTTGGTCGGTGTGGCGGCGTGTGACCTGATCAATATGGTTATGACCATTCTGAAATCCAAACTTGTGCAGCACATCATACAAAATCGCCCTCTGGGAAATGACAATCACAACATTCGACTGATTATGGTGCTGTTTCTGAACATCCATTGAATTAAACGTTGCACACCACTTCATCCTGCTGAGCATGGCCCCGGGTAAATGAGGTAAAAATAAAAGTAACGTTGGTTTAACTGTTAATAAATTACTTGGCTGGATTCTTTCTCAAAGTCTAATTTAAAACTTCACCGTGTACTCTGCCCAATACTCTGTACTCTGAGCTTAATATTAAAAGTTCACTTTTATACCTGGAGCAAAAACTCACCTTAACTGAACATACAGAAACTCTCGCTCTCCCACCTCCTCTCCTGAAGGACTTACAGCTAGAACGTCTCCTACACGCCAGTCCTGGGCCTTATTCCTCAGTCACTCTCAATGAGGTTTACCTTGGAGCAGAGGAGTGATTCACTGCAGTGCCCAGCACACTGCAGGCTTGGCTGTGACATTTACCACCCCCAGTGTCTCCTGGGAAATGTAGTTTATGAGCTGCTGGGAGAAAGGCTGCCCACTTTTATTGGCCATCTTGGAAGTGCATTGTGTATTGGACTTGCAAATCAGCTACTTTAGCTCAGGAAGAGGTGAACTGCACTGTGGAGGGGACTGTAGTCTCACGGACACCTCTGTCTAATTGGAGTAAATCTGACCCAGAAGAAAGTAGAGCACCAGACGTCTACAGAGGTCAACCAGCTTCTCCAGGAGGGTTGGCCAGTCCAATAAAGCTCATACAATACACAACTATCACAACTTCACCTCTTGCCCTCAATTCCATGTAGCAATTAGCCCCAGCCTGGACAATACAATTTTTTTTATTTCACCTTTATTTAACCAGGTAGGCTAGTTGAGAACAAGTTCTCATTTACAACTGCGACCTGGCCAAGATAAAGCACAGCAGTGTGAACAGACAACAATACAGTTACACATGGAGTAAACAATTAACACAGTAGAAAAAAAATAGTCTATATACATTGTGTGCAAAAGGCATGAGGAGGTAGGCGAATAATTACAATTTTGCAGATTAACACTGGAGTGAAAAATGATCAGATGGTCATGTACAGGTAGAGATACTGGTGTGCAAAAGAGCAGAAAAGTAAATAAATATAAACAGTACGGGGATGAGGTAGGTAAAATTGGGTGGGCTATTTACCGATAGACTATGTACAGCTGCAGCGATCGGTTAGCTGCTCAGATAGCAGATGTTTGAAGTTGGTGAGGGAGATAAAAGTCTCCAACTTCAGCGATTTTTGCAATTCGTTCCAGTCACAGGCAGCAGAGAACTGGAACGAAAGGCGGCCAAATGAGGTGTTGGCTTTAGGGATGATCAGTGAGATACACCTACTGGAGCGCGTGCTACGGGTGGGTGTTGCCATCGTGACCAGTGAACTGAGATAAGGCGGAGCTTTACCAATGGGTGACAGACAGACGGAGTGTGAAGAAGATTCCAACCCTTTGCGGTCCCTTTCATTTTTGTTAAAGGTCACTGAAATACTTTATGAGGAAACCCTAGAGAAATTATACAAAAACGATATTCAACAACGGGTTGGTCAAAACAAGCATTGTGATTGGCTGAGACGCATTCTAAGGCATACTAAACAAACAGTTCGGCACGGGTAAACCTTTGACGCCAAAAAAGGGCATCTTGCTTTCTGTTCCATCTGAGAAATCCCTGTGCATCCACTGTACCATCAAGCCCAGCCAGCCAATCAATTCACTTGATCTCTACTGTAAAACGCATCTAGACATCATCTCCCCTTGCTTCGAGCCTACACAATTGCTTTATTTGGGCACAACACCTCCACTTTAGTTTGACAGCATCAGGAAGGTGATTGAGTGATATAGAACACTGTCTGTTGAATAAATTAAAATGGGTACAATTTATGAAAATCTAAATATAAGCTTGCTTCTAGGCCTACAGTGCCTTCGGAAAGCATTCAGACCCCTTCACTTTTCCCACATTTTGTTACGTTACAGCCTTATTGTAAAAAGAAATTAAAATGGTTCGTTTTTTACTAATCAATCTACACACAATACCCCGTAATGACAAAGCAATACATTTTTTGGGCAAATTTAAAATAAAAAATAAAAATGGAACTATGACATTTACATAACTATTCAGACTCTTTACTCAGAACTTTGTTGAAGCACCTTTGGCTGCAATTACAGCCTTGAGTCTTCTTGGGTATGACACTAAAACTGCACATACTATACATATACTTTCTTTTATTGTGTTATTGACTGTGTTATGTTTGTTTATTTCATGTGTAACTCTGTTGTTGTTTGTGTCTCACTGCTTTGCTTTATCTTGGCCAGGTCGCAGTTCTAAATGAGAACTTGTTTTCAACTAGCCTACCTGGTTAAATAAAGGTGAAATTAAAAATTTAAAAACAAGATTGGCACACCTGTATTTGGGGAGTTTCTCCCATTCTTCTCTGCAAATCCTCTCAAGCTCTGTCAGGTTGGTTGGGGAGTGTTACTGCACAGCTATTTTCAGGTCTCTCCAGAAATGTTCGATCGGGTTCAAGTCCGGCCTCTGGCTGGACCACTTAAGGACATTCAGAGACTTGTCCCGAAGTCACTCCTGCATTGTCTTGGCTGTGTGCTTAGGGTCGCTGTCCTGTTGGAAGATGAACCTTCGCCCTTATCTGAGGTCCTGAGCGCTCTGGAGCAGGTTTTCATCAAGGATCTCTGTACTTTGCTCAGTTCATCCTTCCCTTGACCCTGACTAGTCTCCCAGTCCCTGCCAGTGAAAAACATCCCCACAGTATGATGCTGCCACCACCATGCTTCACCGTAGGGATAGTGCCAGGTTTTCTCCAGACGTGACACGTGGCATTCAAAGTGTTCAATCTTGGTTTCATCAGACCAGAGAATGTTGTTTCTCATGGTCTGAGATTCCTTTAGGAGCTTTTTGGCAAACTCCAAGCCGTCTGTCATGTGCCTTTTACCATAAAAGCCTGATTGGTGGAGTGCCCAGAGATGGTTGTTCTTCTGGAAGGTTCTCTCATCTCCACAGAGGAACTCTGTCAGAGTTACCATCGGGTTCTTGGTCACCTGCCTGACCAAGGCCCTTCTCCCCCGATTGCTCAGTTTGGCCGGGTGGCCAGCTCTAGGAATAGTCTTGGCGGTTTCAAACTTCTTCTATTTAAGAATTATGGAGGCCACTGTGTTCTTGGGGACATTCAATGCTGCAGAAATGTTTTGGTACACTTTCCCAGATCTGTGACGCAATCCTGTCTCAGAGCTCTACGGACAATTCCTTCAACCTCATGGCTTGGTTTTTGCTCTGACATGCACTGTCAACTGCAGACAAATCATGTCCAATCATTTGAATTTACCCCCAGGTGGACTCCAATCAAGTTGTAGAAACATCTCAAGGATGATCAATCGAAACAGGATGCACCCGAGCTCAATTTCGAGTTTCAAACTTGTTTTCGCTTTGTCATTATGGGTTATTTCGTGTAGATTGATGAAGGGAAAAAATGATTTAAACCATTTAAAAATAAGGCTGTAACAAAATGTGAAAAGGTTCCCTAAGAGAGCATCTATATCATTCATGTTCAAAGGCCACTACCTTTCTAAAAATACCCCTTTCGAGGATAAATCCCCCCTCGAGCTTAAAAATTAACAAGCATTAACAAGCAGTAAGTTGGACCACTTCAGAACGCGTCATAGAAATGTGTTGATCCCTCTAATGGTTCAGGTACAGTACCTCTAAAGGCTTCTTCCTAGAGCGGAGGTCAGGGGTCTCCGACTCTGTTCCAGTAGACAGAGCCTTTGTGTGTAGAGGGTTTTGTTCCAACCCAGCTCTAAAACACATCGCTGATACATTCTGGTTCTTACTATCTGGAATCGGGTGTATTCATGCTGGGCAGGAACAAAATCCTACACATCCATTGAGTTCTCCAAGACCGAGAGTTGGAGATCACTCACTTACTAGGAACCAAGGATGGTGTAGAGGGTGATTATGGGTAATGGAGTTTTAAATGGCTTGGATAATGACAATGTAGGCCAGGGGTGTCAAACTGAATTCCTGGAGGGCTGAGCGTCAGCGGATTTTCGCTCCTCCCTTGTAGTTGATTGATCAGTTAAGACCGTTGATTAGTTAGGAACTCCCCTCACCTGGTTGTCAGATGAATTAATTTATGTCCGGCAGTCTAATTGGACACCAACTAAATGGGAATGACAAAAAAAAAAACAGCAAAACACACGGCCCTCCAGGAATGGAGTTTGACACACCTCCCCAACCAACCTGATGTAAGCTAATTAAAAAATGTTAAAAAGTGACAGACGTGCTTTTGGGCACTCACCGGCCTCTCCTGCTCCAGAGCGGATGATTTCCCGGGCTCGTACTCAAAGATACTCCGGGGTTCAGCGCGGTACTTTCTAGTGTCCACTTTCCTATCGGGAGGGCCCCACTGATTCCTGCTAATAAATAAATAAAGACATCAGTGTGATCTTGGACCTAGTTTAAGATGATGCCAAAGGCGCACCACTAGCCTAGGTATAGGCTCTAGGGCTAAGGTAACCCCTAAGGTGAGGGGTGTCAAGGGACTAGACCTAGGTAAGGACTAAGCCTGGGTCCAAGGCCCATGTCTAGGCCTACATTGCAGACTAGGCCTAAGTCTAAGCCTAACATGGAGACTAGCTAGCCATTGGTCTCGGACCAAGCGAAAGAGAAACCAGACCCGCGGTGTGTCTTACATGGTGTCGGGCGAGTCTCGCTCCCGGTCGCTGTCTCTGGACCTCAGCTGGAGGAGGGAGGGCATGGGCGGGGGTGGCGGAGGCACGGGGGAGGGCTCCCTAAAGGTCCCGGGGCTTCCGCTGCCCGACGGACTCTTGGCCAGGGGCCGGTACGTTTGTGTCCTGGGGGGAGGGTATGCCATGGTGGGGTTGGAGGACTGACCATGTGTGTCTGGGGAGAGAGAGAGAGAAGGGGGTCGTAAACTAAGTATTCTTGCAAGTCGGGTGTTTGAACACAGGACAACGTGACAAACCAGTGGCATACATTTGAATCGTCAAAAAGAGATCGAGAATCTTACCGCTGTCACCGATGACAGTGTATGTGGCGTTGTGCGCGTCGGCATAGTCGTCATCTGTAGAAACACGGAAGGTGAGCAGAACAACACTTACTCACACGCACACACACCCTGCCGAGAGTACCCTTTCCCCTGCATCCATTTGTGCGCACATACAGATTCTCTACTTTCGTCACTGCAGAAATATTCTGCCCGCCTCAGGGAAAACCTCAGTGGGCAAACTAAAGCCTGGGTAGCTTATCAGCAAGGTGAATACTGAAGATCAACGTATAAGGACCGAGGAGAACAAAGGGCTGACTATTGAAGTTATCCTTTGAGAACTACAATGAGCTGTGTGTGTGTGTGTGCATTGTTAAGAACAAATATGCCTTGTATTGACTATTTGATTTGGTGACGCCCACACAGCGGATCAGAGATCGCGGCAGTGCATCTGTAGGTTCGACGAGACACCGCTTCTCCCACTCAATCCCCCTCGCTCTCTCTCCTTCCTCTTTCTATTGCTCTTGTTGTATTCGTCTCGGTCTCTCCCCTTCCACACTCTCGCTCTAATTAGCTCTGGCTCTGTGGAGCTGTAGTGTTCTGGCTCAACAAGGGCACACAGAGAGAAACCCACACACACAAACAAACACAATACATGCATGTCCATCCACACACACACTACATGACCAAAAGTATGTGGGCACCTGCTCGTCGAACATCTCATTCAAAAATTATGGGCATTAATATGCAGCTGCTATAACTGCATCCACTCTTCTGGGAAGGCTTTCCACTAGATGTTGGAACACTGCTGCAAGAGCATTAGCAAAGTCGGGCACCGATGTTGGGCGACTAGGCCTGGCTCGCAGTCTAGTCTGCGTTCCAATTAATCCCAACAATGTTCGATGGAGTAGAGCTCAAGGCCAGTCAACTTCTTCCACACCGATCTCAACAAACCATTTCTGTATGGACCTCGATTTGTGCAGGAGGGCATTGTCATGCTGAAACAGGAAAGGGCCTTGCCACAAAGTTGGAAGTAGAGAACTGTCTAGAATGTCATTATATGCTGTAGCGTTAAGATTTCCCTTCACTGGAACTAAGGGGCCTAGCCCGAACTATGAAGAAACAGCCCCAGACCGTTATTCCTCCTCCACCAAACTTTACAGTTGGCACTATGCATTGGGGCAGGTAGCGTTCTCCTGGCATCTCCCAAACCAAGATTCGGCCGTCGGACTGCCAGATGGTGGAATGTGATTCATCACTCCACAGAACTTTACACCAATCCGGTCGATGCTTGGTATTGCGCATGGTGATCTTAGGCTTGTGTGAGGCTGCTCGGCCATGGAAACCCATTTCATCAAGCTCCCGACGAACAGTTCTTGTGCTGACGTTGCTTCCAAGGGCAGTTTGGAACTCGTTAATGAGTGTTGCAACCGAGGACAGACTGTTTAAACGCGCTTCAGCACTCGGCGGTCCCGTTCTGTGAGCCTGTGTGGCCTACCACTTCGCGGCTGAGACATTGTTGCTCCTAGACGATTCCACTTTACAACAACAGCACTTACAGTTGACCGGGGCAGCTCTAGCAGGGCATAAATTTGACAAACTGACTTGTTGGAAAGGTGGCATCCTATGACGGTGCCATGTTGAAAGTCGCCGAGCTCTTCAGTATGGGGCCATTCTACTGCCAATGTTTGTCTATGGAGATTGCATGACTATGTGCTCAATTCTATACACCTGTCAGCAACGGGTGCGGCTGCAATAGCCGAATCCACTCATTTGAAGGGGTGTCCCACATACTTTTGTATACATAGTGTACACACATGATGCATGCATACACACACACACAGCCCAGGTGTTTGACCAATCTTGGTGAACAGCAAAGAAAGACAGACCATAAAGTAAGCATTTCACGGTATTGTATTAGGCGCATGGGACAAATGAAGTGGGAATTGACCGTACATACTGCAATGGACACACTGTACTGTCTCCTCCAGTCTAGTGCACTTCTCCCCACCTGCTTTGTGAACCATGTGGATCTGCTTGAACATGGTCTTGTACCAGTCCTTCGGCCTATCCACCGTCTGTGGGGAGAGGGAAAACAAATCACAAATCAAATGGAGGCTACGGACAGACGGACACGTCGGCAGGCATATGGGGTGGACAGACGGCTCGATAGACGGACAGGACAAGGAGAAGTCTGTGTCCATAGCCATGTGTCTTTTGCTTGTCCCACACTCGGTCATGTGTCATCGGGTGACGGGGGAAGTTCATCTCATGGCAAGTCCATAACATTGACCACCACCGCGAACGTGACTAGGCAGAAAAGTGTATATTTCTAGTCCAGAGTGTGTGTGTGTGTTTGACCAGACGTACCCGGATGGCCCAAGCTTGGTCACACCTCCACTAATACCATGGTTACCAGCGAGGGGCCAGAAATATTTTCCACACAGCATCTGTCTCTCTCTATCTCTGACTATCTGTTTTGGTCTCTCTCCCTCTCCTCTCCTAGTATCCACAGCCTCTCAATAGAGTGTTGACTAGTGTCTGAAGTACTTTTATACACGGCTGAGATACACACACACACACACACACACTGCTCATTGCCCTGTAGTACAATAGTGAGGACTTTGACTAAGTCCCTAATTACAGCTAGCGTACATAGAGAGAGAGAGCGAGAGAGAGAGAGAGAGAGAGAGAGAGAGAGAGAGAAAGGCTGCTCATTGCCCTGTAGTACAATAGCGAGGACTTTGACAAAGTCCCTAATTACAGCTAGCGTACATAGAGAGCGAGAGAGAGAAAGGGCTCTGAAGAAGAGGTCTAAAGCTGCTGACATCTCAAAAGCATTCCTCCCACTTGGTCCTGCTCACATATCAGACAGGAGACAAGGCTAGTCAGGGCCAGAGGTGCTCCACACAATGGTGAGTCATGCATCCCAAATGGCACCCTATTCCCCATACAGTGCACTACTTTTGGCCAGGCCACATAGGATTCTGGTCAAAAGTGGTGCACTATAAAGGGCATAGGGTGCCGTGTGGGACAGAGCCACCGTCAACAACCACAAGATATGAAATATAGGCTTACTGCTCTGAAGCGAAAACCATCCCAACTAAAATTAAAAATAACTTTCTACGCCTTCTTAAAATGTGTTCTTAAAGTAGGCGTCCAGAGTTTTTTTCCCCACTTGTCTTGTCGTGTGTATGACTGCCTGTGTGTCCACGCCTCACCGTGCGAATGGCGATGGGGATGCCCGTGTCATCCACGGGGCCGATGCCCTCGTAGTGGGGCGCCTTGATGACCGACACCCTCTTCTCCTCCTCTGAAAAGCGGGCGATGGGCACCGTGCTGCTCATGCTGGTGTGGCCCGACATCACCGACTCTGAACCTTCTGTATGGTGTGTGTGTAGTGCAGTGTGTAGAGCAGTGTGTAGTGCAGTGTGTAGAGCAGTGTGTAGTGCAGTGTGTGCAGGGGGAGAGAAGAGGAGGGAAAAAAGGGATGAATAGAGGGATGGAAGATGGAAGAGAGGACAGTGAACTGATGTGAGTGATTTGGATGGGCTGGCCCAGAAAACACAAACACACACACACACACACACACACACACACACACCCTCTCATCTACAATGTTGGATAATCACAGTAGTGGTGAAACAGTTTATTAGAGATATCCACTGAGTATACCAAACATTAGGAACACCTTCCTAATATTGAGTTACGCGCCTCAATTCGTCGGGTGGAAGGGAATCTACAAGGTGTCGAAAGCGTTCCACAGGGATGCTGGCCCATGTTGACTCCAATGCTTCCCACAGTTGTGTCAAGTTGGCTTGATGTCCTTTGGGTGGTGGGACCATTCTTGATACACACTGGAAACTGTTTAGGGTGGAAAAACCCAGCAGCATTGCAGTTCTTGACACACTCAAACCGATGCGCATGGCACCTACTACCACACCCCGTTCAAAGGCACATACATCTTTTGTCTTGCCCATTCAACCCCTGAATGACACATACACAATCCACGTCTCGATTGCCTCAAGGCTTACAAATCCTTCTTTAACCTGTCTCCTCCCCCTTCATCTATACTGACTGAAGTGAATTTAACAAGTGACATCAATAAGGGACCATAGCTGTCACCTGGCCAGTCTGTGTCATGGAAAGAGAAAGCGGTTCCTAACATTTCGTACACTCAGTGTGTATACGGTACATCATAGTACATGTAGGGATGTGCAACGCCGATGTGAGTTATGCCCCGATAAGCATATTCCCACTGCCAGGTCCACTTTGTCAGCCATTCATTTCCCATTGTGTTCCCCTATCGAGTACTTCCCTTCTGCCTCTAATAGGTGTAAATACATCATATCCTGCAAACAACAATAGTCCCCATTAGATCAACTAACTAGACAAGTGCAATAAAAAGGGCCATTATTTCTGGGCGGTATTAAGAGTGAGGGGATCAATATCAGAACAAAGTGAAAGTATGAGTTGAAACAAAACACCACAGTAGCCTGATGACGTGTAAATTCATAGAAATCTGAATACCGGCTATCAATTGGCATACTCTGTGTGGAGGCGTACATTGTGGTTCAGGATCGTTCTTAGCGTAAGAGTGCTTGGTTATGTCGTGGTTGTCAAGCCATATTCTGTGCTCATTATTTTGTTAAAGGTAGACTCAGTAATATGGCATTGTGGTTAACTGCAGGGCAGCTGCCTGCTTACAAAAACAATCAAAAAAAATCAGCCCAGGCTGACACGGTCGGGATCCCCACTCTCACCTGCGTTCCGACTCTGCACGTGAACTCCTCCTGGGCTGAACGAGGCGGGGAGAGGGGGGTAGGCCGGGGGTGAGGACGGTCTCTGGGGGTGGGGCGCACCTCCATTCATTGCCACTTGAATAGCTTGGCCCTGGAGGGGGGGGACATCAGAACCAGTAGGGTAAAAACAGTGCACTCCCATTTGCAAGAAACAACGTTTATAGTGGTCAAAACGTGATGGGACAGACACCCACATAATGTTATCAGCTGGTTAAGACTCGAAGACTCTTAGTCTCTTAGTCTGTAATAACAATAGGTTTTACCGGTAAGACTAAAATGGTTATACGAGTAGACTGTGATTGTTATGAGAGGAGTGCAACAGACAGTATTGGAAAAGCGTGCTGCATCAGAGAAAACACAACAGGTTAGTTAAAAAATAAGTAGTGGAGTAGTCGGACGTCAACAAACAACATGGGCTTACTTCAAAAATCAGGTGTTTCATTATTGGTTAGAAACGACACGTAAAAGCCGGTGTCAAATCCTTGTCACATTGAAAGACCCACAATCAAAAACTCCCACAATGAAATACAAAAAAGACTTAACAGGCATAGGAAAGAAGTTGTTGTACCAAAAAGTTAATGACAGTTGGACAAATCCTCACATTTGTGGTATGTGAGAAACACACAAAAAAGACACGCTAAGGTGGGATAACGATGCATCAAGATGTTGTTAGACTAAACCATCAGAAGAGTGCAAAGGGTGATGTTATGACAGTGGGACAGGGGGGGTAGGGCATACAAGAGCGCCTCACTCAAGACGGGTGAGTGGATTAGTTGGAGGAGCTTGTAAACACGATATTGTTTAGGGGTGGAACAGTTTGAGGTTGGGGGGGAGGGGGACTCAAGCTTCCTTGGTGTAGCCAGTAGTTAGCGACGTTGTGGGTGGGTGGGGGGGGGGGGGATAGTTACGTTAGTGGCAGCAGCAGCGGAGGTTAGCGGCGGCGCCTCGTCGGGGCCCGTGGTGGACGACATGTGGCTGAGGGTGGGCGAGGGTGAGGGAGACACGCCGGGGGAGTCCAGGCTGCAGATCTGGAGCTCCTCCAGGAGGCCTGCCGTGGAGGACGAATACTGGCTGAGCGCTGACACTGTCACGGGGGAGAGCGAGGGTGACCTGCCCCCCATACCTCCACCAGCACTAACCATGCTAATGCTAACACCGCCGACTACGCCAATTTTGTCCATTCGGTCCCCCCCGCCGCGCTCCAAGGTGGCATATGGGGACGGGACGTACGGAGTGGGCAACAGGGCTTTGAGGCCCGCCAGGTAGTCCAGTGAGTCGGCGCTGTGGCGGTTGTAAGGGGAGCGCCGGGCGCTGTGGTCGGGGGAGCAGGGGTGAGGAGGCGAGCCCTGGTAGGATGGAAGGGGGTTATGTAGGAGGAAGAAAGGGAGAGAGTTTAATGATGCGGCTGTGCATGGTTGGATGGTCCAAACAGGGCAGGAAGTGACACTGTGTGTGACATAAAATGATGTGCTGTTTTGTCGCACTGCATTATAGTGTGCAGACTGTTGTTACCTTCATTGTGGGGTATGAGGATTAGTGCAATCACGGTGTTTGAAGATATTGGACTCTGAAGAAAACACACTGTGCTCTAAATCTGGCCAACCCCCTGACAAACGCACAATCACAGTTAGTCTGGTTGGTTGATTGTGCCTGACAAACCACTGTGGTGCTGTTGAAGAAGAACTGACAGAGGTTGATTAGGAAACTGAAACTCAGTTATAGTACCAGCACATTCGCTTCGGCCGGTCGAGGTGGAACTGGAGGGGGGCCTTTCACCTTCCTGGCCTCCCCAGGGTCAGAAGCTAGGGTGGGGGCCTTGGAGCCCGGTGGTTTGGGGCTCCGCGGGGCCATCTGGATGGAGAGAGAGGCTGTGTGATGGCTTTGGGAGCCGATGGAGGAGTCTCTATGGGGGGGAAGGTTAGAGGGAGGAGGGGAGGTGGTGAGAGCCTCGGGCTGGGGGATGGGCTGGTGGGAGGGGGGATCAGGGATGGTGACGGGGGTGAGTCTGAGGGAGGACACCTTGCGCTCTGCAGCCTGAAGCTGGGTGGTGGTGGAGGAAGTAGCAGTGGAGGCTTTGACCTTGCTGGTGCCACTGGGGATGGGGTTGGGTTCTGGTTCAGATTGGGGTACAGAAGTGGTGGTTGTGCTCTGGTGGTGGGAGTAAGAAGACGTGCTCTTGACTGTGTAAGACTCTTTGAGGACGGCCTTCTCGTTGGAGAGGGCCAGCATCCCGTGTCCGAGGGTCTTGGCTAGGAGGGAGCTGTAGGAGGGGGGGATAGCGCCTGTGGCGGGGGAGGGGTAGCTCTCTCTCCTAGGTGGCGGGAGGGGGAACTGATTGACAGCCTGTGCAGCCAATTAGAATCAGAGAAGGAAAACAGCAACAAACAACATTGTTTATCAATGGAACGATTAAAATAAAGATATGAGACGGACAAAATCCAGTCCAAAGTAAAATACAAGCCCAATACACCCTTGACCGGAATATATTCAGTTTTTTTTTCTCTCTACGTTGTAAACATTTTATGAGGTTGTGGTGCGATTTATTTCCCACGTTAAAGCCAACATCATAAAAATGTGGCCTGAAATCAAACAGAGATCATTTTAGAAGATTGAAGAGATGTGTGGAGCAGACTGCTTCCTGGCTGCGTTTATTATCCCCAAATGACACAGACTCACACTCCTCTGGGGGGAAGAAAGGAATCTTTGATTAGTCTCTTCATCGCCGCTGGAAAACAACATAAACTTATCAACTTGAATCAACAGAACAACTTGACAGGGGAAATTCTCTGGAGGCACTGGTGGTGAAGGAATAACACTGTCGGATTTATTCACATTATAAACTTCCCGATAAAGAATGCTTTAATACTACGGATTCAACACTGATAGCTTTGCCACTCAACTCAATCAGTGTGGTGTGAAAACTCTGGTTAAACATCTTAAAATGCTGTATAGGAATTCAACAATGCACAGTGTGTGTGGTGTATTCACGTGTGTATTCACCTGTGTGGGGGACCTCTTGTCTTGCAGGTTGGGCCTGACACTGCGGAAGCCCTTGGCGGCCAAGGAGGAAGTGATGTCGTCGCCGTTCCTTAGGCCATCGGTGCTGCGTGACCTCCAAGCATCTGGAACACATACACACACAATTACAGGTCACAGTCACACATCTCATAATACAATTCTACGTGACAACTAGACCCCTTGATGCCAACCCATGATGTATCCCTTTTCACTGCTTATAGTGCAAGATAAATTGGATGTGAGCGTCGGGTCAAGATAAGACGGACCACGTTGAACTGCAGTTACCTGAATCTGACGAGTGAGACTCGCTCCCTGCGAGGAGAAAAGAAACGCATGCATTAACGTGACTTTTGGAGTGCAGGGTCCTCGTCAATATGCAGCCAAAGAGACATTGGAATGGTGGGTTCAGTAGTTTGAATACATATGCAAACGAACGAGACAGACTTCTGAAAGAGGGGGAGAAGAACATTTAGGGAAGGAAAAAGGGACAATGCAATGACACGTAGAAGGGAACCGGCTAATATGGAGTGCTGTTAGAGGCACGTCTTTTCTACACCGTCGATTTCTAGCAGAGTGTTCCCTAATGTTGTGTTCGACACAATCTATCCTCATCTGAACGTTCCGCAACGTCGTGCCCTTCTGAACGCAGCCCTGACAAAAGCCAATAGAGCCGAGACAAAGCCAGGACATTATGACCCAGTGCACACAAGAGAGATAGAAACCAGGGTCATGTTCTTTCAGCACCAAACGGAAACAAATAAGAGGGAAACGGGGAGGTACAATCTGAACTTTTCCGAATTAAAAAAATGCTTGTTTTCCATTGCAAAACATTTTGCCACGCTGTGCCCTATTGAACATGTTACCGTCCGCATATCCCAACTGCTATTAACGCGAGTGTCAAATAGAATATAGATTTATAAACCTATTAGAGGTGAGAGGACATACAGCAGCTAACCAGCTAGATACACTCAACGGGCCCCAAAACTAAGTAACACGGCTAACTAACTAACAAATATTTATAGCTACCAAATAAATCATTGCAATCGCTAAATGTATTTTATCAGAGAACACCACATTGACTATATAGATTATGGCCAAGCTGCATACGGACATATGATGGTGTATGATGTATTTTTATCTTCTAGCACAGTGGACTAAACTAATTACCACACCAGCTGAATCAGTTGTGGTACTGGAATAGATCAAATAAGTGGAACTGGGGGGTACTCAATGAAAGGTTTAGGAAAACCTACTGTAGAAGATGGGAGAGGTTGCGGTTGTTGGGGAGAGCCTACTGAACACAGACATACAGTACCATCAGCCTAACTAATGAATCTATTTCAAACCCCATAGGTTTGACTATGGTTGGCTTCGGAGAGAGCAGCAGAGTGGGAAAATGATGACAGAGAAGACAACACAAAGCCAGAAAAGAAAGGAATCTCCCGACCAGTCAGAATAAAAACTCTAAAGAGGCTTGGCTAAGTTAGCAGTTTAATAGGTAGGAGACAGCTATCAGAAATAAATGGAAAGAGGGATGAGACAGTCGGGGTCAGGGAGATGACAGGGAATTCTGGGTATCTGGAGATATTCCGCGTCGACAGGATGTGTTGTTAATAGCTGATGCCGTCGTGTGCGAAGCCATCGCTGCCTTGCATTTTCGGGGGAGATGTCTTTCACTACGTTACCCATGAGCAACGGGGGGGAGTGGTCTATTACTTTTCACGGCAGGGAAATTAAAATGTGGTTTCCAACCCCCATTGAGCGCTAGTTGGGTCCCTAAAATGAACAGCCTGAGGCAGACCGCACTTGAATCTGTCAACTTGTTCTATACAGCAGATTTGAGGTACAAGTTGAGCTTAACCACAGATCTAAAATCAGATTATCGTACCTTTCAACCCTGGCTTTAGTCATTGGGGATGGCATAATATCTGACCCTGTATCAGTGATTAAGGCCAACTTTGATGCTAGGTCACCACACCCTTTAGACCAGGGATTGTCAAATAGGTTTGGCCTCAGGACAATTATTTTTTTTTAGTTGGTGGGATAGAACATAATTAGCCTATAATATTAGCACAATTAATTGGCCTACATTACAAATTGAACAACATTTTTAACATCTGATAGTACATAATAAATTCATAGTATATAATACATTCAGTGACTAACAATGGTTTCGATCTGATTACGCTCCTATTCAATTATAATTTTTGTCTATTTCACTGTGTGTTGATTGGTTGGGAAAAATAGGTCTACATAGCCTACTGTAGGGCCCACTACTTTTTGAGACGTCAACATTCGTTCAGAAACACTTCGCTCCATAGCAACAGAAAATGTCACTCTCAAAAAGTATCAATAGAAAGTTGGTAATGAAAATTGAAGGTTCGGGGAAGAACGTGCACTTCATCTTACCATATTTTTTTCCCCCCAATGCCGAGCCGGCTGTGTCTTATTTGCAATGAAAATGTTGCTGTTTGCAAAGAATTCAAAATCTCAGACGTCATTATGAATCTAAGCATGGGAACTTCAAAGTGGCCTTCCCGCCCCAGACAAGAGGCCCGACGCAGAAACATCGAAGCGTTAACTGCAAGCTACACAACACAGCTTTTTTGGGGGGGCTGACATATTCTGTCACTTAAAACGGGTTAAATCTACAGTTACAAGGAAGAGGAAAAACAGTCATGGACATGGTGGAAAAACATGTGGCCTAGGAAACGTGTGGCCTAGGAAACGTATGGCCTAGGAAGCCCAGGTGGAGAATTATACTCTTGCTAAGAAAACGATACCCTCGCTGGATGAGGACACAATTGAATCGAGCCAAATCAAGGATGCGCTCAGGAGTGCCGAGTTTTGAGTGGCATGCGCAGAGAAATACAGCACAACAAAGAAACGTGCATTTTATGCGCCAACAATGCTTGGGTCGCCTTACACCTGCGAGCCCTCATTTTCTTCCATGAACGCAATATAGACATCCACTAGATCGTGTCCGAGGGGAGATGCAACTTTTCCCATTAAGTAACTTAAGAGGCCTATATGACTGTAAATAGTAACATTATTGTGAGTGCTTATCTGGAGATATTTAGATCACAAGCTGACAGTATTTTACGTTTGATCTGTCCTTAAAGGAGCAGGCTATCCCGATACAGACATCAACTTTTTTTATCTTTAAATGATTGTTTTATGTAGGATGCTACATTTTTGGTCAGTTGAAATTGTAAATAGACCTAATTTAAAAAATGTAAAAAACTTCTATTAGGCCATAATATTTGGTTCTTGTGAAAGACGCTGTTGAGCCTCATCGCCTACCTCAGCCACTTAAGTTATTTTATATGGGCCTAGGTTCGGAAGAAATAGACTCCAATTATGCCCTCGTCGTTTGTAAAATTAAAATTATTGTTGAATTACTTGACGGGTGTAGTTTTTCTCCATCTGGTGCTGTGCAACACTTGCATAACAAGTTCGCTATATTTTCAGCACCTGGCGCTGTTCACCTATTGATTGCAGCTTTACGTTTCAGCACCTCAAAACGGTCCGCTACCTGCTTTATTAGCTGACTGTCTTCTGCATTCTCTCACCTCGTGAATGAAGTTAAAATGTAACTATAGCATTATTTAGGTAGCGTAACTTCCTTCTTTAATGTAAAAAAAAAATCATAATTAATTTGGGGGGGTCCTAATAATATTGCTGGCAGGCAAGATTTGGCCCGCAGACCGCCAGTTGGGGAACCCTGCTTTAGACTATGCAATACCCTCACAAGCAATATTTGTGTTTGATGTCAGTCCATGAAGATAAAAGTAAAAGACAAACACACAACATCCCTGTCTGTTTCCCACTAGATCCAAGCTCAGAGCCAAAATGTAGGGTAAGAGTGAGTCGGGGTTGCCATGGTTTCGAGCCACCACAGCACCATTTCTAAATTGGTCACGCCCAACCGTGTACAGTGCACACATCCGCTGCAAAGCACGTTGGGAATCCCCTCGACTCGAACAGAGCCCAGTCTTACCCAATCACAGCAAAGCTCTGAGAAACTGACACAAACCATCTAGTTTCTCAGAGGAATGAAAAAAGAACAAAGGTGGAAGAAAAGAGAGTGATATTGAGTGATAGCAGAGGATAAAGGAGAGGAAACGGAGTGACAGATCGTGAGAAGGACGCTGGTGCCAGAGGATGACAAACGACGGTTGTCACAGGGAGTAAGACAAAATGAAAGCAACAGGAAGTGAATGATGTCAGGGCGGTGGAAGGGAAGAGGTGGAAGAAAAAAGACAACATTTAAACAAAGTGGCCATTTTATGTCTTTATGAAACCCCACGAAGGACACTATTAAATAGAATGGTATGGGGTATTAACAAAATTAACAACTGTTACAGTAATTTACTCAATTACAGTGCATTCGGAAAGTATTCGGACTCCAACTTTTTCCACATTGTTACGTTAGAGCCTTATTCTAAAATGGATCGATTCCCCCTTCAATCTACACACAATACCCCATAATGACAAAGCAAAAACAGGTTTTTCCAAATGTAAAAAATAAATAATGGAAATATCACATTTACATAGGTATTCAGAGCCTTTACTACACCCTTTAGACCAGGGATTGTCAAATAGGTTTGGCCTCGGGACAATTATTTTCTGAGCTAATAGTTGGTGGGACAGAACATAATTAGCCTATAATATTAGCACAATTAATTGGCCTACATTACAAATTGAACAACATTTTTAACATCTGATAGTACATAATAAATTCATAGTATATAATACATTCAGTGACTAACAATGGTTTCGATCTGATTACGCTCCTATTCAATTATAATTTTTGTCTATTTCACTTTGGCAGCGAATACAGCCTTGAGTCTTCTTGGGTATGACGCTACAAGCCTGTCACATCTGTATTTGGGGAGTTTATCCTATTCTTCTGTGCAGATCCTCTCAAGCTCTGTCAGGTTGGATGGGGAGTGTCGCTAATTCCGGATGGGCCACTCAAGGAAATCCCCAAAAGGATGATGCTGCCACCACCATGCTTCACCGTAGGGATGGTGCCAGATTTCCTTCAGACGTGACATTTGGCATCAAGGCCAAAGAGTTCAATCTTGGTTTCATCAGACCAGATAATCTGATTTCCCATGGTCTGATAGTCCTTTAGGTGCCTGTTGGCAAACTCCAGCTTCCGTCTGGCTACTTTACCATAAAGGCCTGATTGGTTCTCCCATTAGCACTGAGGAACTCTGGAGCTCTGTCAAGAATGACCATTGGGTTCTTGGTTAAATCCCTGACCAAGGCCATTCTCCCCCAATTACTCAGTTTGGTCGGGTGGCCAGCTCTAGGTGGTTCCTAACTTTTTTCATTTAAGAATGATGGAGGCCACTGTTGTTGTGCAGAAATGTTTTTGTACCCTTCCCCAGTTCTGTGTCTCGACACAATCCTGTCTCGGAGCTCTACGAACAGGTGTTTGCCTTTCCAAATCATATCCAATCAATTGAATTTATTTGGACTCCAACCAAGTTGTAGAAACATCAAGGACAAATCAATGGAAACAGGATGCACCTGAGCTCAATTTCGAGTTTCATATTTTTTATACATTTGCAAAAAAAAAAAAAAAACTTTCTAAAAACCTGTATTGGCTTCGTCATTAGGGGGTATTGTGTGTGGATTGATGAGAAAAAAATATATATTTAATCAATTTTAGAATAAGGCTGTAACGTAACAAAAATGTGGAAAGCGTCAAGTGGTATGAATCCTTCCCGAATGCACTGCATGTCTTATTTGCGCATCGTCAAAAGTTGCACTGATTGACTGTGTTAGCACGGCCTTCACTTACCCCCTTCAACATCCGTGTGACTCAATGATCGTCTGTACAGGCCTGCGTATGTGTGTTAGGCATACGGGTTGTGTTTTGTTGGTGTGTGTGTGTGTGTGTGTGTGTGTGTGACAGTGGTGTGTATTAGGTGTGTGTGTTAGTACCTGTAGCCAGATTCGGGACACTCTGGACCCGCTTCATGTGGGAGCGGGTGACTAGCAAGGCGGTGCTTTTGCGAGTGTGTCCTCCGCTATCTGAGAAAGCACAGCCAGCAGCCACAGCAGCAGAAAGCAGCGCACACACACACGCACAAGCCAAAGGCCCCCCAGGAAAGAGAAGGCAAAGCACATGCATTACAACGGCTCCATTCTCATAAACAATGGGGGACGGGAGGAGGATGACGGCTCATGTCGAGATGGATGGAGGGAATAGTCTGTACTTACATACATCATAGTATCCTATGCCATTATACACAGTGTTGTTGTTTGGCTTGTCAGCAGGAAGTTGCCCACTGTGATGTCATATCGCTGACTGATTGTCTATGTGTCTACTCTCTTAGGTTGTCAATACTGAATAGACCTAAAACTATAAAAGGAGAGATTCTATAACAATCATCACCAAAAACCTCTCTTAACCGATTGTGTGTTTGTTTACATTCTGGCCGATTCAGGCATGCAGTAAAACACACAGTAATTAAAAGTCCCCCTTCCTACTTCATATGAACTATGACCTCAGCGCAGATTAACGTTCATGCTTGCTTGGTCATCGACGTGGGAGTAATGAAACGCTGGTTACTTCTCCAAGAGGGCACAGAAACACTCTGCATGCAAAACGTTTCAGCGCACCCTGCCATTTCGAAGGCAACGTTCTGTTGGCAAACACTGTGGGATGTTCAGTGACTCAATAACTTGTGATGTAAACATTAACCAAAGCTGGAGCAAAGCTCTGATTGCAATGTCATGGAAACTAAACGAGGGCATATGCCTGGCGGACTTGATAAGAGCATTCTAGATTGTGCGGAGGCTATTGGCACCTCGATAGGTCTTGTGCTGTGAACAATTGCCATAGCAGGAACAAATCCAGACTTTCCTTGGCAGAGTAACAGACGGCGTAGGAGTGTAATAACACTAAGTTAAGGATTTGTCATCATAGCTACTGTAATGAAACACTCCATACATTTTGGGATGCGGGCCAAGTTTAAGATGGAGCTTTAGAGGCCGATTTATGAATTAAAGGCCGATTTATGAATGAGAGGAATTACGTGGGTGTATAAGTAGATCATAAAGCAATGGAATATGTGTAATGCCTCTATGAATCTACATTATAGAGCAGGGGTGGCCGTCACTCCTCCTGGAGAGCTGTTGGATGGGGGGGGGGCATGTTGCTTCAACCCTGTTGTAACACAAGGTCCTATGAGCAGCTGATTGGGAGGGTTGGGTTTGTTAGAGCAGGGTCGGAGTGAAACCCTGCAGGAGAGTAGCTCTCCAGGAGGAAGGCTGGCTACCCTTGCTCTATACGTTTCATTGATCAAGGCTGGAATCGGCCGTCCTTCATTCAAAGCTTTTCTGAATGCTAGGCTAATGCTAACAAGATGCCGATACTCTAACAGCTCTAAAGGTCTTCAAACAGATCATTTGTTATAAAAACAAATATAAAAATAAGAGATCTGTTGCGAACTTGCCTCAATCTGAATCTTGAAATGAAATGAGAGATGTTTGGAAAAAAAAGAAAAGAAACCGATGACATAGCTAAGCAACTCCGGCAGCAAGCAGTACTCAACAGCTGGCAAATGTCAACGGATATGCGCAACGCCTTGAGGTCAACATCCTAATGTGTGTGTGTGCGCTTGTGTTGCGTGGGGTTAAAAAACAGGCCCATCACATACCTGTATTCATGTTGAAGAGTTCTCCTAACAGTTCTACCGTCGCTGGGTACACTTTCCTGGAATAAAGGAATCAGAGACGGCGGTTCGATTATTGCCCAGTGTACAGCCCTCAGATGAAACAGAAATCCTACTTCTCGTTCACATTACCTGGTGCAATTCGGCTCGTCACGCCATGTGAAATGGACATTGTGGACAATACATGTACTGTACCTCAAAAAGTTCTCCATCAGAAATAACTTGAGCGTCTGACTCGAAAACTAAAAGTCTCTTAAAAGGGGGACATTTTGACTACAAAAAGTAGTGCGGTTGTAAAAACAGACCTCATTTCCTCAAATAGTTTCAACATGCATTCCTCCCATTGGTGTTAAGGGCAGCAGAATTAACATTGCCCCAGTTTTGTGCCAGGCTCAACACGACTCGTAGCCTAAAATGAACATTCATTCCTGTTTGTTTGTCGTTTTCTTGACGTCTGAAATCAGGTGGATTACTGCTCGGTTGGACACCAGTCCTAGCAGTCATACAGTAGCTAGGGTAGCTGCATCTCTGCAGAGTAGCTCCTGGAATTGAGTATCACAAGCATGTAGTCGTGGAATGTGAAACATTTTACAATTTTTCCTTCCTTTAATCTATATTGTATGAGGAAACCCCCTTGAGTTGTGCAGCTATTTCCCAGGGGACATAACACGCAAACTTAAAAAAACATTTTTACATGAATTTATTGGAGGTAATAAAATAAATATCCAATCATTTGTGCAACTATGTGGATGATAATATAAATTCAACTTGAAGCACTGAAAATATATTATACATGGATAACTGAATTTATAAATCAACAAATCTATAAATATTGCATAATATTATAGGCTACACATAGTATGGTCTTTTGTGTGATGGCCTAAGAAAACCGACTTCCTGCTTCACTGAGCACAAGTTAGATCTACAGATACATAACTCGTTAGGACAGAGCGCCAAACAGAGGGACGGGCAGAAACAAACGGGTTCACTTGTGGAGCGATGAGCTCGCGGCTGACGGGCGAATCAAAATCAATTAGTGTACCTCAGATCTGGCACGTCTTAATGCATCTCCCCTGCCTCGCTGTCGACCGGAAACAAAGCTAACCTTACTTTTAAAATGAGGCCATTTTCCAACTTACAACAATAGGGTAGGTATCTTCCTCCGAAAATCCCTGGCAGAACTTAGCCTTAGTTTAGTAAGATATGGAGCAAAATATCACCTTTGTTATGAGATATTCCCTTCGAGTGTCTGCTATGTTTTTTTGTTTTTTATGTCACTCAATGTCCGCGCTGTCACACTAGCATAACGTCATGATAAGGGACTGATAAATGCTACAGGCCAACAATACAGCTACTTAACTGTACCGTATGTACCCGTACCAAACATACACCAAATGTAATTCCTTAATGCTGGGTGATGAATCAGCTCTGAAAATACTCTTGTCCATGATTGATATAGAAAAAGGCCCTGTTGGAAAGTCCAGGCCTTGGTATATTTGTGTACGTGTGTACATGTTTAATGCATATATGGTGCCTTCAGAAAGTATTCACACACCTTTACACTAATCCATAATGTCAAAGTGGAAACCTGTTTGTCGAACATTTTAGAAATGTATTAAAAAAAAATTGAAAAGCTGAAATGTCTTCAGGGAATAAGTATTCAACCCCTATTCAACCCCTTTGCAAGCCTAAATAAGCTCAGGAGTAAAAATGTGCTTAAATTGCATAAGAAGTTGCATGGACTCATTCAGTGTTAAATAATAGTGGTCAACATGTAGTGGTACAGATCTCTGTAACCCACATAAAATGATCTATAAAAAAGGTGCCTCAAATCGAGTAGTGAATTTCAAAACACAGATTCATCCAAAGAATCTGCCTTGAAGGGCACCGATTGGTAGATGTGAATATTCTATATTTTTTTAATAAGACGCTGAATATCCCTTTGAGCATGGTGAAGTTATTCATTACTGTAGGCTTTGGATGGTGTATCAATGCACCCAGTCACTACAAATATGCAGACATTCTTCCTAACTGAGTTGCTGGAGAGGAAATGACATTGAATGCTCCGGTGCTTGAAATTCACTAGTTAAAATTTTTATTGAAAATCTGCTTGAAAGTCTAAAGTTAAAGACTTGTAAATGGTTGTCTAGCAATGATCAACAAATGAACTTGACAGAGCTTGAAGAATTTTCAAAAATGACAAAAAAAATGGGCTAATATTGTACAATCCAGTCATGCAAAGCTCTTTCCCAGAAAGACTCACAGCTGCAATCGCTGCCAAAGGTTCTTCTACAAAGTATTGACTCAGGGGTGTGAATACTTATGCAAATTAGATTTCTGTAATACATTTTTTTTAAATATATATATGGGCCTATAATGATAGGCCTGTTTACCAATTGATTCTGGAAGAATATAATTTGTAAATGCTTTATGACAAACGCATAATTCAAGCTACTTAACTATTCACCCAGACCCTCTATTAGTTTAAATGAGAACGTGTTAGTGCTGGGTTAGAACAAAAATTTGCGACGTCGAGGGTACCCCTAAACTGAAAAGTTGAAAAGTACTACTAGAAAACACCATCACACCATTATTTCTAGCCAACCATTTACAATAAAACATGGTCACACAGAAGCTAATCAAAAAGGCAACGCACAGTAATACATTAAATCACAAGCCTTGTAAACGTTTTGTTTACAAATGCACAAGTTAGCAGTTGTGACACAGATGATTAGGTTAGCCACAGAGAGATGTTACTAGGCTGAGGGCACAGAATTGTGTTAAACAAATCATAATATATTTTATATTTGAGATTCTTCAAATAGCTACCCTTTTCCTAGACAGCTTTGCACACTCTAAAGGACACCATTGCTCATGTTTCTTGGCCCAAGCAAATCTCTTCTTATTAAGTGTCCTTCTATAGTAGTTTCTTTGCAGCAATTCGACCATGAAGGTCTGATACACGCAGTCTCCTGTGAACAGTTGATGTTGAGATGTCTGTTACTTGAACTCTGGGAAGATATTATTTGGGCTGCTATTTCTGGTTGGTAACTGTAATGAACATATCCTCTGAAGCAGAGGTAACTCTGGGTATTCCTTTCCTGTGGTGGTCCTCATGAGAGCCAATTTCATCATAGCGCTTGATGGTTTTTGCGACTGCATTTGAAGAAACTTTCAAAGTTCTTGAAATTTTCCGGATTGACTGACCATCATGTCTTAAAGTAATGGTCTGTCGTTTCTCTTTGCTTATTTGAGTTGTTCTTGACATAATTTGGACTTGGTCTTTTACCAAATAGGGCTATATTCTACCTTGTCACAACACAACAGATTAGCTTAAACGCAATAAGGAAAGAAATTCCACAAATTAACTTAACATGCATTCCAGGTGACGACCACATGAAGCTGGTTGAGAGAATACCAAGTGTGCAAAGCTGTCATCAAGGCAAAGGGTGGCTATTTGAATGAATATATTTTCATTTGTTTAACACTTTTTTGGTTACTACACGATTCCATATGTGTTATTTCATAGTTGATGTCTTCACTATTATTCTACAATGTAGAAAACAGTACAAATAAAGAAAAACCCTGGAATGAGTAGGTGTCCAAACTTTTGACAAGTACAGTTGAAGTCGGAAGATTACATTCACCTTTGCCAAATACATTTAAACTCAGTTTTTCACAATTCCTTACATTTAATCATAGTAAAAATTCCCTGTCTTAGGTCAGTTAGGATCACCGCTTTATTTTAAGAATGTGAAAATGTCAGAATAATAGTAGAGAATGATTTATTCCAGCTTTAATTTCTTTCATCACATTCCTAGTGGGTCAGAAGTTTACATACACTCAATTAGCATTTGGTAGCATTGCCTTTATATTGTTTAACTTGGGTCAAACGTTACGGGTAGCCTTCCACAAGCTTCCCTCAACAGACACACACACAGAGCCTTATGTTCAGGGGGATACCTCAACAGTGGATTCCTCCCTCTACAACCTACAGCAAGGCAGCAAAACATTTTGGTTGGGTGAATGTTGGCCCATTCCTCCTGACAAAGCTGGTGTAGCTGAGTCTGGTTTGTAGGCCTCCTAGCTCGCACACACTTTTTCAGTTCTGCCCACACATTTTCTATATGATTGATGTCAAGCAAAGTGAGTTTGAAGGTAGGCCTTGAAATACATCCACAGGTACACCTCCAATTGACTCAGATTACGTCAATTAGCCTATCAGAAGCTTCTAAAGCCATGACATCATTTTCTGGAATTTTCCAAGCTGTTTAAAGGCAGTCAACTTAGTGTATGTAAACTTCTGACCCACTGGAATTGTGATACAGTGAATTATAAGTGAAATAGTCTGTCTGTAAACAATTGTTGGAAAAATGACTTGTGTCACTCACAAAGTAGATGTCCTAACCGACTTGCCAAAACTATAGTTTGTTTGTAGTTTGTTTGTTGTAAACTCAGAAGTTTACATACGTTTTAATGACTCCAACCTAAGTGTATGTAAACTTCCGACTTCAACTGTATGTATGTATGTATGTACGTACGTACGTACGTACGTACGTACGTACGTACGTACGTACACAGTATATGCCTTAATTTCTAAAATATATTGACTCTTAGCTTTCATTTGATATATTGGTGCTCATGGGTCCTTTTAGATGGAAATGCCCATTACTAGTGGTGCAACGGATCACAAAACTCACGGTTTGGATCACGGTTTTGAGTCACAGATCGGATCATTTTTCGGATCAGCATAAAAACAAAAAAAAGGGAGACAAATAACTTTGCTTTCCTTTTATTACTTAAAGAAAACAAAGCAAGGAACTTTAATGTTTAAATCAAATCTTAAAATAAAAAGTTCAATACTCAATTGTTAAATTACAGTGCAATATGAGGCATGTAACCTTCCTTTGAACAATTGTGAATGCAAAAATTGCCTGTGTCCACATCATTAAAAAAAAGTTTTAAAAAAGGCCAAGCAAAGCAGACCTGAGCTTATAACTTCAAATTATATATATATTTTTTAATGAGGATGTCTACATTCTCTGGGGAGAGGGTCGCCCTCTTTGCAGTCACTATGTCCCCTGCCGTGGAGAACACCCTCTCGCTGGGAACTGAAGTGCCAGGCACAGCCAGGTAGCATCTAGCCATCATGGCAATGTGAGGGTATTTACACTCATTGTTTTTCCACCATGCCAGTGGATCACCATCCACTGGAATGCCGCTTGCTGCCTTGTAGGATGCCACCTCCTCTTTGAAGCTGTTGGCAAACGTCTTGCCCGTGTCCTTGCTCACAAAAGGTCTTCCGGCAAAGCTCCTTCATGGCCAAATTATTTTGTGGAGGACATGCCTCTGAGTCTGCACTGTGGCTTGACCCTGCAGAAAAAAATGACTTGATCTAACTAACTATTTATGTTCATAGAACTATAATTGTGGCAATAACATTTAATAAAAATTATCAATTATTATTACAAATTTAAAAAATGGATGATTCTAATAGCAATAGCACAGACTAAGATTAGACTGCAGTATATTATTTAAGTAATTCACTCACTTTTTTTTTACCTCTTCAGTGGCCACAATCAGCGGTGAGATCACTATGTCCTCCGGTATAGGGCAGGGTCTAGGTGAGACAGGGACTTGAACCTTGGATCCAGTGCAGTAGATCTACGAAGGTAGTCCTGTACATTAGGGGGTTATCTGGGGTTCAGGTCCTCTCGAAATGGCAGCCTTGACATCACTTGGGGCCATGGATTGTAGAATCCTGGTTTTCAGAGGTAGGATCATGGACACAGACGGTGCAGTTTCAGTGCTCAACAGGCTTGTAACCGTTTTGAGGGGTTTGACCACATGGAGGACCTCCTCTGCCACTTCATGTCATCATCAGACAAGGTGACAATGTCTTTATATTTTGTCAGGGTCTTGTCTATCAGTGCAGAGTATACAGCTGCCTGCTGCTCAAGATGGCGCTCCAACATGTCATAAGTGAAGTTCCATGTTGTTGTGACATCGTGTATGAGCTTGTGGGTTGGTAGCTGTAACATTTCTTGCTTGGTCATAAGCACATGAGCGGCTGTTGTGCTTTGGTGGAAAAGGAAACCACCTTCTTGATCCTCCCAAGGAGGCTGTCCATCTGGTTCACTGAGATTCCCCTTTGGGATGCTAAATTGATCACATGTGCAAAGCAAGCTATCTGTGGCCCCAGTCTAGCTTCTATCACTGCATTTACTTGGTTCTTGGCATTATCTGTGGTGATTGTGATATTGGGCCTCTAGCTTCCACTCTGCTACTGCTCCTAGCAGTACCTGCACCAGATTTGTTTCTGTGTGACTCCGAGGGGGGAGTGTCTGTAGCACCCGGACTTCGCATCTCCCACTCCTCTGTGGTGTAGTGAGTAGTCACAGTCATGTAGAGGATGCCTGGGATAGTTCGGCGACAATTTATGATCTTTTCCTGTTCATAAAGTTCTGGCACGATCTCCATACTGAAGTGGGTCCGCGAGGGGATTTCGTAGCGTGGCTCAAGCACTTTCAACCATATTTTGAAACCCTTTAGTTTTCCACAACCGAGTATGGCCTCACGTCTGCAGCGATAAACATCCCAATAGATTTGGTGATGGCTTTAGTCCGGTCTGATTCGGCAGCAAAGGGCTGCTTAAATGCCGCGGTGAGAAGTTGTCTCTTGGCTGAGTTGGCTCCCGTCACTGACACATCAGGGTGATGATGCTTTAAAAAAAAATGTGTGGCCACGCTCAATGTATATCCGTGATCACACGGCTTTCTTGTGGCACAATGACTACACACCGTAATGGTGTTGTCCACCACCCTTCCTCCATCATCATATTTGACAGGGAAGCCAAAATGCTCCCATGCATGAGACTTAAATGAAGCGGGAGGCTTTTTCCAGTTCTTCAGCTCCTCTGCCGGCCATGGCAGTCACTGCTTTTTTCTTCTTAAGCTTTTTTCAACGCGAGCATCCAGGATTGATTCTTTGGGATTCAACGGCTTTAAAAATACTACTAATAATAAAATCAACCTTCAGAGTAAAACACAGCATCGGTCTTGTCTTTACCTTTTCACTGCAACTCTGAGTCGAGATTTAGGGAATTAATCCCTTTAAAAAGTATCAGCGGCAGTAAAACTATTTCACACTATGATGGTTAAACTATGCAATTGATCTGCGGTTCACATGCGTGCCGAACCGTGTCGGGGTGATCCGCACGGATCAACTACGGTCCGTTACACCACTACCCATTACCCACAATCCTTTCCTGGCAGCCAGTACATGGAAAACCACTTAGTCTCCTATGCAGCATTGAAAATAGTCAAAGGTGGATAAATATACAGCAGGTGAAAATGGAACTGGGAGGTTGAGAACAGCAGGAAGCTGAGGACTATGTTGCATTCTGGTTACTGCAGGAGGCAGGAGCCAGGAGGACATGGGTTGCATCTCAATACACCAAATACATTCATATCTGCACTGGCATTAAAGAACTGGACAGGTGAAAGCAGCTTACTATAGCAGGCATCCTCCACATTGCCTTCACTTTCCTGTGTTTTCAGAAAGTCGCAGAGGGTGAGGAGAAGTCACTTTAGAAAAAGGTTATGTCCACACACACACACCGCTTGTTTGCTGCTCCCACAAGTGACGTTTAACTAAAAGCTACCGAAACAGCGTCTCCTCTGACATGGTTGTCGTCAGGTAACCAAACCCACATGACACACGGGATGAAGCCATGTGTAGACATGTCTACAGCTTAGTGGACACGCCACGCCAGGTCTGCCATCGAGACACGTTTCTCACATGGACGGGACTGGAAACAGAACGATCTTAAGCATTCATCCCCAAATGCACCATCATGGATGGATTCAAACAAAAAAGGGTAGACTCAATCATTTAATGGCTAAAAAAAACAGAACCTACCGATTGTGGGTCCTTTTAGAAGGCTAACAAATAACCAAGCTGACAGACAGCCGATAAAGCCCATCGAACAACCGGGGCCACCTCTAATTGGACGGCAAACTGGAATATTCATCTCTCCGTTTTAAAGAATGTGCAAGAGAAGCACTTAGGACTCTATTGACTTTTAAAAACAAGCCATACGTCTTGCCAACACAGCCAGTCAAGGGTGCTAGTCAAGGGGCCAACACTGATGGGTTTCTATAGAGCGCCAACGATAGATGCTAAATTCTGCTATACAATGGCTAGTTGTCTGTCCATTTACAAATCTCACACATCTACACACATTGGGGTAAATCCCGGGGCTGGCGTCATGGCTTGTCGCCATCCAAACCAGGGCCAGGGGCAGAAAGGATCATGTTTCCGGGGGACAGACCAGCGACGACACAGCAGCTGTGGCCACCACGGCCCACGGGGGAAGTGTTATGGTGGGACACTGGATCCTCTCTTTCAAATGAGTGCTATTCAAACTTGTTCAGCAAAAACTAGAAACTTTAGAAACTTGGGTCCTATATTATTTCACAAAGCAAGTTGACTGAGAGAACAATTACAATTCACAACTTGTGTCCAATTGGAATCTGGGAATACGCAGGTACACCTAAAATTTCTTTCCACACCGGGCCCCATCTCCAACTGCAATTCCACCGAGTCCCCCTGACCAGAGAATCAGCATGGAGCCATTCGAATGTCTGAAGCTCTAATGCCTATAAAACAAGTCACAGTCCTCGTATCAGACGGTCATGGGGACGGTTGTGACAGCGGCTGTAAATATTGAAGCCTGGCACGTCCCGCTGTGATTAAAAATCGGCAAGTGCAGCGGCGCTATGTTTTCGAGGCATTAGATGCCAGCACCTGATGAATCTCCAGACAAGCCAGTTGCCGCATATCAACGGAATAATCGTTTATAGAACAGGAAACGAGGAAGGCGGATGGGAGGATTAAAAGAGGTCGGGAAAAGGGAGGTCGGATAAGAGAGAATACAATTGGAGAGTGAATGGCCGGTCACTGCTTGATGCTCTCACCAGAGCTCCTTATTGCATGTATGAATACATACAATGTCTGAACTATTACATTCATATCATGAGACTACCATGGTTGAATTGTGCCATTCTATGCCACTGCAATGGCCACTTAACTTTGCATATAGGCCTACTACAGCTCTGATTGGTTATGGCGCACTGGTCTGTGTAGAGTACGGGCCTGAGTGGTGCCTGTCAATGCAATACAATCCTACTCCGATGCAGTCTGCCTACAACAAAATCTCTTGCATAGTTAGTTTTGCATACTAATAAGTATTGCATGCCTCCCGAGTGGCGCAGTGGTCTGCGTCACTGCAGACCCAGGTTGGATCCTGGGCTGCGTTGCGGCCGGGCCGCGACCAGGAGATCCATGAAGCGGTGCACAATTGGCCCAGCGTCATTTGGGTTAAAGGAGGGTTTGGCCGGTCTGGACGTCCTTACCCCATCGTGTTCTAGCGACTTCTGTGGCGGGCCGGGCACATGCACGCTGACATGGTCGCCAGTTGTTCAGTGTTTCCTTTGACACATTGGTGTGGCTGGCTTCCGGGTTAAGCGAGCAGTGTGTCAAAAAGCAGTGCGGCTTGGCAGGGTTGTGTTTCAGAGGACGTACAGCTCTCTACCTTGGCCTCTCCCGAGTCCTACGAGAGTTGCAGCGATGGGACAATTGGATATCACAAAATTGGGAAGAAATTGTCTTGCCTAGTTTGTTTTGTTTCTGTATGTTGCATTGAAAGTGGCTAATATTGCGTTGATTCTATCACAATTCCCACAGTCAAGGGAAACGTTGATAGTGTTAACTAAAAATGGGGAAAACTCTAGAAAGTTGAATCTCGTGATTCTCTGTGCGGGATGATATTTCTTCTGCTTCGTCAGTCCCGGGGGAGCTGCGCAGCTTAGAGGGAACATTGCTTAGAAGGCGTTTCACACTTACAAAAGTGGATGTGAAACGATCCATTAGAGATGGTAATTAGGCATTGTGAGCATGAAACCATTGTGAATCATCCTGGATTAAGAAGACCCTCCGTGCAGGTGGTTCATTTCAGTCGGATAACCATCAGACTCTTACAGATCTAGATAAAGTCCATAAGGAATCTGAGGGGGGGGAGTAATACACAAAATTATGATCTGATAAGAAATTATGCCTGTTCCATGATGTAATATGATAAATGGTATTAAAACAGTGGATTAGTCATGAGTCTAGGATGGCACATTATCAGCTGATTGACACTGCACTGTTTTCAGTTAAAGTGGGACTTACTTCAGTTTTAAAATTTGAGTGACCTTTTGTAGCCTTAAGAAAATAGATGCTCTGAATCAAGATGGGGGATTAAGTTTTGGTTTATAATTTACTGAAGTTTATGGCACAATGTTATATTTCTATAAAGATTCACAGCACCAGTCCTAGGGACACTAATAAAATCAGTAAACCTCCTATCAAGGGACCTGCTGTGCACAACGAGCCACTATCAAAATGTTGACAACAAAAATTAATGTCCATAATAACTTCCAATTGTGCATCGGGGCAAGCAATGGGACTGTAGTTCCTTCCCAAAGTTCAGACATAAAATGCCAGACTCCAGCTCGCATAAATATTAGTAGAATGTATTTTTTTCTCTGGTTATTTTGTTGGCTTGTTCTTCAGGGAAAACTCATAACATTCAGAAGTCTATTGATATAGCAGCACTATGCGCAACTCCCATTCCCCCGTGCCCTTAGAGGACAGAGTAAAATCTCATTTAGACTAAAACGTCTGGGGTAGGCCTACGAATCATATCCAGCTGACACTTCTGGTACCACCGAGTATGTTATGAGCGTAACATCACTCTTTTTATACCACAGATGTTTAGAATGATATAAAAGGCAATTCTATCTGAGCCTGATGTAGAAGCTCAGTACAGATAAATTATGCATTTCCTTAAACTCCATGTGGGAAAATACTTTTTCCATACTTGAATTTATTCAGTTCTCGGCTTTGCAATTTATTGAATCCTCCCCCAAGAGTCAAAATAAACTGAGCTAATGGCAGAATCTGTGGGTAATACCGAACAGAAAGCCTGGAGAGGAGGAACTCCAAATCTCAAAAAGAAGTAGTATTCCCTTCTTCCTCTCCATTTTCAAGCCCTAAAAACATATGTTGAGATTGCCTAGAGCTGTTATATTTTATTGGGTCACAGTGGTTTATCCGTAGATTGTATTTAGGTGTTGGTGGAGACCTCTGGAAAGTTGTGTATATAAATCAAAAATACGGAACAAATTTTATTTTTTAACAATTCCAACGATTTTACTGAGTTACAGCTCATGTAAGGAAATCAGTCAACTGAAAAACTCATTAGGCATAATCTATGGATTTCACATGACTGGGCAGGGGCACAGCAATGGGTGGGCCTGTGAGGGCATAGGCCCAACCCACTTGGGTGCAAGGCCCACCCACTGATGAGCAAGGCCCAGCCCAGCTCCTCAGTTGTTTCTTCAGCTGTCCGGATGGCTGGTCTCAGACAATCCTACAGGTAAAGAAGCCAAATGTGGAGTTCCTGGGCTGGCGTGGTTACACTGTGCTTGTGAGGCCGGTTTGACGTACTACCGAATTCTCTAAAACGTTGTTGGATGTGGCTTATGGTAGAGAAATTAACATTAAATTATCTGGCAACATCTTGGTGGACATTCCTGCAGTCAACATACCAATTGCACGCTCCCTCAAAACTTGAGACATCTGTGGCATTGTGTGACAAAATTGTAAATTTCAGAGTGCCAATTTATTGTCCCCAGCACACGGTATACCTGTGTAATGACCATGCTGTTTAAATCAGCGTCTTGATATGCCACACCTGTCAGGTGGCTGGATTATCTTGGCGAAGGAGAAATGCTCCCTTACAGGGATGTAAACAAAGAGCGTCCTCTCACCATTCTCCACTTTAGAGAGTCCTCGTCGGCGTATGCTGATAACCTGGGAGAGAGAGGTGACTATTAAAGTGTTCTCTGTGGCCATTTGTGGTTCTCCCTCTCCCCCCCCCCCCCCCCCCCGATGACTTGGCACTTTCCCAAACCGTCAGAGCTAGTGCTATAATAATGATGACCTCAACAAACCTTGTGGCCACACAATTTATTTGAGTAAGAGAGAGCGATCGCAGATGCTTTAGACGGCCCCTCTGAAATGCATTTAAGCGAGTGGAATGCAGTTTTTAAAATAGCTGACTTTAATGGAAATCAAGACAGGCCCTCTTGTCACAGCTAATATGACAGTGGGATATAATGGACTTGGCTGAAGCCCAGAGGTAAATAAAACATTTATTTTTAATTTTTAAATCAGAGCAGAAAATGACAGTAAGCGCCATCCGCGAGCATCACTCAGTGACAGTAAATATAAGGGAAGTACATTGGAAACAGACTGAGGGTATGTCCCAAATACCACCTATTGGCCCTGGTCAAAAGTACTGCACTAACAGCAACTAGGGCGCCATTTGGGACGCACCCTTATACGTCAAGGAAGATCTCGGGGGGGAAAAGTCTCCAACTTCTCCCTCTCCAAATACAGATTTTTCAAATTGAAGCTCTAATCATATTAGAAGCTATGGTTATATCTCAAATGAGCTGGTTGGTGTATTTTAGTGGAAAGGCCTGATTAAATAGTGGATGCAAAAGAGACATGCTATATGCTGTTTGACGTTCCTCACTGTCCGTGACCGAGGTAATAACATTGCAGTTACGCTCAGTGAAATGTTCATATAAAACAGGGAGGCAGAATGTTTGCCATTGAAAAATACCAGGCGCAAATAGTGGTTTCGATCTCTGTGTTCCTTGATACACACGCGGTCACATGCACATACACACACATTCAAACATACAGCGTTTCAAAAGAGAAGTGTGTGTGTTTTCAGGTTGGTTAGTGTACATGGAAGGTTCCTGTTTGTGTGTGTGTGTGTGTGTGTGTGTGTGTGTGTGTGTGTGTCAGTTCAGGTTAGTTGGTGACCATGGCCAGACTGAATTCGTACAGCATGCATGAGTGTGTGTGTACGCAGACACATGAGCGACTCGGACAGCCGGTGTTAGATAAGCTGACTATGTTCTCATCTACAAGGGGTCATGACCCCACAGTGCCCACTCAGACACACGCGCTAGCAAGATGTAAGCAAGTCATAAGGAGGCGGGGGGAAGGGCTATTTAAAGACGCACGGCAAAAATGCAGCCGATAGACCAAACCAAAACAAAAGGCTATTTTTAAGCACGCATAAAGAATTACTTAAACTGTCTGTGAAAAATAATAATAAATAAAATAATGGAGTTTGACTAAGTGCAATATCCTGAGGTAACGTCAACGTTTCAAAGTCCCAGTTAAATTTTCTTTGGGGTTGAGAATAAACCATAGCCTGGCAATTTGGTGAGGATCTCTACGACAGAGAATGAGAGACGGAGACCAGAAATGTAAAAGCAAAGGAATGTCTGTCAAGTCCAGAGTTAATCTCAGTCAAGATGGAGTCTGGAGTCTGAGACTCCCCTTAAAATTGACCGAATGCCGACGGGACACTTGGGAAACACCACAGGAAAAAAAAAAAAGGACACAATCCACAATTACACTCTCCCACAATTAACGGAATTGGGGCCAAGTTATTTTTACGGTGTATTTTTGTGGGAAATATGTGGGGAGCTACGGCCGGTGGCGCAGGAAAAGAGACGCCTGGGAAACAAAATAAGAGCTTGAGAAGGCTGGTATGCCATTGGTGGATACGGTCCATTTTATGGGTTGCTTGGGGTTTTAGCTGCGGGTATTTAGGTGCGTTACTTCAAAGCAGTGTTGTCTGGAGCAAAAGCATGATTTGCATTTAACTTTGAAATGAAATCCAATAAACCCAAAACAATGAACAAAACACAATCATTTTAAAAGCTCTAATTGTGGTTTTAGATGTGGGTATTTTGGTCCGGCACTTCTAAGTGGTATTGTCCGAGCAAAAGCATGATTCCCATTAAGCTTTGAAATGAAATCAGATCAACCCAAAACAATAAACAAAGCAAAACACAAAAGCTCCACTGCTGTACAGAACAACTGCTGAGAAGGAAATGGATGAAAATGTGGGTTGTAATCTGGGATTATAACAGTTTCTTATTAACTGATCCAAGGTCAGTAAAACCCACTGTTGTCCACACATTGAACACATTCTCTAAGAGTAACATCTTATCTAGGACCAGTGACCGTAACAGGACAAAGCAGTCGCGCAATTTGTAAATTAAAATGTGCCCATCAACTAAAGCCTGTCATTCAAATGGCTGCCAGTGGATGTCCTTCATATTCAGTGCCTTGCGAAAGTATTCGGCCCCCTTGAACTTTGCGACTTTTTGCCACATTTCAGGCTTCAAACATAAAGATATATCAGATACAGTGCATTCGGAAAGTATTCAGACCTCTTGACTTTTTCCATATTTTGTTACATTACAGCCTTGTTTTAAAAATGGATTATATTGTTTTTTTTTTAATAAAGCAAAAACAAGCCAATTTTTTTTTTTTTTACAGAAATATCACATTTACATAGGTATTCAGAGCCTTTAAATCAGTACTTTGTTGAAGCACCTTTGGCAGTGATTATGGCCAAGAGTCTTCTTGGGTATGACACTACACGCTTCGCACCCCTGTATTTGGGGAGTTTATCCCATTGTTCTCTGTAGATCCTCTCTAGGTCTGTCAGGTTGGATGGGAGCATCGCTGCACAGCTATTTCTGGTCTCTCCAGAGATGTTCGATCAGGTTCAAGTCCGGGCTTTGGCTGAGCCACTCAAGGACATTCAGAGACTTGTCCCGAAGCCATTCCTGCGTTGTCTTGGCTGTGTGCTTAGGGTCGTTGTCCTGTTGGAAGGTAAACCTTCGCCCCAGTCCGAGGTCCTGAGCGATCTAGAGCAGGTTTATCTTTCCCTCGATCCTGACTAGTCTCCCAGCCCCTGAAAAACATCCCCACAATATGATGCTGCCACCACCATGATTCACCATAGGGACGGTGCCAGGTTTTCTCCAGACATGACGTTTGGAATTCTGGCTAAAAAGAGTTCAATCTTGGTTTCATCAGACCAGAGAATCTTGTTTCTCATGGTCTGATAGATCTTTATGTGCCTTTTGGCAAACTCCAAGAGGGCTCTCATGTGCCTTTTACTGAGGAGTGGCTTCCGTCTGGCCGGTCTACCATGAAGACCTGATTGGTGGAGTGCTGCAGAGATGGTTGTCCTTCTGGAAGGTTCTCCCATTTCCACAGAGGAACTCTGCATCTCTGTCAGTGACCATTGGGTTCTTGGTCACCTCCCTGACCAAGGCCACTCTTCCCCAATTGCTCAGTTTGCCCGGGCAGCCAGCTCTAAGAAGAGTCTTGGTGGTTCCAAACTTTTTCCATTTAAGAATGATGGGGACCTTCAATGCTGCAGACATTTTTTGCTACCCTTCCCCATCTGTGCCTCGACACAATCCTGTCCCAGAGCTCTACTGACAATTCCTTCGTCCTCATGGCTTGGTTTTTGCTTTGACATGCAATGTGGGACCTTATATAGACAGGTGTGCGCCTTTCCAAATCATGTCCAATTGATTGAATTTAAGAGTACTTTTGGGTGTCAGGGAAAATGTATGGAGTAAAAAGTACATCATTTTTCTTTAGGAATGTAGTTAAGTAAAAGTTGTCAAAAATATAAATAGTAAAGTACAGATACCCCAGTATTTTTACTGCATAGTACATTGATGATAATTCGGTCCTGGCCAGATAGGCAACTCCAGAATACCTTTTCCCAGAATTCTCATACTATTTAGAAGGCTTTTAGTACTGAGGTACAGTACTAAAGTAGTATTCAGTAAACAGTATGTAGTATGACAATCCAGTCACAGACCCGGCCAAATAGGCAGCTAGTGTAGGACACTTGAGAACACCATCTCATTATAGTAAAGCGGCATGGGCTAAAGGCTGCTATGGTATAGTAAATCTGTCAATGTGCCCTTGAGCAAGACACTTCACCCTAATTGCTCCTGTAAGTCACTCTGGATAAGAGCGCCTGCTAAATGACTAAAATGAAAATATCGAACTGCTTAGACCCCATATCACATTTGACACACAGTATATCACACAGTTTTAAATCAAAATAATATCTCCCTGTTACCTGGCATCTGTTTCTTCAACCTCTCCACCCATTAGCGAACCCCCCTCTGTGTGAACAAATGATCCCAGGATGGGGGGGGGGGGACGACGACACAATACGCTGACCTCGTCGTGCCCACTACCCATACTGGGTCCGAGGCAACAACAGAGCCCTGTGTTGTCCAGCAGGGTTGCATCAGATCATCGAGCAGTAGCCACTGCCCTGAGAGCACTAATGTAAGCTTATGCAACACAAGGCCCTGCTCTGTGCGTTGTGGCTGGGGGGGGGGGGGGGGGGGGGGGGGGGGAGCAATAGGATGTGACAACCTGCGATGTTGCTTCTGTCCAGTGTGGGTCACTGTGCTACTGTTATTGTTATAGGGCAGCTGTAGAAACCTGTGGAGGAGCAGGATGAGGATTAGAAGAGTGAAGAGGGAGACAGAGTGAGGCAGGAAAGGGGGAGAGGGGGAAAAGCGACAGAGTAAAAAAGACAGAACGAGAGACGGAAATAGAGACAGAAGGAGGGAGAAACAGAGAAAGGGAATTAGCGTTAGCGACGGTATTAGCGCCAGCTACGATTAGCATGGTAGCGTTATGTAAGCTGTACGGCAGGAAGGTCCTCTAGCAGTGAACAATACCTCAAGAGTTGCTGCAGCTGTCTCCTCTACACCACTGGGACACGGCCATAGCGATTAACTGTCAGCGCTAATGGGAAGCAATTGCAGTGTAGAGATGGACCGCTATCCAAAACAAGATAGAACCGGTTCATCAGAAAAGTAGGTATTTATCACATGAGTAATTTGTCTGAATTCAAAATGCGGTTCTCTACCATTGTGTGGAGATGTGGATGGTGATAAACAAGTCAAGGTAGCCTGGAGTGAAAGGACTACCTATAGGTCTGGCTCAATTTGGCACTCTTTCTGTTGTTCTGTCTGCCCATCTCTGTCATTCTGTTTACCCGGCTGTGGTCCTGTCAGTTTCTCAGTCAGTCTCTCTATAGATCTACAAAGTCTGCAGTCTGGCAGGACTCTGTGTGTGTGTGTGTGTGTGTGTGTGTGTGTGTGTGTGGGTGTGTGTGTGGGTGTGCATGTCTGTGTGGCCTCGTCAGCGGCGGTATTTCAGCACACATCTTTATTCTCCTGAAGGACTGTCTGTCCACAGGCCATCACGTCCATATTGCATACCCTGATGAATAGACCTGGCACCATGTGACATCACTATGGAGTCTCGTGGAATCATCTACTGGAATGCTGTAGACATGGCAAAACAGTTGATTTCAGATACAATAGTCAACAATAGTCAAAGCCACACTTTTCATTTTCAAGCCATCTTGTAATGCGACAGGGCCTTCGATCCCGCTGTGGGACACAGTGCATGGGCTGACTAACTGTTAAAGCAGTTTCGTTATCTGCCCTGCCAGACAGTCCCTTTGCTGTAAAACAGCAGGCATTACTGACAGGCCACGGTTGGTAAGTCAAATCAGTGAAAAGTCACTGCTAAGCATCTGAGAAGGGTCCTAAAACGGGCCACTGCTAAGAAGGGTACTAGGTTCTAAAGTCCTAGGAGGGCATAGGGCGCAGAGCTTTTTGACTCCATGCTTGGAGGGCCGAGCCCCAGACACTGCCGGTGTTCCCCAGACACTGCCGGTGTTCCCCAGACACTGCCGGTGTTCCCCAGACACTGCCGGTGTTCCCCAGACACTGCCGGTGTTCCCCAGACACTGCCGGTGTTCCCCAGACACTGCCGGTGTTCCCCAGACACTGCCGGTGTTCCTTCTCCACGCTTCTAATTGTGACATGAATCAATCCATTGTGGTGAGCAACTAGATAGAAAAGAAAACAGCAGTACTTCAGCTCTGCAACTAAAAAGCCTTGGCGAGGGCCTCTATACTGTCTTTCAATCTCTGTGAATCCGACCTGACATCCATTTAATAGGCTTGACCTTTCCTATTCACGGCTAGGCGGGGCGGAGGAGACAGACGTTGCGGGGGAGTTGGGAGCGAGAGCACCGTCTGTTAATTGGGTGTTTAGCCTTGGAAAGAAGACCTTTCGTGACGTGCGAAGAGCTGAAAAGCCCCACAGGGGACTTGCAGAGTCTTTGGACAGCAGGCGAGAGAGCCTCATTGTTCTAAAAAAAACACTCCTATGCTAATGCTAACACTAACTGCTAATGAGTTTGAAGGCAGAGGGAATGTGGTAGTAAGAGTGAAGCAGCTAGCCTCGTGCTGAAGGAAATGCCCTTTCGGTGTAGAGTATCATTATTCAGGCAGGCTCAATGCTAATGCTACATCGCTAATGATAATAGCTAACTGCTAATTGTTTTGAAGGTGAAGGTGGCCATTTGCAAGAAAGTGGAATGAGGGGTGAAGCAGCTAGCGCAAAGAGAATTGCCATTCCAGTGCAGAGAATGCTAATGGTACATCCCTAATGCTAAAGGTTTTTGAAGGTGAATGCGGCTATCTGCAGGAACGAACCAGGAGGGGTGATGTCATGCTAAGACAATTGTCCTTCAACTGCAAAAGGGGGACAGTTCCCCTGCATCCTTGCAAAGGAAAAATTTTGCGGAGTGTCTAAGGAATTACCCCACTCAATGAATACATGTTGGATATAACATTGATATTGACCTAGCCTACCATCAGGCTACTAGACAGGCACGATTAAAAAAAGTAGATGACAACAGACCATTATTTAATTATTCGATTAGCTGTAGCTAACAATGGTATTAACTCCCCATAGATCTACTGAATTACACAGGAGCAGGGTGAACTACGGCTAGTAGGATGATAAGGGGGTATTTATTCAAGGGTGAGTGGGTTATACTTATGCCCCTTAGACAGGGTCTTTTGCCCTCCAGGGGGCTCCGGAGGGGGTCTGGAACAGGGAGAGAACTCTATTTGAGTTTACATTCTAGTCCGTTAGTAAATGGTCTTATCCAGGAGCAATTAGGCAACTTCCTCCCACTTCAACATTTCACAGTGAGGTCGTAGGGCACATGGATCAAAAAAAGGTCACCGGTGCAAACAAAGTTTATAGACTCAGAGGTCAAAGTATCTTGGAAAGGTGACAAAGTCAAAAGGTTTGAAATGTAAAGAATGTCAAAGACAAACTCTTGGTGTGTGGAGTTGGATTGGAGAGCCCTTGTTTTGGTAGCAGTCTCAATCTTTTTATTCCGTGTACCAGAATAATACTTTTAAGTACCCTCCTGGTGATTTGGGCTCTTGTTACAGACAAATGTACGTCTATTTTAATCGCCGTCATCAAATAGCAACAGGCCTAAAGAGTTTAGCTGTGACACAACCCTGACACACTACTCTCCCAGCTAACGGGTAAGCAATGGCAGACGTTACATAGTCCTGAAAATGTGTGTGTTATTGTGTGTGTATGTCTGTGAGTGCTGTTGCACTTGTGGGTGTTTTTGCTAACCTCCGTGTGTGTGAGCATGCATGTGTTTGTACGCGTGTGGTTCGGTATGCACGCATAAGTGTATCTGTGCATTCGTGTTTGCCGAGTTTCACATTCTTACACGGCATTGTAACTCAAGAGGCTTGTTTTTCACTGCTCGCTGCAAAGCAATCTTTGGAAGATAGTTTGTCCTTGCGTACAACAGGGCCTTTTAACAAATGACCCTAAACTGGATGGTATGAGGAAGATGAAAAAAAGAAACACGAGTTGCCAAACCAGACACATTTATCTTCAACATTTTTCAACCTAACTAATGATACATCTGCAAATACTTCAACTGAGCCCTCTTGGCTATTTGTCAGTCAAGCCCTCTTCTTCCTGAACTAAACTGACATCCTTTGCCTCTAAATAAAACTGAACCACATTCCATCCATTAACGCCCTATCGATTGATCACTGTGCGTACACAACCCTGCAGGGGTAAAAATGTCTCTGTCCCATTTGCCATTGGGCATGCAACAAAGTGTCCCTGTGTGTGTGTGTGTGTGTGTGAGGTCAGGGGGAACAAGGGCCAAGCGAGCTGCATGCTCTCTCTTTGCATGTGTGTGTGGACTCAAGTGGTGGTGGTGGGGGAGATGAAGGTGGCATTCCACAACACCTCAGAGACTAGCCTAATGGACAGATCATTGTAGAGGGGGGAAAATAAAAAGGATCTGGTGTCGATGCACTCTGTGGACGTTAAAAGGGTAGAATGAAGTAGGAGAGGGAGAGAAAAGCAGGGGAGGGTTTGGGGAATTGGTTGGTTTCGGTTCGCTTTCAATATGGGTTCAAATTGGAGAGTTATGGAAGTCTTCCTGGTACGACACAAAATTAAATCCATCCCACAACCTCCACCCCCCCCCCCCCCCATTGTCCCTCTCTTTCATTATTTTAGCCATGTTGCATTTGCAATATGATGACACATCAGGGTTCAAGACAGCCAAGTGGCACAGGACCAGTGAGGCTGTGTAAACATGATGAGCATTGACAAGATTGCAGAGGCAAAAGCACTAAAGGCCATACATCATTTTGACAGGCAGCCAAGATGTTAGAAGTGAAAATGCAAGCAACGTATTGTCTTTGTGCCTGTATTCTAGGTTATTTGAAGAGCCTGGTTTGGGTTTGACGTTTCCGTGTTCCAAATGAAAGCTGAATACTGTTTTTTTTAGGTTAGGGAAGAAAAACCTCAGTTTTCATTGAAACCATTTTTGTCCTGTCCACTGTTGGGTTTGGCTATGGTGTAGTGGTACTGTTCTGTTCCAACAGACAAATAGTAGCCTAATCATTAGTAATCTAATCATATCACAAAAAAAATTTCAAAAAAATAAAAATTGTTTTAATCAAAAACAATAAATCACCCAAATCAAATACTATAACGCAAAACTAAACAAAGCAAAAAAACGTTTTAAAAAAGTAAAATAAATACTTGTTTATCACTCCTTAATTAATTATTCATACTTTGAGTGCAAATAATTACGGCTGGACTATTCCATTCACATTTGCCCCTCATTATTGATTTGATGACAACTTATGAATTGTTATCAATATCATACATCCAGTCCACTAATACGCAAGTGGTTGACTGCCTATGGTCCATTCAAACAAAGCCTACTCTGACTGACATTACACCTGCAAACACAGCAAAACCCATGACCTTTCATTTACAGGCAGCAAGTGCAAGAGTGCCCCAAAAACAAATCTTACCGTCATAAAAATCAAAAAGCAGGGAGACTTATTTGGGTTAGACGGACATCGGCGATCACAATTCCACACTCCACCTCAGGCTTTAAATCCAGAGTAGTCTGTCCGTTCCTGGGAAGCACACAGATGCAACAGAGAGAAGAGAAAACAGAGTTAAAGAGAGTTAAAGAGAGAGAGAGAGCTCCCTGTTTAGGTGAAGCAGTGATGAGATAGCCCTATTTTGAGACACAGACATGCTGCAACTACAGGACTGGAAAGTTACCCCTAGAGTAGGGGGGGGGGGGGGGGGTCAGAGTGTGTGGGAATGTGTATGGGGGGGTGGATAAAGTGACAGGACCTGATTCTGAATATACATACATATATATACATAGATACATACATACATACATACATACCACACACGTACAGCCACCACACACACACACACACACACCTCCCCATCCCAGGCATGAGCTACACCAGCAGTGCAGTATCAGACAGGCATTCCTCTGGCCAGATCAGCAGCACAGTAAAAAAAGAAAAATGGATAGGAGGAGAAGGGGGACAGAATGGGTAGACTGCGTGGAACGAGGCGTCAGCGGTAACGCACAACCATCTCTCCCTGGCGTCGCCATTTGAACGGCTACGTCCGTGCCATTCACTTGTTGAGGGCCATGTAAAAGTGGAGTTTCTGTACAGAAACAAAGTTGAGCAACAAGCCACATTTGATACAGCCCGTGCAGTCTCTGAATGGTTGATGGAACATGCCGTACACAAGCTTTCGCTCTCTGCTGTTGACAGTTTGATCATCTGTCAGAAAAGTTGGCCAGGCTCAGTGTGATGATCCGCGCGGGCATAAACATTAAGCTCACACACAGACACACCCTCCCTTCCACCCTATCCCGACCAGCTAGTCGCAGGCAAGTGATGCAACCAGAGCTATATTCACCTTGCATTTAGAGGCTGGTCATCCCATAACGTAACACAGCTACTGGACAACTTCCACCTCTCTAAATGCAGCGGTAAACCAGACAGACACAAATAGATGCAGCAAGGGACATACACAACATAACATAAGCTTCATCCGCCTGGTCCCCGAGATGTTTATTAAGTTCCTTTAATGAACCCCTTTGGATGAGTCAAATTAAAAACTCACTGGTGGTCACTGATGCGGTAACTAATACTGATAAATTATTCAACCTATTTAAGAAAAAAAGAGAGTTTGCCATCGTGGACGAGCCTCAATTCATTACCGCAACTTCGGTGAGCTTCACCGGCTCACACTCAAGTGCTCTCTCATGGGCTTCGTGCCAATATAACACATGGCTTCATTTTCTACTTTCCAATCAAAACAGATGGATGACAAGACTGGATAGGTTTTTCAATTAATTGCTTTCATCAAGATAAGTAATTTCAAAATCGGTGGCCATGAAGGAAATGAGGAAGCTTTCAAGGAAATAGCCGAATAGAGAGAGGAGAGAGATGTTTCACTTGTTGCCATTTTGAGGCAGAGGCTTCCATAGCATACATGCCTACAGAAACTGCTGTGGACAACCACTCCCTTTTCTTGTGGATCTTGGGTGACTCCTATAATTGCCAACCACAAGAGCTACTTTGGCCATTTGGGGTGCAGCTTTTTTGGTTGTGAGGTCTGCGGTTTACAGAAAGGCACATTGACGTACAGCACAGTGCCTATTCCGTGGTTCCCACTGTGAACGTTGCTAAGATAAATGGGAGAGTTTCATGTTGTTAGAGAGATGAGGACAATGCTTTCCCTATCTGTGATGTGAGAGAAAAAACATGTTGTGCGCCATCCACTGCTATAAGTTTCTCTTGCATTAAAAATATTGCCAACGGTCTGCATAGATAACTTCCGAACATTACTTAACATCATGTATTATTGAGCTATAAATATGACGCATGTCGCATGGTACCATACATACATGTCAAGGTACCATACAAAACATGGACTAACTTCATTTCACAAAAAGTATATTTGCATAATTATAAAGTTAAGTCATGCAACCTGAAGTATTTAGGTCATCCACATGCTTTGAGACACAGAACTCACTGTTAATCGAATAGGTGTTTAAATGATTCTGATGCAAACTAAATAACGTGATGCTAACTAATACCAGTTGCGCAACAACGCAAGACTTCCGGGAACATTTGTCAAGCAAACCAAGCAGACGAGGTTTGTGGTTTGAAAATACTTAAGTTGTTCATTTTCTCAAAATCTTAAAAAAGGAACAACCTAGATTGGAGCCAACGTCTTCAAGTAGTTGAACGTGTTATTACTCCAACTTTGTGAAAGTGACAAACTGACACTTTTATTTTAGTCCAAAACAACTTTATATCAAAAGGAGTGCATTTGATTTGATGGCATGAACAAGCGCGGTTCGGCGCGCAAGACGACCGTTAGACCTGATGACGTGTTTCTGTACATGAGCTTAGCTAGCCAATGTCACGAGAAGCAGTTTCTGCCTACTTTCAACTAGTTAGCTTCATGCTAATGGATACTAACAACAAGCTAACTCCTTGCAATAGAGCTAGCAACAAGTCAACCGCAAACTGTGCTAACAACAACAACAACCTGGTGCTAACAACAAACTAAGTCCTAGCAATAGAGCTAGCAACAGTTGAACCGCTAGCGCAGTGCTAACAAGAAGGCCCAGAGAAACTCTCATCCAACTGCATGTCCAGCAACTATGCAGTGTGACGAAATGGTAAATGGAGCATCGATTCAGCCAGCTTCCCGTCCCGGATCAGCACAGTCTGAGTCCCTCTGTCACCCTGCCAATGATGAAGTGGTAATGCTCAAATCCCCTCTAAAAAGGTACCGACGGCCACCATGGAAACAAGCAGCGCTGCCGACATGATAACATGTCTCCTGCCACTGAGGTAGTCCCCTTCTAAGCCGGAGACCTTGAGGACCACAGCGATTGGGGCGTCAGCTGTCATGATTAAGCGGCAACTGGTAGCGCTAAAAACCGCCGATCGAACACGTGCCGGGGATAGCTGCGGTATCTCACGAGCTGAGAATTGACATGTGCTAATGATGTAACCTTGGGGAGGGGGAGGGGGTGATATTCAGACCGATCATGGACCTAAAAAAAGTGCGGTCTGTCATTCTGTCTGTTATTCTGAGGGCCAGAAGGAGAGCAATTTCCAGTCTGTTCCATTTCCGATCTAGTCACGAAGAGACTTTCATCCACCCTGGTACTGACTAGTCTTACAGCATTTAAACACAAATTGGGCCTTTTCGCTGATTGCTGTTCAGGTAGAGACTTCAATAATACACATATTGATAAATTAATAAAGTATTAACCAAATATGGTGCACAAACAGCTCTGGAATTATCTCATTAAAGTACCAGAGACAAAAAGCTGTCACAAACGCGCACACACACGAGCCAATCAGGACTAGACTGGGCACGTCAACATCGTCTCCCTGGCCTGATTTCAACACTCAATCCATTATCAGCACCAATATGGGTCCAGCCATTCCGAGCTAAGTAAGTGACAAGTTATAAAAAGCAGAGGAGCAGGGTAAACACAAATTACAGTGACGCGATGTCTGTGGACCAAATGACACTATTCCCTATAGAGAGTGTACTTCCTATAGGGCTCTGGTCAAAGTAATGCATTCTCCCTGGAATAGAGTGCCATTTGGGGCACATCCAACCTCGGTTTAGGGATGGACCAAAAATATATTTTTTTAAAAACGGGGCCCTAGGCCTATATTTCACCCCACTAGCAAACATCCCAGAAAATAACCTTAAGCCAGTGACATGTTTATTTTTGGGTGGTTTGCTTCATACAAATATAATTACTCTATGGTTGGCTTAATATATGTCATCTATGGATAACGAGGAACACTGTCCTGGTAGGCTGCTTATATAAAACCTGTTATAATAGCCTGTTAATGAGTTGCCGTGGTTAACAGAACATAAACTAGGCCTAAACTAAGTTAAATCATATATAGAGCTACAGTATACAGTAGTAGGCTGTGACCTTCACATGGCAAAGGTTAGATACAGCACTATAAGATTAATGGCAAAATGGCCCCAAATAGAATTCAACATAGGCTATGGCTAAAGTTGACATACCCTTCACATATAAAATAAACTGCAGCTCACTGTTGAGCCTGAACCTTAAAAGTTTTGGGACTTGAAGTGTTGGGAGATGGATGTCATAAGTGGGAACATTATTCTCCTATGCTAGAGGAGTGCTGTAAGAACGTTATGAACATTATGACACGAGTCATCCATCAAGCCTGTTCAACCTCTCCCAGACTCCCTCACACCTCTGCCCTGGGACCCACCGACGGGCCCATTTCCTGCCGCCTCGCCCGGCAGCCAATCGGGCACCCACGCTCACTACTTCCCTCGCATTCTGCCCGGTAACAGGATCCAAACTGTTGGCGGGGGCACTCTGGCATTTTGGCTTAGGACGTGTCAACCCCGGGATTTACACATACTTGACTGGTGCAGGGTTTAGAGACGGGAGGCTTTCTTTAGCGCTACATCTCTTTCATCAAACCCAGGAGAGACAGAAGCAAGGAAGGGAAAGAGAGAAAGCCAGAGAGAGGGAGGGTGGCATAACATTTAGGATGGGTGTGCCACGGGTGGTGTGTAGCACTTACTTCCTCTACATACCCAAATGCCAGTTCCTCCATACCGGCACCTATTGCAGAGACGTTGGCGCAAACTACTCTCGCAGCTGGTACACCGTCCAGTAGCGTGTGTCATCGCAGAAATAGAATACACAGAGAGAAGGAGAGAAAGGGAGAGAGAGAGGAAGAGAAAAAGAGCGAAACGGATGTCGGATTATCATTAATACTTTCCTCTGTAATCTTTATGGCTCACTTTCACCGCCTACCCCGTGCCCACAGAAAGGTCACAGAGGAACAAGCCTTGGGCCGGGGCCAGAGGGGCACCACCACTGTGCCTTTTCAGAGAGAGCTTGACCTTTGACCCCCGCGAATCACTGCACTTTTCATCTGCATGCAACAAACGGGACATAAACAAACGAGACCCGGAAAGGGAGCAGCTGGTTTGACACTTTGAAAACGGTCTTATAAAGAAACTTAGGCTTCATACATTCATTAACCTCAGAAAGAACTCTGACAATTGAAACACTGCAGGCTTAAGCTTTCAGTACTTTGTGTTGATATCTAGAATATTCTACAGCGGCCTAAAGCGTTAGAGGATTTTCTTGACTCAGCAATAGCTGTTTCTAGAGAGGGGGGGGGGGGGGGTCAAATGAAACCAACTGTAATCCCACTGTAGCACTTCAGAAAAGTACAATAGTCCTGCTACATGTAGAGAGAAAAAGCTATTGTGTGCCCTCTTTCACACAGAGAAAATATGGTTGGTCTTCCGGTGACATCGACCCCTCTTGAAGCTGTGAAAATAGCGCCCGGCTCCCAAATGACACCATAACCCCTATATAGTGTACTACTTTCGACCATAGCCCGATGAATAGGGTGCCATTTGGGACACACACACACACACACACACGTGTCATATCCCACTGCCTGAGGGTAACGGTCAATTGGGTCCTTTGTCACAAGAAACTCAGCGGTGGGACTTCCTTATACAGGTCATGTCCATGTAAAAGGACCCATGAGCACCAACTTGAAGAACATAGGAGCAAATTCATAGGAGCATATGAAATTGGGCCCGAATGAAAGTTAAGAGTATATATATGTATGTATGTATGTATGTATGTATGTATGTATGTATGTATGTATGTATGTATGTATGTATGTATGTATGTATGTATGTATGTATGTATGTATGTATGTATGTATGTATGTATATATATATATATATATATATATATATATATATATATTTTTTTTTTTTAAATGAAGGCATATACACTGAGGCACATTGACTGACTAGGTGAATCCAGCTGAAAGCTGTAACCCATTATTGGTGTCACCTGTTAAATTCACTTCAAATCAATGTAGATGAAGTGGAGGAGACGAGTTAAAGGATTTTTAAGCCTAGAGACAATTGAGCCATGGATTGTGTGTGTGCCATTCAGAGGGTGAATGGGAAAAACAAAATATTTAAGTGTCTTTAAACAGGGTATGGTAGTAGGTGCCAGGCACACCGGTTTGAGTGTCAAGAACTGCAACGCTGCTGGGTTTCACACTCACAACAGTTTCCTGTTTGTATCAAGAATGGTCCACCACCCAAAGGACATCCAGCCAACTTGACAGAACTGTGGGAAGCATTGGAGTCAACATCGGCCAGCATCCTTGTGGAATGCTTTCAACACCGTGTAGAGTCCACGCCCCAACTAATTGAGGCTGTTCAAATTGAGGTCAAAAAGCGGTGCAATGTTTTGTACACTCTGTGTGTGTATACTTTTTATAGCTACTGTTTATAGGCCTCCTGGGCCGTGTACAGCATTCCTCACGGAGTTCACAGAATTTTCAAATCGGACCTTGTAGCCTTGGCAGATATTGTAATTTTTGGTGACTATTATTCACATGGAAAAGTCCACAGACCCACTCCAAAAGGATTTCGGAGCTATCATCAACTCAGTGGGCTTTGTCCAACATGTCTCTGGATCAAATCATTTCCAGACATACCCTGGATCTAGTTTTGTCCCGTGGAAAAAATATTCTGGATGTAAATGTTTATCCTCATAATCCTGGCCTATCAGACCACCATTCTATTACGTTTGCAATCGTAAACAAATAATCTGCTCAGACCCCAATCAAGGATCATCAATTCTCGGACAACCCAAAGATTCCAAGATGCCCTTCCAGACTCCCTCCACCTACCCAAGGACGTCAGAGTACAAAACTCATTTAACAAACTAATTGAGGATCTTAATGTAACCTTGTGTAATACCCTAGATGCAGTTGCACCCTTAAAAACAAAGACATTTGGTCCCTGGTATACAGAAAATACCCGAGCCCTGAAGCAAACGTCCAGGAAATTGGAAGGGAAATGGCGTCACACCAAACTGGAAGTCTTCTTACTAGCTTGGAAAGACAGTACCGTGCAGTATCGAAGAGCCCTCAGTGCTGCTCCATCATCCTATTTTTCCAAACTAATTGAGGAGAATGAGAATACTGTTGCAAAGCTAACTAAAAAGCAGAATTCAACAAGAGAGGATTGCTTTCACTTCAGCAGTGATAAATTCATGAACTTCTTCAACGGAAATCATCATGATCATTAGAAAGCAGATTACGGACTCCACTTTGAATCTGCGTATTTCTCCAAAGTTCAGTTGTCCTGAGTCTGCACAGAACTGCTAGGATCTAGAATCAATTGAGACAATCAAGTTTTTTTAAATCCTGTATTGCTTGACACATTCATAAAAAAAAAGTCATGGCCTCTAAACCATCAAGCTGCATACTGGACCCTAATCCAACTAAACTACTGAAAAAGCTACTTCCTGTGCTTGGCCCTGTGCTTGGCCCTCCTATGTTGAACATAAATGGCTCCTTATCCACCGGATGTGTACCAAACTCACGAAAAGTGGCAGTAATAAAGCCTCTCTTGAAAAAGCCCAGAAAACATATAATAAAACTGTTTTTTGAATTTTTAATATGAACTTTTTTTTTTAAACATTTTTTATATATATCTTTTTTTAAATAGGCCTATATTGAATCTACCATTCCTCTCAAAAATGTTTTAAAAGCAGAAACTCACTGCCTTCCTGAAGGCAAATAATGTATACAAAAAAAGTCAGTCTGGTTTTAGACCCCATCATAGCACTGAGACTGCACTTGTGGTGGTGGTAAATTATATTTTAATGGCTCTGCATCTGTTCTCTGGCTCCTAGACCTTTGTGCTGCTCTGAGAGATGGGTAGGAGCAAGCCCATGTAATGCTTTGTAGGTTAGCATTGATCACCAATTTTTTGGGGAGAGATTAGAAGCCCTAATTGGTTTACACAGACAAGTTCTTGCCTGGTTTAGATCTTACCTGTCAGAAAGATATCGGTTTCTCTCTGTGGATTGTTTGTCCACTGACAAATCAATTGTAAGTTTGTGTTCCTCAAGGCTCCGTTTTAGGACAACCGTTTTCACATATATATATATATATATATATATATTCTACTTCTTGGGGATGTCATTCGGAAACACAATGTCATCTTTCATTGCTATGCCAACACAGCTTAGGTCTACCCTGGACGCCTGTGTTTCAGACATAAGTAAGTGGATGGCAGCAAATGTTTTACTTTTAAAGACAAAACAGAGATGCTAGTTCTAGGTCCCAAGAAACAAAGAGATCTGCTGTTGGATCTGACAATTAATGGTTGTACAGTCGTCTCAAATAAAACTACTCTGGACCCTCTTTTGACAAACATATCAAAACTGTTCTAAGGTCAGCTTTTTTCCATCTTCGTCACATTGCAATAATCCAAAACTTTTTGCCTAAAAATGATGCAGAAAGTCTAATCTAGAAGTGACAAAAGCATGGATTAGGTTACCGCAATGCTCTAATCTCTGGCTACCCGGATAAAGCACAAAAAAACTAAACACGGCTGCTAGAATCCTGACTAGAACCAAATATTTGAGTGCTAGCCTCTCTACATTGGCTTCCTGTTAATTAATTAAGACTAGGGCTGATTTCAAGGTTTTATTGCTAACCTACAAAGCATTACATGGGCTTGCTCCTACCCATCTCTCAGATTTGGTCCTGCCGTACATACCTACACGTATGCCATGGTCAAAAGACAGGCCTCCTTATGGTCCCTAGAATTTCTAAGCAAACAGCTGGAGGCAGGGCAGGCTTTCTCCGATAGAACTACATTTTTACGGAATGATCAGCCTATCCATGTGAGACACGCAGACTCTGTCTCGACCTTTAAATCTTTACTGAAAACTCATCTCTTCAGTAGGTCAGATGAGTAAGTGTAATCTGTCCCAGGGGTGAGAAGGTGAACGGCGACGAACTGCCCTTGCGGTCTCTGTCTGGCCGGCTCCCCTCTCCCGACTGGGATTCTCTGCCTCTGACCCCATTACAGGGACTGAGCCACTGGCTTTCTAGTGCTCTTCTTTGTCGTCCCTAGGAGGGGTACGTCACTTGAGTGGGTTGAGTCAGACGTGATCTTCCGGTCCAGGTTTGCGCCCCTATCAGGCTTGAACGGTGGAGGAGATCTTTGTGGGCTATACTCAGCCTTGTCTCCGTGTAATAAGTCAGTGGTCTGTTGATATCCTTCTAGTGGTGTGGGGGCTGTGCCCTGGCAAAGTGGGTAGGGTTCGCCCTGTCCGGGGGTATCTTCGGACGGGGCCACCGTGTCCCCCGTGTCCCCCGACCCACCCGTCTCAGACTCCAGTACCTATGTTGCAATAGTCTGTGTCAGGGGGCTAGGTCAGTCTGTTATATCTGGTGAACTATCATGTCTTATCTGGTGTCCTGTGTGAATTTAAGTACGCTCGCTCCAATTCTCTCCCCCTCTTCTCCGGGAGAATCTGAGCCCAAGAATGCCTCAGGACTACCTGGCCTGATGACCCCTGGTTGTCCCCAGCCCACCTGGTTGTGTTGCGACTCCCTCTCTACCATCTCGACCTCTGAATGCTTGGCTATGAAAAAAAGCCACCTGACATTTACTCCTTAGGTTCTTATCCGTTTCACCCTCTACAACCACTGTGACTATTATTTGACCCTGCTGGTCATCTATGAACAATCTGGCCTTAATAGCCATGTATATTTATAATCTCTACCCGTCAGAGCCTGGTTCCACTAGGTTTCTTCATAGGTTCCTGCCTTTCTAGGGGATTTTTCCTAGTCTCCGTGCTTCTATTGTACATCTGATTTGCTTGCTGTTTGGGGTTTTAGGCTGGGTTTCTGTGTAGCACTTTGTGACATCTGCTGATGTAAAAAGGGCTTTATAAATACATCTGATTGATTGAACAGTTGAAGTCGGAAGTTTACATAAACCTTAGCCAAATGCATTTAAACTCAGTTTTTCACAATTCCTGACATTTAATCCTCGTAAAAATTCTGTGTCTTAGGTCAGTTAGGATCACCACTTTATTTTAAGAATGTGAAATGTCAGAATAAGAGATAATTATTTATTTCAGCTTTAAATGTCTTTCATCACATTTCCAGTGGGTCAGAAGTTTACATACACTCAATTAGCATTAACTTGGGTCAAACTTTTCAGGTAGCCTTCCACAAGCTTCCCACAATATGTTAGGTGAATCTTGGCCCATTCCTCCAGACAGAGCTGATGTAACAGTCTGGTTTGTAGGCCTCCTTGCTCGCACACGCTTTTTCAGTTCTGCCCACAAAACTTCTACAGGACAGAGGTCAGGGCTTTGTGATGGCCACTCCAATACCTTGACTTTGTTGTCTTTAAACCATAACTTTGGAAGTATGCTTGGGGTCATGGTCCATTTGAAAGACCCATTTGTGACCAAGCTTTAACTTCCTGACTAAGGTCTTGAGATGTTGCTTCAATATATCCACATAATTTTCCAGCCTCATGATGCCATCTATTTTGTGAAGTGCACCAGTCCCTCCTACAGCAAAGCACCCCCACAACATGATGCTGCCACCCCCGTGCTTCACGGTTAGGAAGGTGTTCTTTAGCTTGCAAGCCTCCCCCTTTTTCCTCCAAACATAACAATGGTCATTATGGCCAAACAGTTCTATTTTTGTTTCACCAGACCATTTCTCCAAAAAGGTCCTTTGCTGTCGTTCTGGGATTGATTTGCACTTTTCACACCAAAGTACGTAATATCAAGGAGACAGAACAAATCGAGGAGACCGAACGAGTCTCCTTTCTGAGCGGTATGACGGCTGCGTGGTCCCATGGGGTTTATTCTACAATGCAGAAAATAGTTAAAATAAAGAAAAACCTTGGACTGAGTAGGTGTGTCAACATTTGACTGGTACTGTACATACTGTTGTTTTGCTCTAGGACACGCACAGGCCGTCGTAGAAGGCCCCTCCCTCGGTACCAGCTGAAAAAAGTGAATGGAAGAATATATGGAGACTATTTAGTGCCAAAAACAGGGGGTTAAATACATGCCAAAAAATATGTTTTCTGAACAAACTTCCTTTCAAATATCTTTTGGGGAGGGGGACCATCTGTTGTTCCATGTAGTGAATTCAAAGCGTTTCTATGGGCTATTAGCAGTAAGGCCATATAGCTTAGTAGAACACCCCCTCCCCACTTGACATATCGTTGCGCAACATCATGGGTAAACTCTGTCCATCCTCTTTCAGCTCGTTAAAGTACAAAAAAGTAGAGTATAGTTCAGTACAGTTAAGTACACAGTAGACCACACTAGAGTTGAGTACACTAATGTACTGTACTCTACTGTGATGTACTTTGATGTCCAAACATAGACGTCGATGTTAGTTTCAGATTTGGTCCGACCCGGACCAATCAAAGTTGGTCTCGTTTAGGGGCAGGGCTCATTAAAATAATAGCGATTGTGTTGAATAATACCCAGATATGAAAAGGAAGATATTGCACATTTACACATTTGTGCGTCTATTTAGGATACATCACCATGAAGAGAAAGACATTCATAATGATGCATTTCTGTGTAGCACAGATCAGGGACCCATGATGAAATTCCGTTACCATAATTCTGTTACCGGGTGTAAATCCACTTCACTTACTGTAGTTCAATAATCAAAAGAGATTTTTTTTCAAAGTCATAACTGACACCCCATTCTTTCTGCAGACATCTTTGAATCTTTAAATCGGAGAAGATATTTCGTAACGTTTTTGGAAAACACGTACAAATAAAACAGATTTAATGAAATTATTTGCATCTGCACAGTCCTTCAAGTAAATGTGTTTTTATAAAATGGAAAATTGTTAAAAGTGCATTGAGTTGTATGGTTTGTTAAACTTTGACATTAATGGTTTTGCATAGATTTTAAGTAAACAATCTGAGTTTCAGCGCAATTCTATTTCCATGGAATTGCCCTCCATTGGATACACACTGCAGATGTCTACAGCTGATTGGACGGATCCCTTCTTCCTGCTTCCTCTGTCACACTATAGACTCTCAAATCCTTGCATCCCATCTCCTTTTGGAACAGAATGCAGCCCGTTAGGATTCTTATTTGGATCCCCATTAGCTGTTGAGGAAGCAGCAGCCATTCTTCCTGGGGTCCACATCAAAAACACAGAACATTAAAAAAAAATGGACAACAGCGACACAAATTCAAACTAAGAACACTATGAATATTTAAAAAACCAGACGAGAGGCCATTCTCCACTGATCTAGCCTTGTGTGACTATGTAATCCCACTATAGCTAATCAGGCTCAGGGCAAAAGGGCAACTCTGAGCTGCTTACTCTGAGGGAAGCCATAGAGTCCATGGCATGCAACCTTCCAACTTCACTTCTCCATCATTTTGAAGAATTCGCAATTACCGTGTCATGTAGTCGTTTTACTTACTTTAGTTAAATTCACTGACTAAATCATAGTAAGTAGGAGCGTCCGCCAAATGACTCAAATTAAAATGTAGACTGATGGCAAACACGGTAGATAGTTGGAAGGGCTACTAAGATGAACGTCTCTGTGGAAAACTGGCATGGGAAAACTACAGTGCACCTGAATAAAAGGTCATCGAGTTGCTGTATTGGAGATCAGCAAATATGCTCCACAGCCCTTTTATCAAACAGTGTTCTTGAGAAACAGTCCAGGCAAGCATTTCAAAGACAGACCACTTGAGCCACGCCATCAGCTCTTCTTCTAAAGCGGGAAAGAGAGAGAGAGAGAGACAGAGACAAAGGAAGAGTGAATGGGCAAGCAAGGGAAATAGAAAAGGAAGAGAGCTGGAGAGAAGGGGGAACAAAACAGAGCGAGTGAAAACAAGAGCGAGAGGGGACTGTGCGGCCCGGCCCGTTCTGTACTGTCGACAGGAACCGTATGGCATTCTCCAAATCCCAGATGGCCGGCCAAGATCCTGCACCACTCCCCTCTGCTCTCACTCAGTAACTCGAACTAGCAGGTAAGCAGGTGCAGCCACATAGCTGTAGTGGCAGGACACCGTAACACCATCCCTCCCTGGGCCATCAATCAAGTGAAAATGCGATGACTGTCCCATTAACGTATGGTTATATTTAAGCCGTCCCTCCGGAATGTGTATTGGCTAGCTCGTCTTAGTGACATCCATTCAAACGCCAAGTTGCCAACTGTTGATTCCCATTATGAGTTTCATTGGACAAGGTTGGATTTCTCTCTTGTTCACACATGTTACAAAGTAGTTTCCAAATTACACACAACTACTTCCAGAATTACACACAAACCCACACACTAACACTTCTGCAAACACACACACACACACACACACCCTAGACTTGCTCTCAGGTACACTCAGACACGGTATGCGGTTCCCCGTAGTGATAGCATTAGGAAAGGAAAGGAGGGATACCTAGTCAGTTGTACAACTGAATGCCCTAAATTGAAATGTGTCTTCCGCATTTAAACCAACCCCTCTGAATCAGAGAGGTGCGGGGGCCTGCCTTAAATCAACATGCACATCGTCGGCGCTCGGGGAACAGCCTTGATCAAGTGCAGAACGTCATATTTTTACCTTGTCAGCTCGGGGATTCGATCCAGCAACCTTTCGGTTACTGGCCCAACGCTCTAACCTGCTGCCAAACATTACACAATATTATTATTATTTTAAATTGAGCCGGAAGAGAGGCATTGAAATGAGTGTGTGCTTGTACGTGCGTGTCTAACTAATTGACTAGGCCGACAGCAGGAAGTTACTACCGGCCTTTCACTTTTCCTCATTACATCATCCCTTTATTTGTGGGTGGGACCGAGTTACAGTAAAAAAAAAAGGGGATTCAAGCCTCGAACATTTCCTGTCAGATCTGGGATGTCAACTCTGGGCATGAGTGAGCTCACTGAGCTACCGTACGTCTGAGACACAGCGGCTGTGAAAAGAGACTACAGTATTACGGCGGACGTAAATAGCCTACATGACAGTCCAGCTGTTCTATGTGACAGCATTCATTTCACCAACTGAATAGGCCATCAACGTCAAACAAGTCATTTATTTTGTGCTACCGCATATAAATTCAACTTATTAACTCATTTGATACAACACATAAACCAACATCCTATGATCACCTTTAGGCAAATAATTATTCAAATTTTATGACTCATCAATAATTGCCTACTCTGGCATATGTTAAGACTGACTGCCATTGTTGAAGGGCATATTATTGAGTGAAGGAAGTGAAAACTCAGTAATGCCGCAACAATTGGCCAGGGTAATCTTCTTAATGTGCACTAAGCCTTTGATGCCCATGAACTGGGGATGGTGTAATGACACGAGACCATTCTGCTAGAGCCCAGTGAGTGAAGGGTGGTTAATGAGCGTTTGAATCTAAAATAAAGTGATTTTGTTCATCAGTGAAAGAGAGTGGGTGACAACAATGTAAAATCAATTTTATCACTGTGGTTTTAAAATGTTCAAGGCAAGAGGGAAGAAGGGGGCATTATTTGGAGGTATGAAAAACGAGAGAAAATGTAACTTAAATTCGCTCAATGTCTGGTTTTCCAAGTAGGCTATAGTCGTTTCATTCAATATCTCTTATACAAATTACAAAGTAAACATGGATGGGGTTGATTGCTGGCTTGGATAATGGTCACCCAGTCCAGGGTTTCCTAACTCAGGCCTGGGCCCTCCAGCCCCCTGGGAGCATGGGTTGGTTTTTCCGTAGCACTAACACAGCCGATTCAAATAACCAACATCATCAAGCTTTGATGACTTGAATCAGCTGTGTAGTGCTTGTGCAAAAACTAAAATGTACACCTAGAGGCAACCTGGTCTCAAAACATTTCGTATTATTCTGTATGTAAACCCGTGACACTTCATTTAATTAAAGGGAAAGGGGGATACCTAGTCAGATGTACAACTGAATGCCTACAACTGAAATGTGTGTTCCACATTTAACCCAACGTCTCTGAATCAGAGAAGTGCAGTGGTCTGCCTTAAATCAGTATTCCAGGTCTTTCATCAACCGTATGATGTTACGTTTCGTATAGTATCTATTACTTTGTGGATGTTCATCCCCAATTTTGCATGATATGTTACGAATTTGAAAAATGTATTTTATTTTACAAATTCTAGCTAGGTGGCTAACATTAGCTAGGCTAGGGTTTGGCTTAAGATATATGCCCACCCATCATACTTTCGTTTTTGCCTTAAGTAACCATCTGTTTTATGTAACCATAACAAAAGTAACATATTATACTAATTTGAGTGTGCCGGATTTACATTTACTCTGTTACATCTAGTCTATGAGACCAGGCTGCCAGCGGGGGCCCCAGGACCGAGTTTGGGAAACACACAAGCAAGAACAGTGCAACAATGTCATTATTGTATTCAACAAGACATCCACTTTTCTCCTCACAACCCCCGGGCCGGTCTCCACTAATGACAGTTTAATGATGGTCCTTGCCTAATTGTTATGTTAATTAAGGTGGCCAAATATTGGCGCATCAACTCGAGTGCATCCTTTCTTGTTCAAGAAGGTCACGCTAGATTGGGTTACCGTAATCCTTCTTATTCATTGCCAAGAACTGGCAACACCGGTCCACTGGAATGTGATCCAATCGAATTGAAGTCGAGTTATCTAGAAGTTGACAAGGAGAAACTCTCCATAATAAAAGCTCAAATTTGTTGTTCAAATTATGGTGAGTATTTTATAGGCTACAGTAGAGCAAATTAATTTTGCAAAGTAACAACAACCATTCCGCTATGGCAGAGGACATTTAGGCTCGGCATCAGCACTGTTCTTTTCGTGAATGCATTCCCAAAGAAGCAAACCACGATGTTCCATTCCTTTCAACATTGGCAACATTGTAGACTCTGCTCAAGATATTGGATAATAACGCTTTATCATCTTTGACATGAAACTCTGTAGATATACTAGCGACAATATTATCAGATGTGCGCAAATTGCCGTAGCTTGCAGTGGCTGTTACATTGCTTACCTCAAAGCGAACGCGGAGACATCTGAAGAAATTCGCTCTGCAACAAAATACTGTATCAACCTAGTCGACAGGGGCCTGCTTGACCGGAATTAAAGTCCATACAAATCTGATATGAGACGGGAAAATGGACAGCGTCTACCAAGAACAATTCCGAATGACACCGCACACCTGCCTCGACGTCCTCAATTGGCTCGGTCCAATTTCAAATAAGCAAACGCGCATGGACGTTGCTAGTGCACGGTGCGGCGAGGCAACACCCTTTCTCCCGGGTAACTTGCTCTCACTCGGAGCTATGGAGAAAGCATTGCAGTAAAACTGTCCCTTTACTCCTGGCAAAACGCCGTCCCACCACGACAACACCTCTTGACTGAATAGGGGCTGGCTGAAGAGGAGGAGACGAGCGCTCACATTTTTTCCGCATGCTCTGTGCGTCGTTGCTGGGTGCCCCGGATCTGACAGCCCAGGAACAGCTCGCGTTTATCAGATATCCAATCGCTCAAGCCTGCCTCATTGTTTCCCAGGGAAAGGGCGGTTGTATGCGAGGATGATGATGTTATATGTTGTGAGCCCCTCCATGTGCAAAAATGGCCTCGTGCAGTAGGTTACCGGGCAGCCGCGAGCAGCTCATTGGTCCCTCCCGTAGTCATGGCAACGACCGTGGCTCAATTATGTGCTCTTCTGGGAAGATGGGATGGAGATGAGAGATGTGCAGGTCACCTGTAATAGGGCAAAATGCATTCCCCTACCTCTGAGTGTAGTTTGCAAAATACCTTCATGTGCTTTCATCGCAGTGGCCTACATTGAAGCCTTTGGCCTATACAGCCGGATTCTCTGCACTACTGGTTAGGATGCACAAACTGAGTCTGCAGTGTGTGATCCATAGCTAGACTAATATAATACCTGATGATAAAATGCATATCTTGATATTGCAAATGCGTGCGCACACACACACACACATTGTATTACCATGGCTATGAAAGTATACCAACAATATTACAGTACATGTACACACAGTGATTATTGAAACACGATGTAGCCAAACACACACACACACACCACTGAATTATTCAGATGAAGTGTAAAGGGGTTGCCCATGACCCATATAGTGGATGTCCTATGAGGTTTCTGGTCATGGCAGGGGAAAGCACATTGCTTTGAGAGCAGGTTTGACACATGCTGCATTACACACAGTGGACGCCTCATACTCACTACCATAACCTTGGTCACGGTCCAAATGGCTTTGAAAGCTATATGCTCTGAATGAAATGAGATATGATACTCTCTGTGAAACATAGGGCATCATTTGTGTGGAGCGTTTCACAAAATGCCTCCTTGTGCATTGTACATTTGAGAATTTTTTGAGACGAGTGTCTGTGTCCAACCAGCTATCGAAACCCAGGCTTTCCAACCAGCTCTGCCAGCCTTTGATACATCACTCTGGGCCATTCAAGTGATAGAGATGACCTCAACTCCACAGTGGTTATTATTTGACCCTGCTGGTCATCTATGGACATTGGAACATCTTGAAGGACGATCTGGCCGTAATGGCCATGTACTCTTATAATCTCCACCCGGCAGTGCCAGAAAAGGACTGGCCACCCCTCAGAGCCTGGTTCCTCTGTAGGTTTCTGCCTTTCTGGGAAGTTTTTCAGAGCCACCGTGCTTCTACATCTGCATTGCTTGATCTTTGGGGTTTTAGGCTGGGTTTCTGTACAAGCACTTTGTGACAACTGCTGATGTAAAAAGGACTTTATAAATACATTTGATTGATTGATTCAACAGATAAGGAATCATTTAGTCTGAGTGTCCAGGGCTATTCTTTACATTATCTGCTACATTGCCAGTCCTTATAGCAGATGCTAGACCGCTAGTGTTTTGCTACACTTGCCCAGACAGTTGTCAACCCTTAACAGGTGTCGAAGTGGAATAACATGATTAAGAACAAATAGATTTTACCTGGAGTACTAATGCATCGTAACAGCACTGGGACAGAAGTTAATGAGACTAGCGGAAAGGGGGCACACACACACACACACACACACACATTTGCACACACGCACGCACACACGACCATATCGCTTATGAATTCTTCAAATGTTTTTCCAGCGTAGGTCGTTATGAACAGTCTAGTGGGCATATCAGTGGGGGACGACCTCATAAGGAAGTGAAGACATAAGAAATGCCCCTGAAAGAAAAACGATTGTTGAAAGAGAGGAGAGCTGCCTTGTGTTTCCAGCCGAGGCACTTGTCCTACTCTACATCTCTCTCAGCTGTAGTCATGTTGATTGGTTGACTGAATTTATTTGATAATGAGAAGTAGCAGGCTGCTCCAGCCGGAGACCACATTAAACATTATCTAGGATAAAACCACAACAAAGCTTGAAGGCTTATTTGCATTGTGGTCCTCCGAATGGATTTGGTAGAAGTTGGCCATACCACTGATCTAGGGTCAGATGTTATCATCCCCCTGATATGGTTAAGGATTGGGGTTCAGGGTAACTGATCCTAGATCTGTGGTTAATGGCACGTTGTATATGAAGCGTCCATCCAGTTTGGTGTCCCCAGCCTCTCCCTCTACACAAGATCAAAGATGGCCAAATATAACCATTCGTTGATATGACCTTTGAGGGGTGGCAATAACATCAAAGAGTGTGTGTGTACGTGCACACACGTGTGTGTCCAAATATGTGTGTGTGTGGTCTGTTTAGTTTCTGCTACCATCTTGAAAAAATATACTTGTACTGCAAAATCCAAAAGCATCCTACTGTTGTCAAGTGGAGCCCTTATTTTAGGAGGGTGTTATCCGCTGGGCATA